>NC_058130.1:339069526-339211076 GCF_016433145.1 Gracilinanus agilis | reverse complement strand
AAAGTACCAGCTTCTAGTCTTATTTATTAATTCAATAGTTCTTTTACTTTCGATTTTATTAATTTCTCCCTTGGTTTTTAGTATTTCTAATTTAGTTTTCATCTGGGGATTTTTAATTTGCTCACTTTCTAATTTTTTGAGTTGCATGCCCAATTCATTGATCTCTGCCCTCCTTAATTTGTTAATATATGCACTCAAGGATATAAATTTCCCCCTGAGTACTGCCTTGGCTGCATCCCACAGAGTTTGGTATGATGTCTCATCATTGTCATTCTCTTCAATGAAATTGTTGATGGTTTCTATGATTTCTTCTTTGACTAGCTGGTTTTGGAGAATCATATTATTTAATTTCCAATTAGTTTTTGATTTGCCTGTCCTGGTGCCCTTACTAATTGTTGTTTTTATTGCATTATGATCTGAGAAAGTTACATTTATTATTTCTGCTCTTTTGCATTTGTTTGCAATGTTTCTATGCCCTATTACATGGTCAATCTTTGTGAATGTACCATGTGGAGCTGAAAAGAAGGTGTATTCTTTTTTGTTCCTATTCATTTTTCTCCCCATATCAATTAAATCTAATTTTTCTAGGACTTCATTCACCTCTCTTGCCTCTTTCTTATTTATTTTTTGGTTTGATTTATCTAGATCTGAAAGAGGAATATTTAGATCTCCCACTAGTAGGGTTTTACTGTCTATTTCCTTCTTGAGCTCTGCCAGTTTCTCCTTTATGAATTTGGATGCTATACCACTTGGTGCATACATATTGAGCAGTGTTATTTCCTCATTGTTTATACTGCCTTTAATCAGGATGTAATGACCTTCCCTGTCTTTTTTAATCATATCTATTTTTACTTTGGCTTTGTCAGAAATCATAATAGCCACTCCTGCCTTCTTTTTCTCATTTGACGCCCAAAAGATTTTGCTCAAACCCTGAACCTTAAACTTGTGTATGTCCACCCACCTCATATGTGTTTCTTGTAGACAACATATGGTGGGATTTTGGTTTCTAATCCGCTCTGCTATTTGCTTCCGTTTTATGAGCGAGTTCATCCCATTCACATTCAGAGTTATAATTGTCAGTTGTGCATTAGCTGACATTTTCATATCCTCCCCTATTCCTGTCCCTTCTTCTTAAACTATTTCCTTTTAAACCAGTGGTTTGCTTTAAGCCCGGTATCCCTTATCCCCTCCCTTGATTAACTTCCCTTTCTACCCCCTCCCTTATTATTCCCCTCTTTTTATTTTTAAAGGCCTAATGAATTCCCTCCCCCATCTTCTCCCCTCCCTTTTTTGACCTCCCCACTTCCCTGCTCCCCTTGGTTTCTCCCTTCTGACTTTCTCAGTAGGGTTAGATAGTGTTTTATATCCCGATGGATATAACTATTCTTCCCTCTCAGGGTTAATTACACTGAGACTAAGGTATAAATATTGCCTCTTAATGCTCTCTTCCTCTCCTTCTTATAATAGTATTCATCCCTTCTCCTTCCCATGCCCTCTTTGTGTGTAATAGAATATCCTATTTTTCTTATTCCTTCAAGATTCTCTTAGTGTCCTCTACTATTCATCCCCCTTTTTCCTTCCCACCCATATTATCTTAGACCATTTGGTATTCCAACCTCTCCCTATGAATAATTCTTCTAATTATTATAATAGTGAATGCTATAATGGTGAACAGAGTTCACTACAGAGAATTATACATAACATTTCCCCGCATAGGAGTACCAATAATTAGATCTTATTGAAGCCCTTAAAGAGGCAAATTTAAAAAATATGAGTTTTCTTACTTTCCCTTCTGTTTCTTATTTACTTTTTCATATTTCTCTTGATTTTTGTGGTTGGATATCAGACTTTCCATTTAGTCCTGGTCTTTTCTGTGCAAATGCTTGGAAATTTTCTATCTTGTTGAATGCCCAAACTTTCCCCTGGAAGAATGGTCAGTTTTGATGGGTAGGTGATCCTTGGTTGTAAACCCAGTTCTCTTGCCTTTCTGAATATCATATTCCAAGCCTTGCGGTCTTTTAGTGTGGAGGCTGCCAGATCCTGTGTGATTCTGATTGGTGCTCCTTGATATCTGAATTGTTTCTTTCTGGCTTCTTGTAATATTTTTCTTTTAGTTGGAAGCTCTTAAATTTAGCTATTATATTTCTTGGGGTTGTCTTCTCATTGTCTAGTGTAGAAGGTGATCTATGGATCCTTTCAATGTCTATATTACCCTCTTGTTATAGAACCTCAGGGCAATTTTGCTGAATAATTTCTTTTAGTATAGAGTCCAAATTTCTATTAATTTCTGGTTTTTCAGGAAGACCAATGATTTTCAGGTTGTCTCTTCTAGACCGGTTTTCTTGATCTATCAGTTTCTCATTGAGATATTTCATGTTTCCTTCTATTTTATCTGTCTTTTGACTTTGTTTTATTTGATCTTGCTGTCTTGATAGATCATTGGCTTCTACTTGCCCAATTCTTGTCTTTAGAGTCTGGTTTTCTGCTATAAGCTTTTGATTTTCCTTTTCAGTTTGGTCTGACCTGTTTTCCAGCTGTTTGATTTTGGTCTCCAATTTGCTTATTAATTCTTTTGATTTGGGGGATCTTTTTCTAATTGCTCAATTCTAGCCTTTAGAGATTGGTTTTCTGCTACAATCTTTTGGTTTTCCTTTTCAACCTGGTCATTTCTGATCTTTGATTTACTTGCCTCACTTTCCAATTGTGAAATTCTGCCTTTTAAACTGTTATTTTCTTGCCAGATCTCTTCCATCTTTCTCATGATCTCAGATCTGAACTCTTCAAGACCTTGTGACCCGTTTTCATTGTTTTGGGAAGGTTTGGATTGTTTGTTCTCCTCTACTATTTCCTCTGTTGTCTGGATTTTTTCTGTGTAAAAGTTGTCAAGTGTTAAAGACTTTTTCTTCTTCATCTTTCTCTTCTGGTTTTCCTGATGATTCTGGCTTGCCATATTAAGCTGAGTTCCCTCTCAGCTTTATGCTCGTGCCCAGGATCTGTTTGTGGCTCTTTAGAGATTCCTGAGGTCTCAGGTATAGTTGTTTTGGGACAAGCCTCCTGGTGGTCTCCTTGCTCGTTCTTTTGCCTGAAGCTCCTTTAACAGTCTCAGGGAGCTGCTTCCACAGTCAAGCACCTCTCTGCACTGGGTCCCCACTCCAGGTCGGCTCCTGAACTCAGGATCAGACCTTGTTCCGCGCCCCAGTCCGGGCTTTAATCCGTGCCTCAGCCAGCAACTGTGTCAGCCCCTTCGGCTGAGCCTGGGCTCAGGGTCTGAGCTCAGAGTCTGCGAGTTCCTCAGCCTCCCAGGGGGTCCCAAGTCTTGCTGCTCCCAGGAACAAGCCCTGGTGAGCTGCCAGTGACCCGATGGGTGCCCCAAACCTGCTCTGACTCCCGTGCGCTGGCTTTGGCGCGGTAGGTGGTGTGGGGTGTGGGAGGGGGTTGCTCCGCTCGTGTTTTCGTGGGAGCTGTTTCACCCCTTTATACCATGGAAATGCCCCATTTCCACGTACCTCCGATGCTGCGCCCTGTTGTGGGGTCCCTTCTTTCCTGTGGATTTGTTTTTATGTCTTCTTGAGGAATCCTATATGCATGGGTTAGGAGAAGTCAAACAGCTGCTTTTTACTCTGCCGCCATCTTAACCCGGAACCCCCCAGTTGGCTACATTTCTAATGAATCTATATTTAACTTCTTAAAAATTATTCCTGGTACAGATAAGAGACAAATAAATGAAATCCATGGTACTACTTATCAGAATTCCTTAGTGGCTTTAGAGTTTTAATGAAATGGAGACAACAGGAGTTGCCTGTTTATTTTGTTTTTGTTGTTTTTCTGGCTTTTTTTCTTTTATTTTCATTTGTCACAGTATGGTAATGCAGAAGGAGAGAATTACTGAATGGATCCAAGATGTTTCAATAAAACCAGATTCCAAATTCAGATTCTAGAAATCTGCTAGATAGATTTTTTTTTTGTTTGGAAAACTAGGGTGGAGACATATAAAAATAGACAAATCTGAAAGCTTGCAGAAAAAAAATCTTAGTTTAGTAAAACTGATTACATGACCAACCACAAACCATGATGTGCACATAGAGGGAATCCTTTTGACTATTAACTGACAGCATCTTTACTATTTATCTTAAAAAATTCCTGGGGACCTCTGTTTAAAACTTCTGGGTGGCATGAAGGCCTTCACGCCATTTTTTAAACTATGTATGATCAAACAGTTGTACAAGGAACAATGATGCAAAATTTGTAATTTGTAGAGTTACAAAGATAACAGACTATAGTGGAAGATTAAGAATAATGCCAGGAGATGGCCTAATGTTTGAGGTTGTTCCCTCTATTCAAGTAAAGTACTTTTATCTTAGAGATATGTAAATTAAGAAAACATGGGCAAAATCATAAGGTTATTTGGTCAAGGGAATTGGCAACGAAGAAAGAATCATTAAAGGTGATAAAATCATGGTAGTGAAGAAGTGTTATTGCTGTGAAAATGGCAACCAAGATAATAAAAAGAGACTCATTATACTGCTTCCTTTTCTCCTCTGCCCCCAAATCTATATGGAAAAAGCCAAGGTCTAAAATTAACCTCAGTCCATTATAGCAGGGCATGATTCATATAAAAAGCACTGAACTGGGAGTTAAAAGATAGAGGTTCTAAAAGTTATTTAACTTCTGTGGGTCTCACTTTCCTCACATTAAAAAAAAAGGGGGTTGTATTTGTACTAGATGATCCCCATGATTCCTTCTAATAAAAAAGGCTATGGATTAATGTAATATTTTCTTTGGTGCTTCTCTCTGTCCTCTCACCTATCTCCAACATTATTACTACTTCTGGAAAAGAATTCCTGTAAAAATGTTTTATGTATAGTGTAGTTAGACATAGTTGTAGTGTCTCACACCTCAGACATAGGTTGTGTGCACCCTTACTCTCTGGGCTGGCTTGCTTCCCAGAGAAGGACTATCACCTTGAAGTCACACTTAAACTCAGGTCCCAAAGGTACTTCTGGTGTGAGGGAATCTATATGTCTTCTACTCACTGTCAGCTCATCCACAAACAGCCACTCACAGTGATGATATCTTAGATTTTAAAGTTACCATTTACTTAGCAATAATTATTGTCATTACATAATAAATATACCATTATATATGTGTGTGTATCTTTGTGTATATATGTGTATATATATATATTTTTTTTTTCATATGCTATATATAGATAGATAGGTAGAACCGGGGATAAAGCTCCAGGTCTGGAGTCTGAAAGATTTATCTTCCTGAGTTCAAACCTGGCCTGAGACATTGCTATCTGTGTGACCCTGTTTGCCTTCACTTAACCCCATTTGCCTCAATTTCCTCATCTATAAAATGATCTAGAGAAGGAAATGGCAAACTACTCCAGAATCTCTGCCCAGAAAATCCCAAAAGGACCACAAGAGTTGGAAATAACTAAAAATGAACAAATATAATATTGGACCCAAGCCCTCTCGACTGCATATCCAGCACCATATCCATTGTGCTCCCTAGCTATCCCTAGGAATTCAGAAACAACTAAAAATGACCAAACAACAAAGGCGTATCTGACTAATCCTAAAAAGTCAATCCACTAGGTAATTTCTTTGATTCTGCTTCCAAGCTCTTCTTCTGACCTTCAAAATCAACTTTATTACTTCTGGCTTCAAAACTTAGCTGATCAGCTCTGAAACATATCCTTCTAATGGGGTTAACTCATTGAGTCTTATCCAAAGAACTGACAGATGATTCAGCTGACTCCATTCCAAGGAAACAAGCTTTAGTGTAAGAGAATATAGTGACAGAAAAGCTAGTATAATAAGTAAATAATTAAAGGAAGGGAAGGAGGTGTGGTAAATAAAGGTAGTGAGGAAGTAAAGAGTGTGAGGTAAGTGTAAAAGGTAAGAGAAAGTGTGGGTAGGGGTTCTCAGGAATGCTTTTTATCTTGTTTAGTTATTGAGGAAGGGGCCATTTGTTAAGGTAGTGGTTGCCCTGTGACTTTGGTCTGTGTGGATTTACCCATGATTCACTCTGTTCATCAGCAATATAAATGGAATGCTAATGATATGTTAAACACCCCGGAGCAACTTTAGGTCAGGTTTTTTTCTTTTCTGCACAGACTCCAAAAAATTAAGCATTGTTCAAACTGAACCCTCCGTGACTGAAAAACTGAACCACTTGTGTTTGCCTTCCAGTGACCCCAATCAAGGACCTAGGTTATATGTAAGACTGATGTGGAGTTTTCTCATAATTGTGAATCTAAGCATCTCATATGTCTTATAGGAAAAGTAGCCCCATTCTAATAGACTAGTATTATTTCTTTGTTCTTTTGATTGTGTACAAATACTTGGATACTCTCTTATCTTTATGGATTCAAATTCTGGGTGCTCTCTGCAAATAATCCTAACTTAGGTTATGATTAATAGTCAAATTCTCATCTTCTCTCTATGATCAAGTAAACTATATTTGTCCCATATCTAGAACAATTCTGATGTCCATTTTACTCAGTTAATCATTTTAAAAGCTCTCCAATTCTTCATATATACATCACTGAAGCATGTTATATTCTCTATTCACTCCTGTATTCAACAACTTGTCTGTCTCATTCTGAATGAGCGATTACTGCCTTAGAACTGTTAGCTTGAACTGTAGTAGCTGATTCTCTTAGAACTTTGAGCATGCCAAGATTCCAAACAAATAAACTCTTAGAAGCAGCTGTGTTCCAGACTCCTATACATAAAGTTTTATTTTAAACATTTTCCTTTACATTAGTGGCATACTGAGATCCAGGGTGGATTAATGTTTACAAGGCCAACTTTGAAGTGTGTGAGAACTAGTTTCAAATCCTGCTTCAAATACATATTGGCTCTTTGACCCCAATTAACTCTCGAAGACTAAAAATTATAGAGGAGTTAATGATATGCATAAGTTGAGGATGTTTCCATCCCACGTGTCCCCCCTAAATAAAGAAATCATAATTTCAGATCAAAAAAGGACATGTGACAACACCAATATTTATACTTTTTTTCTCCCCTCTTCACCTATATTTTCTACCATTTCCCTTTTGTTCCCCTTTCAGAAATGCTGCCAATTTTAAAATTACTATTGACTTCTATTTTTGATTCACTTCCTCCCTCTTCTTATTTTCTTTTCTAAGACAGGGCATTGAGAGAGAAAAAGAGAAAGAAAGTTAAAGAATGAGTGAAAAGAATGGAATGAAGAAAGAGAATGACAAAGAAAGAAACACATAGGTTGAAATGACAAGGGGTGTCAGTTCTATGTGTATAGCAGATATCTCATTGAATTTCTTGAATTTAAAAAAAAATTTGTTCTTTGCATTGCTTAGACATCTGATTTGTTTGGTTATCTTTTTTCCCCCCTTTAAAATGCTATTTACCTAGCCCTTCCTCATTTGTAGGACCACTGAAAGCCACCCCAAGGTCCAAATGTACCTTGTGCCAATATCCCAACACCATAGCTTAAGAGTTCCTCTTGATATTTCTTTTGTCCAACCAACTAATTCAAATTAGTTCAAAGCAAAAAAGACTTGAAATAAAAAGCATATTTTTGTTTTTTTTTAAAAAGCTAAATCAAACAGTACCTTTCCCAGAACTCATTTCCTTAAGTGGCTACCTCTGCCCTAGATCTCCCATATTTGCTCTGATAAGGAGTTGGAGCAGCAGCATTGGGAAAGCTGGGTCTTGACTCCAAATTGGCTAATCTGAGTTCCTCCTTCCCCTTCAATACATATGCAATAATAGGACACAATTAAGAGCTTAAGAGTCAATTTTATTCTACCAGTCTAATCTTCCATTCACTCTCTGCCCAACAATGTAAAAAATATTGGTCATCCCAGGATGAACATCCATTCTCTGTCACCACACCTCTATCACCCTACCAGGATCTAACTTATGCCAACTCTACATGACTCTGCAGGCTAGTGGAGAACAGAGTTTCCCACTATCTCATTTTTGGCTAGCTAAAAATGGATGTTTCTCTGCATTGCTTCGATATCTTTTTCACTTCCATCTTAGAATCAATACTATATACTGGTTCCTTGGCAGAAGAGAGGTAAGGAATAGGGAATGGAAGTTAAATGACTTTCTCAGGGTCATACAACTAGAAGTGTATTAGGCCAGATTTGAACCTGGGCCCTCCCATCTCTAGACTTGGCTCTCAATCTACTGAACCACTTAGCTGCCTCCCTCTGCATCTTTCTCCTCATTCCAGTTCTCCCCAAACCTCCCAACTTAGAGATATTGTCCATGTTGTATGTCTATGCATCCTGTCCTGGCATATGTCTCTGGTTCCAAAGTTGCCTCTGTATACCCTTTTACTTTTCTTTTGTATATATAGGAAAAGAGGGAGAGGGGACTATTGGTGAAAAGAATTCCAAAGAAAAATGAGATTGGAATTCTTTGGGCCCTAACCCCATCCCATCTCTTTTTGACCTTTTTTTTTTTTTGGTTGGTGTCTCATAAGAATGTCATGTGTCACTGCTGTGATTCAAAGCCTTCTTCTTTTCCTGACTTTAACATACCTGTTTTTTGTTCCATATCTTCAGACTAGACTTTCTATGCCTTCCAAAACAATTTGATAAACTAATTTATGATAATGTGTTAGTGGAAAAGGACTTTATCTTAATAAGTAGGCAGAGTCCATGGTTGCCTACATAATGTGATTTGAAGCATCCAGAAAGACTCGTTTTAAAAATCCCAATCACCACTTGCCAATAGAAATTTATTCTTTGGATTATCATATTGATTCCAAAAGTATTCTAAAATTCATAGGTATAATAAGTGGCTATTTTGGAGAGGAGGGGGAATTGGCAATGAGTGATAAACCTGTGGGTGAATGTCACTCAACTCCTCCTTCAGAGGCCACTATTACTTTGCAAACTAGGGGGATTCTCCAAAAATGATGGCAAGTAGGAGGCGGCAGCTGGCCTCAGGACAGAGAGAAGGCTACCCTAAGGGATGAGGTAGATAGGAACCCAGGCCTGAATGGCACCTGGCCCCGGTAAAAGCTTCCCCCCATCCGCTGCTGCACCACAGGGGGCTTGCTTAGTCCGTTGTCCCAGTCACATAACTGTACACAGCCCTCCTTTCCCTCATTGCCCTTGAGATGAATTTACTAAGATCCTCTTATCTGACTGCGAATTATTTATTATGTCTTATTGATAAAGTTGAAGGGGGTGATGGGTAGAGGGAACCAAGAAAACCCTATTGATCTAAGCCCCAAGGTCCTTCCCTGATAGGGAGCCAATATTGGCTCAACTCACAGGTTCATCTTCCCTGCCCAAGTAGATCTGCTCCTATTCTATTGTCTATCTTATAATTATTGAGGTAGGGTCTTTTGGTAAGGCAAGATGAGTTTTGGAGAGTTGGGGGGTTTCGCTCCCAAGTCAGAAGTCCAATTCCCCTCAGGAGAGTTCTTGATCACAATGTTGTCAATGACCACTGGCAGGAATCACAGACTTTTGGGAAATCACAAGAGTCCAGCAAACCCCCAGGATTAGTTCTCCAAGGCTGAGAGAAAGCTCCCTTGCTTCCACTCTCCTTGAGCTTCCCCTCCCAAAAGCCCCTCCTCCAGGGTTCTTTTTCCCCACCATCCTTTGCTGTCTCTCCAACCAACGTTCTTGTCCCTTCTTCATGCAACATTCCATTTGAAAAATGGCATTCCTCAGCACTTAACTTTACATAGGTCTCTGAAAGGTTAGGGTGAAATGACTTTATATTGAGTATAAGTTTTCTGTTTAAATGTTGCCCAAAATGCCTTGTTCTGGAAAAAAAGTATTGGCCTTTATGGAAAATGATTTGTTGTAAGCTGAAATTTTTATAACTTCAAGCTTTGTTCCAACTAGACAAGTTGCTGGTTGCTAAGGGGACCAGTATATATAAGTTATATATAAAAGGTAAATTTTTTTGTTAAAAAATTTTCAGTGTAAACAATAATAATGATATTTAGAAAGATATGCCAAAAAGAATAAACATCTAGGCACAAAATGAGACCTTCTTACTTGTATTTATTCATAAATCACTACTTAATTTAATCCCATTTTTCTACTTAAATAGAATGCTTCTTAGCCTGAATCTCTATACTTTGAATCAAAATCTCTCTGGAAAATTTTCAGAGTGGGTTGGCATCAAAAGCCCCTGCAGATGACTTTCCTTAAATGCTGGTGGCCTTAGTAACTAGATAGCATCCATAAACTGTCTTTTTCTCCTTAAAGACAGATCAGTCTAAATAAAGAAATAATTTAGAGTTCTTCTAGCTTCTCTTTTTCTTACTTTCTCTATCTATTTGTGGGCACAGTTATAAAGAGAAAGATGATACACACATAGTGTGAGGATCCCTGACTATCCAAAATCAAAAGATAATTCCTCTTTTAAGAGGCAAGGTTTCCACTTATAGGTGGAAGAGTGGTAAGGGTGGGCAATGGGGGTCAAGTGACTTGCCCAGGGTCACACAGCTGGGAAGTGTCTGAGGCCAGATTTGAACCTAGGACCTCCCGTCTCTAGGCCTGGCTCTCAATCCACTGAGCTACCCAGCTGCCCCTGTAGCCCACGAAAATTTAAATCAATTGTATTGTACTTGGGGGAAAAAAGACCATTGTTTTAACTAAATGACCACTTGTAATAGTTTCTGTAAAGTATATATTCCCAGTTATAACTGGGGTTTTTGAGAAAAAGTTTCCTACTTAGTAATCTTAGGGGTTTAGAATTCTTTGATATTTTTATTTTGGCATGGTAGAGGGTGAGGAATGGAAATAGGTACTCTCAGGCAAGAGTAACTTAACTTCCACATCTTTATAAAATAAGGAACTTCTCAAGATCAGTTAACTCCCAGCTGTTCTGGATTTGGGAATAAAAGAACAATGGCCCCATGGGGACTCTTGACTCCAACTCTGACATTGTGTGTTCTAATTATTTGTACATCAAGTGTTCATGAGTCAAAGGCTACCTTAAAAATATTCTTTAGTACTACTACTATTTAGCTTTTCAAAGAAAAAGTCCCATTTTAGATTTATTTAAAAGGGTGGTATATTGAATAGAGTATTATTTAGCAAGGAAACACATTTAATCTTTCTCTCAGCTAACAGTGCCTACAGGAAATTGTGGTTTCACTGTTCAGACCACAGGACCATAAATAGGGTATCACTCAATGTGCCCCTGTTAGAAATATACCCTAACTGCAGATAAAAGGGGAAAATAATTAAGAGTTGAATTTAGAAATGTAAACTTATCAAGTGATGATAGTAAGCATTATAAAGAGATGCATTTACCCCTTAATAGTCATTAGTACTTTATTGATTATGCATAGATCAGATTGGTTTCCAATATGTTAGCTAATTGAAATCTAGATAGAGCCTATTTATAGGATAGATACCCTTTGATAAGAAGGAAAGAAAAGGAATAGATTGGATGCAAGGAGTGCCACCCAGTGAGGTTAGAACTAAAGGTAACAATGGTAAGAAATAATTCAGGCAACCAGGAATTTACAGATGTGTAAAAAGCCTGAAGGAAAGGGTGAAAAGAGAGGGTACTAAAACAGAAATGAAGATGCCAAAGGCAACTTTAACCTGCTTTACCACTTTTGCCTAAGGTTTCAATGGACATTATTTGTTGTTGACTGAGGATAATCTTTGTTGTCAACCCCAAACATGTTTGCTGTTCTATCCCAGAGTGACTGATGTTAGCCCCCTGTTAGAATGACAGGGAAGGGAAATATAGGTGATGGGAGAGAACTTTGGAGACATCGGCTACACAGCTGAGGCAGTTCTAAAATTATACCATGTAGGTAGCTACTTTCAGCCAGTGTTGAACTGTGATGTTATTTCCCAAAAAATGGTCATTGCATAATTTTTCAAATTTAACAAGTGACTAAATCTTTACTATAGGCAGATCCACCCAATACAGCCCTTGTTATTTGCCACAGATTACTTTAATGTATTTTAGAGCAATGATTGCAATACTTTCAAGACCTTTCTCTTTAGTTGTCGTATAGAAACAAGCCATATTAAATAAATGGATCAGTTTGGAGTTATCATTACACACATCAAAATGCAGGCAGATGTTTTACTGACCAGAACTCCAAAACCTAAAGATGATAGCAGTTATTCTTATATGTATGGATGAAAATGACAACTTTAAGAACTCTTTCCAGGCCGCTGAGATCTTGTTGCAACATGGTGCAAACCCTGATCAAAAGAAGGGGGATCAAAAGAGTGCACTAGAAAGAGCAGAGAATGAAAAGATGAAGAAACTGCTGAAGTCTTACAGTAGAAATGAAACTAGAGAGATTTGTCACAATAAAGTCCCTGGTATGTTTTTTTTTCTTATATAAATACATACATATATAAAGACTGCGTGTATATGCATGTATATGCACACACACAAATGCATGTGTGTATGCAGACTTGTATATGCACAAGTATACATGCACATATAAATACGTGTGTATCTACAAAGACATATGTATGTATGTATGTGTATGTATCTATATCTATATCTAATCTTTGTTCAGGGCAGAGGGTCTTAACTTTTTTGTTGGCGTCATAGATCCCTTTGGCAATCTGATGAGATCTCTGAAACTTGTCTCAGAATAATGGTTTCCTTGATAGGTTTCATGATTGAAAAAAATGTAAATTTCAATTAGAGATTAGTGAAGCTAATTTTTCCTATTTAAGTTCACAGACTCTATGAAATTTCTCTATAGACCCCTAGGGATCTGTGAAGCTCAAGTTAAGAACCATCCCTGTCTTAGGGGAGCCAAGCTTATACTTTTAAAAATGTTAATATTGCTTGCTTTCTATCAGGGGAAGATGTTTATTATATTTAGTTGTGAAAGGCTCTTGCTTATTTTTTGGAAATGAACATTTTCACATTTGATTGAATTTCCAGCTCATTAATTCTTATTTTTACCTTCCATCTTAGAATCAATTCTATGTATTGGTTCTAAGGCAGAAGAATAGTAAGGGCTAAGCAGTGGGGGTTAAGTGACTTGTCCAGGGTCACTTGTCCAGCTAGGAAGTGAGTCCAGATTTGAACACAGGACCTCCTGACTAAATTGATACTCTTTGCACTGAGCCACCTACCAGCCCCAATAGTGTTGTATTTTAAAATGAAATTCTAATATTTTACTCTTATCACTGAAATATTTCACATATACCACACACACACACACACACACACACACACACACACACACACACACACACACATAGAATCTGTTGTCTCCCAGGTTAGCATATAAACTCCTTGAGGACAAATGCAGTTCCTCTGGTTGTATTCCCCAATGCTCAGCACAGGAGTAAGTAGACATAGTTTCTGCATAATAAATATGTTTTGATTGATTGAAGATTTGTTTCATAGTATTTCCCAGAAGTATATGGTCACCATTAAAAGATGGAATTCTTAAAAGTTAATAAGAGATAAAGATTACAAAGTTTTGGAGCATATTTCCTTAAAGTAAGGTAAACAACTTTAAATCTTTGTATGCAGATGTGTACATTTTAAGAGTAAATGTTTTGTGAGATATTTTTTCTTAAAACTTGTGGATTATCTATATCAGAACATCTGCCATTTTAAACCTTTGGGGATTAAAAATAATTTAATATCTCAAGACCTCAGTTTCCATATATGCAAAAAGAGAGGATTGAATGATATAATTTCCAAGGACCTTCCCAGTACTGAATCCCCATAAGCTTATAAATGCACAGAAATTTGAGAACAATCTTATTTTTCATTTTGTGTAGAAAACACCATAGATTATGCCACCCACACTGCTTTGGGTCACCTCTTCCCTTGCCTTGTCATTGTAGCTACTTCAGTATGGGCTGAGCTGATTTAGAGGAGGGGAAAAAGTAGGTATTCCTGATTACTGTCTTTTCATATAGAAATACAGTCTAGGCTCTGGTCTTGGCTAGTTCACAATTAGCATTCCTGACAGTGAGTTAAAGAAAGGGAGAGTTTACTTTTGAGCTGTACACTCCAGTGAAACCCCAGGTGAGAAAGTCTGAAAGATTTAGTGAGGAAAGAGGGTTAAACTCTAAAGAAAACAGGATTCCATGGTTTGTGTCTCTGCCTCAAATCTTTCCTCAGCCCTCTGCATCCTCAATTTGGCTCTCAGACTTATCTTCCTAAAGAGCATGTCACTTCCTCCGCCCAATTGGTAAACTCCAGTGGTTCCATTACATCCAGGATCCAATATGAAATCCTATGTTTGGCTTTTAAAGCTCTTTATTGCCTGCCCCCTTTCTACCTCTGCTGCCTTATTAAACCTTATTCATTTCCACATACTCTGCAATCCAGTGACACCAGCCTCCTTTGCTGTTCCTCACTGGAAATGAGCCATGTGCCAAGGTCTATGCTAAGCTCTGAACTTACCAAAAGAGGAAAAATACAGTTCCTCCCCTCAAGAAGCTCACAAGCCAAATGGAGGAGAAAACAGACATCTCTTGACTCTGGGCATTTTCACTGTCTGACCCCCATGCCTGGAACTTTCTTCCTCATTTCTTTGAGTGCATAGACTCATTTGTTTGTTTTGCATTTCTTTATATCCTTAGCACTTAACACAGTGCCTGGCACGTGGCAACCGATGCTTAATAACTACTTTTTAACTAGCTTTGGCTTTATGTTGATTCTGTACTGGTTGAGTTGATGCAAAACTCTGCTTGGTGTAAATAATGAATTTAAAAAACAAGAATATTTTGTCATGTAAAAAAATAGTCAGGAGGAGACAACAAGCAAACAAATATGTACAAGCAAGCTATTAAATAATTAAAGGAAAAAAGGCATTAGAATTAAGAGATATTGGGAAAGGCCTGAGAAGATGAAATTTCAGCTAGGACTTGACAGAAGCCAGGGAAGCCAGGAGGTAATGACAGGGAGAGCATTCCAGGCTTAGGGAACAGCCAGAGAAGGTGACCAAGGCCAGGAGATAAGATGTTCATGGAACAGTATATAGGATCACTACTAATAATCTTACATTTCTATGAGGATATGGCCAGGATCTGTGATTTCATTGGTATAAAGAACTCCTAAGTATGGAAATTCCCTCTACCCATGAAGACTGACATCTTTTCTCTGACTTATAACCTTAAAGTTCCTGGGTATCAGGGCCAGCTCTCAGTCCATTTTGTTCTACTGCTTCTGCTCATTTCTACAGTGCTTAATAATTTACAGAGCATCTTCACAGATACATTGTTTTCACAAAACATGAGACAGGTTAGGACAAAGTTCTTTGTCTTACAGAAAAGAGTCTCAGGGAGTTTATCATGCAGCTAATTAAGTAATAAAGTAGCCCTTGAACACATGGTCTTCTGACAACAAACTATTCAATGTGAGAAAGCAACTATTTCAGTCCAATTTAAAACCATATTAGCAACATATAAACAATTGCAGTTAATGAAAAAATGAGAACTCTATAGCCTATAATGTTATCTATGACTGCCAGTGATATGGAAGTCTGCCAATTTCTGTCAAGCTGGCAAGGCTCCAGATATGGGCCCAGTGATGGACTGGATAACTCTAAAGTCCAAGCTTAACTAACTTTAGAGAGATTCATCACCAGATTGGCAAGAGAGGGATGAATTGTTTTGGCCTCACCAATTTTCAAAGACCATCCATCTTCTAAGTTTAAATGTAGGATAGAGGAGGGAGTACTCACACTGATATTGTAGATTCTTGAGAAATGGAAGGGAGGAAGGGAAAGAGGGAGGGAAGAAGGAAGGAAGAAGAAAGAAAGAGAGAGGGAGGGAGGAAGGTAGGAAAGAAGAGAAAGAAAAAAGAAGGAAGGAAGAAAGAAAGAAAAGAAAGAAACAAAGAAAGAAAGATTTTTATTAAGTATGTACCAGTTCCATGAGTAGTGATATTAGCTATATATCATGAGTAGCCTATATAGTATATATAACTATATATAATGAGTAGTGTATATTAACTATGTAGGACTGAGAGGATCTGACTACATTTTGTTAGCTGTTACTTTCTTTGTGTATTTGAATATAATTCAACTGTATTTCTTTACAAATACTCCATAATATAGGCAGATCATTGACTTAGAATAGACTTTACTTAATTAATCCAAATCAGTATCAGTCAGTTAGCCAATTATCATGCATTTCTTAAATGCTTGTTATGTACTAGGAACTGCATTAGAGGACCCAAAGAGGACAACTATAGCTGGTACGGTAGGACATAAAGAAAAATGAAACAGTCCCTCACCTCGGGAAATTTGTATTCTATCAGAGCAAAAAGCATGTATACATGCAAATGTATATAAAATGCAGTATAAACAAAATAAATATAAGGCAATTTGGTGGGGACAAAAACAAGGTGGGGAGCTTTAGAATCTGGGGGAATCAAGAAAAGCCTCCTGTAGATCAGCTTGATCTGATCCTTGAAGAAAATTGGTCTAACATCTTAGCAAAGAACAGAATTTTATGATTAGATACAGACTTTGTTTAATGGTATCATTCCTATTTCCATTATAGTAGATAAAGAGGGGGGCAGCTGGGTGGCTCAGTGGATTGAGAGCCAGGCCTAGAGACTGGAGGTCCTAGGTTCAAGTCCGGCCTCGGACACTTCCAGCTGTGTGACCTTGGGCAAGTCACTTGACCCCTATTGCCCACCCTTACCACTCCTGGGCCAAGGACGGTCCCTAGCCTGGATGAAAAAGGAGGAGGGTTGGGCATGGGGCTAGCAACCCCACCCTGTAAAAACTACATCTGCTAAAGAAACTGCAACCTAAAGTAGGGGCAGCTGGGCTAGCTCAGTGGATTGAGAGCCAGGCCTAGAGACGAAAGGTCCTAGGTTCAAATCCGGGCTCAGACACTTCCCAGCTGGGTGACCCTGAGCGACTGTGTGACCCATTGCCTACTGGTTGTGGCTCTATGCTCCTAGAATGGAGTCCCAGGATAAAAAAAAAAAAGATAAAGAGGAATTAAATTCTTATATTTACTTATTACATTTTCTTATTTTTCATAAAAGCAGAAAAACTTTCTTCAAGGTTAAAAAGACAAAAACAGTCTTCTGGCAGCAAATCTAAAAGTGCCGGTCCACTTTCATTTTCACACCAAGATTCGACAAGAAAAAGAACTCCCATGGTGAGTGAAATTTATATCTCTCATATTCCTCAAGACAGAAAATGCCAGTCCTGTTGTGCCAGCCAGAATTACTTTTGGGCAGCATTTGCTGAGTCATAAGAAAAAGCTGAAGACATTATTCTTTTTCATTTTAAGCAGACATATGGTATATTCAAGTAATATAATGGACCAAGAAGAAATTATATGATTAACTCAAAATTATGTGTATTATTGATTGGAAGGGATCAGCAATACATATAATACAAAATAATTAATATGCTGTTGTCCCTATCACTTATCTTGACTTCTCTACCACTGCGCTCATTCCTTTCTTCCCAAAATAACCGACTATGACAGTAAATTCTTATAATACTTCTGTTTGCTCTACCACCACTGCACTGGTGAGCCTTCACTAATCCACCAATCAAACAGTCAACAAGCATTTATCAAGTGTTTACTATATGTTAGATCCTATAAAAATAATAATAATTAGCATTTATATAATGTTTCAAGACTCGCAAAATGCTTTGCAAGTATTGTCTCATTTTATCCTCACAACTCTATGAAGTAGGTACTGTTATTACCTCTATTTTATAGATGAGGAAGCTAAGGCAGAAAGAGATTAAATAGGTTAACCAAAGTCACATAGTTAATAAGTGTCTGAGACTGGATTTGAACTCAGGTCAGCCTGACTCTAGGTTCAGCTCTCAACCTACTGCACCACCTAGTTACTAAGCACTGAGGAATATAAAGAAGGGTAAATGTATTGTCCCTGCCTAAGCCTAACATGCCTGTGTTAAAGAAAATCAGAATTTTATGATTAGTTGCAGAATTTGTTTAACCTTCAAGGAGTTCACATTATAATGGGGAAGATAAGCAAACAACTAAATATGTACAAGACAGACAAAGTTGATGGAAGGTAATCTCAGAAGGAAGGCCTTAGCTGGTGGGATGGGATATGAATAACAGAAAAGTCCTCCTGCAGAAGGTGGGATTTGAGCTGAGACTTGAAGGAAGCCAGGACTGTAAGTGGAGTAAGGAGATAGAACATTCCTGGCATGGAAGATAGCCAATAAAAAGCTATATGATTGGGAGATAGAATGCTGTGTGGGAGTTGTAACAAGGAATCAGTATTCCTAGATTGTAAAGTATGTGGAGAGGATAGCTAGGTGGTACAGTGGCTAGAGCATCAGACCAGAGTCAGAAAGACCTGAGTTCAAGCCTAGACTCAAACACTTACTGGGAAAGTCATTTAGCCCTCTTTGCCTCAGTTTCCTCATCTGTAATATGAGCTGGAGAAGGAAATCGCAGACCATTTGAGTGTCTTTGCCAAGAAAACCTCAAATGGAGTCACAAAAAGTCAGATATGACTGAACAATAAAAAGTATGTAGGAGGAGGCAAAGTATAAAAAGACTTCTGGAAAGGTAGGAAGAGCTAGGTTGTGAAAATGTCAAATATTGAACAGGGCATTTTTTTGAGATAGCTCCGTTATGAGCCACTGGAGTGTACTGATTGGGGTGGAGGGGTTATGTGGTCAAACTTGCAGAAAAATTGCTTTTGCAGCTGCGTGGAGGACAAATTTGAGTGGAGAAGATACTTGAAGCAAGGAGATTGACCAGAAGGTCATTGCCTTGTCCAAGTGTGAGGAGATGAAGCCCAGTCCTGGAGTAGTGGCCTGTGAGTAGAGAGGACAGGACATATATGAGAGATGTTGTAAAGGCAGAAATGACAAGACTTGTCCACATATTAGATACGAAGGGTATGTAGAGTCAGGAGTCAAAGATGACACCAAGTTTGCATGCTTGGGTGACTAGAAGTTTGTTTGTGCCCTTGACAGTAATAGGGAAGTTTGGAAGAAGAAATGACCCCAGAAACCAGGAAATTATTGGATTCCATAATTAATCTACTGAATTGACTGTATATGAAGCTTGTGTGGATGGGAAACTTTATACTAAAGAGCATAACAGGTATTCAATAAAATATTTATCAAAATGCTAACATAGACGCTCTTAATAGATATAAGCCCATTTTGTTAGGCAAACATTGGCCTGATGGATGGAAGATTTTCTCATGGATATAAGAAGCCTTTTAATTAATATAACGAAGGAAGGCATTTTAAAAAATGAATTACTCCCAATCCACAGATAACCAGGTAATCTTTGCACCAAGAAAACAACTTGTATTTTTCACTTATAAGTATACTGTAATGGCAATGCATTCTTACCTCTACTCTCATACCCTTTGATCATCAGGCAGGATTATTTTGCTATAGTATGGATAAGTCAGCATGAACTTGTTTCCAAATCTCAGGATACTAGGATTAAGATATACCTTTTAAAGCATGAGAAAAGTAAGTTGAGGGCAAATACCAGTATTATATTCCTTTAATCAGCAGGTAATAAACTTGTGCTACTTATTATTACCACAAGCAATGGTCTAAGACTGAAAATAATGTCAACAACAGTTTAGATAAACTAATAAATTCTCCATTAAGAGGAACTAGACTGTTTGACGAGGGGAGAGAAACCATTGTAGTTTGGGGTTTATTTTTAGGAAGAACACTCACAGAGTATATAACTTGGTATCAGTCAGAAGCACAATGGCTTGAAGAGTCATTGGTGTAGAAGTCAATGTAATGCAGTCAGTCAATAAACATTTATTAAGTGCCAGACATTGTGCTAAGCCCCAATGGATATAAAAATAGGCAAAAGACAGCCTGTGGGGGGCAGCTGGGTGACTCAGTGGATTGAGAGCCAGGCCTAGAGATGGGAGGTCCTGGGTTCAAATTTGACCTCAGATACTTCCTAGCTAGATGACCCTGTGGGCAAGTTATTTAACACCCATTGCCTAGCTCTTGCCACTCTTCTGCCTTGGAACCAATACACAGTATTGATTCTAAGATGAAAAGTAAGGGTTTAAAAAAAAAAAAAAGACAGCTCCTGACCTCAAGGAGCTTACATTCTAAAGTGGGAGACAACAAACAAACAAATATGTACAAACAAACTATATACAAGAAAAATAGAAAATAATTGGAAGAGGGAATGCACTAGAATTAAGAAGGGTTGGGACAGTCTTCCTGTATTTTTAGTCAAGGGAAATATACCTATGAAGTTTAGAAAAGAGGGCTAAAGCTTTATCTTTATAAGACTTTGGGTTTTTTTTAATGGTTTTTATTCAAAAAATGATAAATATGTCTGTGAATGTGGAATTTAAAAAAAATCTACAAACAGAAATTGTAACATGCAGGTTTGGCTTGTTGATAAGCAATTGGCCCTATCTCAAAAATGCACACAGAAAAAAATGTTTTTAAATGTACATAGAAACTTAGGCGTTCTTATAATATGCCAGCTGACTCTTTCAGGCTGGCACTTTTCATGGTCAGGCCTCTCAGCTCTGCAGGCGTGGAACTTTGACATTCAGCCCACCTAGGGAGGGTTAGGCATTGAGATAGCTTGCTTCTACTGCCTTCAGCCCCATGAAACTGATTAGTACCAGAAACCAATTTATTAATTTACAATGAGGGATATATCTTTCTTGTGACTAGATATTTGTGTTCTCTATCAAAGGTGCTACTTTCCTGGTATCTAGTTACTGGGTGTGAAGTTTTCCATCACTCAGTAGGGCCAAATTTGTAATGTATGCTCTCTAGCTAGTCAGTCACACCTAGGCACAATGCCTATAGTTTGAGCAGCTGCCACAGGTTGAACAAGGGCACTCATTTTTGTGTATAAGCTGATGAATTGGGGTGGACAACAGTGGCATAATAAAGCAACATAATGAAGTTTCATAATTATGCTTATTTTGCCAAGAGAATGCAGTAACAGAAATATTATTTGAAGAATAACTTATATATGTCCACCTCCAGAAAAAGAACTGATAAATAGAAACAAATGAGACATAGTTTTATATATGCCTTTTTTTTTTGCTCAAATGATACCTTTCCTATTGCAGGGATGGGAAAGAAGGGAGATACCTGGGAACTTTAATGTAACAAACAAATAACTAAAAACAAAAATTAAACATAATTGATATAGTGCTTTAAGGTTTACAATATGCTTTACATATGTTATCTGATTTGATCCTCACAATAATCCAGAAAAAGGTATTGTAGGTGTTAATATGCCCATTTTACAGATGAAGCAACTGAGGCTGAAAGATATTAAGAGATTTGCTCATGGTCACACTGTTAGTTTATTTCAGAAGTCTGATTTGAAACCATATATCACTGGTGGTCTTTCCACTACATCCTGCTGCCTTCTTAAGTAAGAAAACAATATAAGCATCTAACTACTTCCTATTACCTTCTGCATGGCCAATTTGAGTTCCTATGTACTATGGAGCAATAAGAAAAGAAATAAGAGCATCTAGTTATAATTTTAAGCAGTCTTAGTTAAATTCTGCTACAGTATTAATTCTGCTACAGTATCTGCCACTTAATTCACATTTCACTTCATTTTGTCCTTAAAAGAAACTTCTTGCTTTCTTCCACTTAGTCTTTCCAGCCATTAAAAATCTCAAGTACCCTTTTTTAAACTTTTAAAGCATAGCTGTTAAAAGCCCCTTAAAAAATTCAAGTTATAATTCTCAAGACTATTTTTCATTCATTACATTTTACATTGGCTGCTTCCTGATGATATCTAGGGGGGGCAACTTCATCACATCAGCAGTATGTCTCCAGATCATACTGTGAAATTGTTACTTATGAGAAAGTTTGCTGTGGACAGAGAGTTCCGTTCATCATGTGTGGATCCTTATTAGTTGTAATTATGTAAGATAGCACTTCCTTTCCTTAGTGATTTATCCTTTTCCTGATTTTGCCCTTAGATCTAGAAATCCATTTTACTTTGGGACTTGTAATGTTTTGTTTATTTAGTCCAAGTCTATATATGAGTGTGGCAAGGGTAGGGAGAAAGTGAGAAGGGAGGGAATTTCCCATACACCTTCAAGGAAATAAAAATGATACGAAGGATTATAGTAAAAATAAGAATATGAAATGAAATGAGAAAGAGAAATAAAAGACTAATTTTCTTTTTAGAGTTTGAAAAATTTGAAAATGATGTTCCTTCCCTTTCTTTTCTCCACCCTTGTCTTTCATGAGATTGCATGAGATGCCTCCAAAATACAACTGTACCTCACATCTACAAAAGCTTTTAAAAAGAACCCTTTTAGGGGGCAGCTGGGTAGTTCAGTGGATTGAGAGCCAGGCCTAGAGACGGGAGGTCCTGGGTTCAAATCCGGCCTCAGACACTTCCCAGCTGTGTGACCCTGGGCAAGTCACTTGACCCCCATTGCCTACCCTTACCGCTCTTCTGCCTTGGAGCCAATACATATATTGACTCCAAGATGGAAGGTAAGGATTTAAATAAATGAATGAATGAATGAATGAATGAGCAAACAAACAAATAAATAAATAAAATCTTTTTAAAAAAATAATGAAGTTATGCTTGTGATTAGGAGAATGTGGTCCAGCTGAAAAATTTGGTGAGATGAGGCCTAGGCTCTCTGTCACCAACACAACCATGTCAATTTGTAATGAATTAGAATTGTTCAAAATGCTATACGGTCGTTTTTTGAGTACCTGGACATTTGGACCATTGGGGTCATAGGAAACTTGGAGAATGCTGTGGAGAACTTCCCTAGTCACCTTCTCCTAAATGTACAGAGTAGAATTATTCTATGCAATTGTTTGAAGGAGACAAAAAGATATATTAGATGCCCTTATCTTTGTTGTCTAACCCAAAATTAGTGGTATTCAGTTGTTTCAATCTCTTTATGATTCCATTTGGGGTTTTCTTGGCCAAGATACTGGAATAGTTTGTCATATCCTTCTCTGGCTCATTTTACAAATGAGGAAACTGAAGCAAACAGTGTTAAGTGACTTGCCCAGGGTCACGCAGCTAGTAAGAGTCTGAGTCCAGATTAGAAGTCATGAAGACGAATCTTCCTGACTCTAGGCCCCATGCTCTATCCATAGTGCCACCTAGCCACCCAGCTGCCCTCTGGCCCAGAACAATGATGTTAATTGCCATTAACAAGTAAGAGTATAGGAGAATTGAAATTAGCAAAAACAGAAAATAAGCCAAACCATTTATTCTTTTATTCAGTGTTCTTGCATACCCCACTGTATACCAACTGTTTGATGCTACTCAGTTGAAACTTCCCTCTCATAGGACCATAGATAGAGAAGCAGAAAGGGTGTTAGAGGTCCCTTTTTACATTTTGCAGATGTGGAAACTGAGGCACGAGGAGATTTAAGTGACTTGCCTAATGCCATACCAAAAGTAAGCGGCAGGGCTGGGATTCAAACCCAAATCTGTTACTTTGTATCCAGAATGTTTTCCATTATACTACATTGACTTTCTAGTCTTTTATGACTTAAGACTTTCATTCACTCTCCAAGTCATTTAATATGACAAATCTCTAATCTACTATGATCCTAGAAACACAGAATAACAGAGAAAAGGAAGCTTAGATGTTATACTAGAAACTTCTCATTTGATAGAGAAAGAAACAAAGTCAGGGACACATAGTCCCAGACAGCTAGAAAAGTACTCCAGTTGTATTCTCCAACATTCCTGTGACCGCTAGAGTCTAAATGTCCACTTACTCAAAACTGTCACTCACTACCTAGCAGCTGAAGTGAACTAGTTGATTCATTGAACAAATTCTGGTTTGTTCAAGAGTCATTGAACAATTCTGATTCATGACAAGTCGACCTGGTGGTGTTGATGGTAAGGGAACCTAGATCTCTTACCAAACTTTTTTGCCACATTGTGTTACCACAGGTATAACTTCATACAAAAAAAAAAAATGAGTTCTTTTTAGCTTTTGTATACATGGGTTATAATTGGCTTTGGAAACCCATGAACATAATCCTAACAACCTCACGAAAGACAAAAGTGGAGAAGAGCCCAAGATCACACAGGTAGTAGTTAGCTATAGAATCAGGACTAAAACCCATGCTAAGGAGCTACTAGGAAAAGTTTGTGAGAGACCCCAGCCTTCTATACTCTTGCCACGCCCCACTCCAGAGAATCTTTACATTTTAAGACTGCCTTTGTTACCAAGGACAAATAAGTGACTCAATGCCAAACTCCAGTAAGTGACAAACATAGCCAGGAAGTACTTGCTGGTAATGGCAGTTGTAAGTTTTAAAATTAATATGGGAGTTTGGGTAATGTAGTTTCAGGGGGTACAAGGTCTTCCAACTTTACACAGTGATCTGTGGTGTGTAGTTTATGGCATATGTGTGCTTTTCATAAGTGTTTTTTAACTAACTTTTTTCTAAGGTTATATGAGAATTAGATTTTTAAAATTTATACACAGATAGAAGCAGAATGAACCTTAAAAATGTTTTTATTTAAATTTTAAACTCTTACCTTCCATCTTAGAATCAATACTGTATATTGGTTCCAAGGCAGAAGAGAGGTAAGGGTAGGCAATGATGGTTAAGTGACTTGCCCAGGTTCTCACAGCTAGGAAGTGTCAGAGGCCCCATTTGAACGCAGGACCTGGCTTTTAATCCACTGAGCCACCTATCTGCCCCCCCCCAGAATGGTCTTTAACATGGACATTCACTTTTGCCAATGTAATTTTTATTATATTGGGGTTGGATTTTTGCTTGTTTTTTTTTCCTGCTCTGGGATGCATCTCCAAAATTATTAAATTATTATTTAAATCACTGGTGGAGGGAAAAAAGTCTTTACACTCTTTTCCTTTACATACTACTTTTCAGGAATGCACACACAGTTCAGACCATGTTATTTCTCTACTCAGTAAACTCCAGTGGCTCTCTATTGCTTCAAAGGTCAAGTATATACTCCTCTGTTTGTCATTTAAAGCCCTTCACCACCTACTTCAACCTATCTTTCTAGATTTATTTTTCCAAATTTCACTGTGTACCCTCTATGGAACAGCTAAACCAATCTACTTGCTGTTCCACCCATATACCCATACCTAGAAGGAACTCCCTTCCTCCCATACCTGGTCTTCTCAGAATCTCTAATTCTCTTCAAAGCTGAGCACATAGACCCCTTCTCTTGGAGTCCCTTCTTAAATCATCCATTCTACCTGCCTTCTCCCAAATTACCTTGCTATATACATATATATGCCTCTATATGTCAGTATACATATATAAGATATATGTGTGTAGAATGTATGTGCCATTTCTTTTATAAAGAGTGAATTCCTTCAAGGAAGATGTTTCCTTTTGCCTTGGTATCTCCAGTGCCTAGAATGGCACCTTGCACACACTAGTCACTTAATAAAGGTTTATTGATCAACTAATGCATCTGATGTTTAGAATAAGATTAGGGAGTGCATTAAATTACTTTCAAATCTTCAAAATTAGTTTAGCTATCTGTAGATTATCAACAAATGATGTGGTCTTGGATATACTTGGAGGATATAGGAGAACCACTTAGCGCATTTTGCAGACCTTTCTCCATCTAGTTTTTTTTTAGTAGGAATGTTTTCAATTGTCACATAAGAAACATCCCCCCTCCCATAGTGAAATGTGTATTATTTGTATCTGATAGCATGAGGCCATCTGTACCATTTTACAAGATATAGAAGAAAAGCAAGAAAACCTGTTGCTGTTTGAAATAAGAACACCTGAAGATGCTGGTAATTATGAAAATGGATTTGTTTTTGGTTAATGTTATGACATTCAAGGTCAATGCTAGAATGTATTTTTTTTAAATATTAAGGAGTAGCATGTGCCTCTGAAAGAAAGTGCTTGAAGAATGCTATGTGCCAATGTAAAATAAAGTTACTTCTCCTGTCTGACAGTCTGAGGAGGAAAGTGGGAGAGAGTGATAAAGGTGTAATGAATAATGGCTAAAATTTAATGTCTTAAAATTAATGGTTGAAAGTTGTCACATTTGAGGGGTGTCTTGTTTGATGTTACATTTGAAAGTTCCATTTGAATATACAGAGATATGACTGAACAGTTGGTGGGGAGAGTAATCAGATAGCTGTCAAAGACAACTTTCTAGAATGGTCCTTCTCAGCCTTGAGCCTATAAGTAATTGAAGAGATACTCTGAATCATGATTGTGGATAAGCCAAGTGTATAGAGATGCCATAAGATGATGTGTAGAGAACAGGTTGTATTTCCCTTTGGCTGCTCAACTTTACCTGGTTAAGGTGACCATTGAAAACAGAATGGGTAGGGGGATGTGAGAGTGATTGAAGGTATAGCTTATTTATGTGCTTTCAGATGGGCCATTCTACATTGTAAACTTTGTTATTTGGTCACCTTCCTCCACAGATGTTTCTTTGCCAGCCAACACCAACAGATTAGACTCTGATCCTTGGTCTTATTCCTTTATGTCTCAAAACTTTAATGAACTCTTGCAAGCTATTGAGGATTATGGCTGTGTTTTCTTGAGCTGCTTACACCAGCTCCTTTCACTTGAATTCATGATGTAGCTAAAGCTGGATTTTATTAATCCCTGATTTGACATTTTATTTTTGTGGTTTCTAGACCAATACAGTGAGAAGATGTTACAGATTAAGGATATTATGGACAGTGTGCTTGCCAAGCAGAAAAAAGAAAGGGATGATCTTGCTAAAAAATACAGGCAAGTAAAAAGGGAAGATAACTTTTAAGATAAACATTTTTTAGAGTTCTAGAATATTAACAATAATTAAACATGGCTATTTCTTGTTTAAGAAGCAATAAACTGTAAATACAAAGTAATGCATACATTTTCAGACACAATGTATAGATTTGTTTTTTCTTTGACAATAACTGCATGACCTTGGATAAAACACTTACCTGACTCAGTTTCCTCATCTATAATATGATGAGGTAGACTTGATAACCTCTAGGACCCCTCCAAATCTCTACTCCCATGACTATTTTTTAAACCCATTACCTTCTGTCTTAGAATCAATACTAGGTGTTGATTCCAAGGCAGAAGAGTGGTAAGGGCTAGGCAATGGCAATCAAGGTCACACAGCTAGGAAGTGTCTGCGGTCATATTTGAACCCAGGACCTCCTGTCTTGGGGCCTGGTTCTCAATCCACTGAGCCACCCAGCTGCCCCCTCTCATGACTATTTTTAAAAGGTACACCTTTTATATTACAAGTGGAGAGTTGGGGGAGGGTTATAAGGATAGTGTTGCAAAAGAAAAAGAAGAAAAGAATGTCAGTTCGAAACATGTAAAAAATACACAGAAGAGATCAGAAAGAAGGTAAGAAAGGAGGGTCTATACACAAGCAGGGCAGCATTGGTACTACCACATTAGAATTAATACATACTTTTTTGTTGTTACTAAAGCTGTGCATAATAGAGATTTGTGGTTTCATAGGTAATCCTTTTCTGTCATTCTGTGAATATGGAAGTGATTTTGTCAAGTTCATAATAAAAAAATTTTTTTTAATAATTAAACTTAGAATGTCTTAAGAATATACCAAAATTCTGGGAGCCACAATCCATATAACTGTAAAAAATCAGAGGTCTTGAAGGTACTTAAAGAAATCTTCTAATCCATTACCCTCTCTACAAGTAGAACTAGACTTATATCTTCCCAGAACTATATTTTGAAATTTTCAGATAATAAAATGAAAACATTTTCAAAAAGTAAAGACATTTGCACATAAAAAATTGTAAAGGGGGCAGCTAAGTGGCTTAGTGGATTGAGAACCAGGCCTACAGATGGGAGGTCCTAGGTTCAAATCTGACCTCAGATACTTTCTAGCTGTGTGACTCTGGGCAAGTCACTTGACCCCCCATTGCCTACCCTTACCACTCTTCTGCCTTGGAGCCAATACACAGTATTGATTCCAAGCTGGAAGGTAAGGGTTTAAAAAAAATTGTAAAAGAATTGTATTGCCATTTTTCATAAATATTTCTTCCCATAATAAACCTATATTTTCTTCATTTTTCCTTTTTTTCAATTTTGGTTTCTTTTGATTCTGTTGAAATGTTGTCACTAATGGTCTGTATTTTGTGCCTTTACATAGTTCCATACACTTGGTATTCCAAACGGTTTTGTTCCTACTGTAACACCTACATCTTATGATGCTTTGGTGAAGGGAGAGAAGAGATCTTATCTACTCTTTTCCATAAAATTAAACTTCTTGAGATCATGACTTTTCCTTTTATATTCATGTCTTTGGCACCTTACCACAGTGCTTTACACATATTAAACATTTAAATGCTTGTTGAATTGAATTTAATTGAATTTCCTTTTACAAAATATTCTTTTTCTTACATCCCTGCAGCCTAACCTATTTGCATTCCAAATTCTTTATTATATATTGTTTTTGCATCTCCTTGGCCTATATTCTTTGCTAGAATTACCTGTTTCTCATTATATTGCAGTGGTGTGATAATTAACTAGAAAGAGAAAAAAAATTGAATTTATAAGCACAAAAAGTCTTAAATTTTTTTCTATTTAAAAAAACTTAAAATGCAACACAGATTACAATCAGTTGTTTTTTTACACACGATTTGACACTGAGTTCAGAAGATTTTTATACATATTCTTTCTTTGTCATAAAACCACATTTTATAAAAATAAATATTAAGTAGACTATCCATTTTTACAAATCTGTCTTTGATTCTATAGATCATAGGTTTTCAATGTGATATAAATCAGGAGAGTTCCCACTCAAGAATGTTAACCTCCATTTCTCAGATAAATTTCTTTATTTTTCACAATGTCTGAAATGGTAGAATATTATGTTGCAGTAGTACATCTCTATGTAATTCCATAACAATTCTACTATTCAACATAGCATGATATTTGTCAGAGTTCATTGTTCCCCCAATGAGTATAAGTTTTCCAGTGTTCTGGAAGTTAAAAAAAAATCCCTACAACATTTTGTGTTATCCTCTTATGAAGATAGCAAGATCTTATGGATTCACCTCAACTTATTTTAGCAATGTTTTTGGTACTGGCTTGAATTTAAAAGTGAGCCTTATCAATGAAAGTTATTTTTTTCTCATCTTAGGTACTTCAGACCTTGTATTGTCTTACCTATGATAACTTTTTTCCCTTTATGATAATGGTCAATAGCTATGTCTTCTTTTTTTATTGGTTTCCTCGCCATCTTTTCAGCTTCAAGAAGCATATACCTCACCACAGAGTAATCAGTAACAACCCCTCCAGTCACTGGTCTCTCTGAAGGTCTTTGTTTTCTGAGGGCTAATTAGACAATTTTGTAGTAATGGTTTGTCCATTTTGATTTTTTAAAACACATTTTCCATTGTTTTTGGTGTAACTGGTCCTATTTCATTGTGAGCCCTTGTAGTTTTATTCTCCAATTCTTCTACTTATTTTCTTCTATACTTTGTTGGACCCAAGATCTCATAGATGTGAGTATACCTGCATAGATGTCAGGCCTCTTACTCCAGAAGAGTTCTGTTATTATGGCTAGCAGTCAGCTCTAAAATTGAAAGATAACAAACAGGCCACCCCAACTAGACTGCATTCTGCTTCTGTTTATGTGGGTGGTATTCCCAAGAGTAATAAAGGAGGAGAAAGAGAAGTTATCCGTAGTAATAGGTTTAATTAGGCTGGTCCACATTTGTGTCAGCCAGTTACTCTGTGAGTTGCTCCCTTTCCCCTCTTCCTAGTGCCCAAGGGCATTTTTTGCATGCCCCACCCCTCTGGCCAGCTATCCAAAGCAAGCACTTTCTCCCTCAACTCTCTCTGGAATTGGGGGAACTCACAGATAGCTTGAATTTGCCCTTTGGGCACTAAAACTTTGAAAAGGTTAGGCTTAGGGAATGAAAAGGGCACATTTCCCTAACACAGATCATTCTCTTCCTCCGGGTTCTGAGCTTCAATAAAGCAATTTGCAATAGTGGCCCAATGCTTAGGCCTCTTGGCCTTGGAGTTAGGAAGACCCAAGTTCAAAATCAGCCTTACTTACTAACTGTGTGATTCTGGGCAAGTCACTTACCTTTGTGCCTCAGTTTCCTCATTTGTAAAATGGGGATAATAATAGCACCAACTTCCCAGGTTGTTGTGAGGATCAAATGAGAAAATAGTTGTAAAGTGTTCGGTACATAGTAAATGCTATGTTAGCTGTTGTTATTATTGTATATATTTCACCTTGGGTGTGTGATGTAGCAGAACTTGGTACCATTCTTGAGTGAGAAGAGTTAATTAAATAAAAACTAGGTCTATGGGGAGAAGGATGTTTATGGACATCTTCAGCCAACACACAAGCCCCTGACCATTTCTAAACCATACCACTACCTAGATACCTTCTCTATCTCCTCTTTCCAACTCTCCCCTTTTAATTCTATCCTCCCCTACTAGAATATAAGATTCTTGAGCTCAGGGCCTGTTTCAAGTTGTATTCACAGCACTTAGCACAGTGCCTGGCACATAGCAAGGACTTAATAATTGTTTTTAAAGTATATTCATTCCTGCAGCTGCATCTGATATGATGCTGGTTTTACTATTATACCCCATTTCACCCACCCTACATCCACACCTGTAATTTTATCAGAATAGGGGACTACCAATGGGAAATTCCCTTTAGCAAAATTTGTTAGCAGCTATTCTTAAACTACAGCATTTCCTTGGGGCAGTGAGAGATTAAATAATTTAACTACAATACATAGCTTATATATGTCAGAGATAGGACTTGAATCCAGTTTTTCCTTCTTCTATACATTTCTTTTTAAAATCTTGTTGGTTAATGATTTCCCCATATACCTATATCAGTCTCTTTATATGACTCTCCCTTAAATTCTCCCTTCATTTGCTCTTCTCCCATCCTGTAGTGACTCATTCTCCACAATCCTCCAAAGATCACTGATAACAGCTCAAAACTTATATATACCATTTCTTTCAGGACCATAGGATGTAGTTATCTAGCCTGGGTGACATGTATTTTTAAGGAATTTAAAGAAGCTTGATTACTATTTTTATATCTCTATTTGGGTACCAATTTCTGATTGATCAATTAATGGTCTTTCTAGTCCAAAGGTCATTTTCTTCATGGCAGAGAAAATGGCAAAATAAAATATAAGAAACTTTAATCTTTTAAAAAATTTTTTCATCTGCAAAAATCTACCTTCTTTCTCCTACTTGTAACAATATTTAATGTGCAAAATTGGTTTGCTATTACTTATACTACCTAGAACAATAAGAACACTAGTTAGCAATCAAGCTTTATTAATCAAATGCATGCAAACATTCATTTATATTAACTATTTGGCATCATAAACATTAACCCCATTAAGTACAAACCACCAACCAGGTTTTCCAGAACTTCCCAGTAAGCTTGTCTCATAATTGTACTCAGTGATGAGATTCCTTGTCTGTCCAGCCAGAAACCCTGCATCTCCTTCCCAAGTGATTGCCTGTCAAGTCAGCAATTGAGCACTGCCCTCAGGAGAACATAGGAGATTCTTGAGTCTCAAGTGCAGAAAACACAGATTTCTGTGATTACAACCCAGGATCAAGTTGAAAGTTGGAGGTCTTTGGTAGATTGCTTATAGTTTTAGCTGTGAGTGTTATCTGATTACACCAAATTCTGCTTGGTGGTCAATGACTTAGCTTGTTTACCAATTAATTTGATTGATGGCATAAACTAATGGCAAGGTTGTTTACCAAATTTTCCAATTAGTAATCTATTCTATCTGGGGGTCCCATGTGTATAGCAGTTATTTATGAATACATGTTGTATATATATATAAACAGCAAGCATGTTGTTTACCATCCTATACCATATATACTAAATACTGAAAAACAAGTTTTGAATAACAAACATCCAAACACTTCATCACAAAATGGTGACCTAAAACAAAATAAAGTCAATCATGTCAGAGTGATAAACTTATTTTCACTATATCATCTCAATCTGCCCTCCCAATTGAGAACAAAAAAATCCACCCCAAACTTCTGATACAAAAATGTAGTGTGTGTGAATGTGTGTGGGTGTAAATATATAAGTATATACTTGTATACATAAGTATATATATATAGATATATATATATATATATATACTCACTATCATAATGTGGGTAGCATATGTCATGATTAGTTTTCTGTAATCATGGTTAATGATTTTGCTGATCAGAGTTCCTAATTATTTCAAGGTTGTCTTTACCATATTGTCATTGTATAAATTATCCAATTGGTTCTGCTCATTTCACTTTGCATTAGTTCATCCAAGTCTTCCCTGGTCTTTTTTGGCATTATTTTATTCTTAGTTTGTATTTTGAGTGTCCTTGTCACCAAAATAGATTTTATATTGGGATTCTTTTTTCTCATTATTTTAACCTAATTTCCTAATTTTGTACGTGATGTTAGGGCTAATTTTGTGCACTTCCAGAGGGAAGGGCTGAGGTGCTTCTGTTACTACTTTTTAGGGGGTATTGATGTTGTATTGTTCCAGGATCTCAGGGAGCTGAAAGCTTTCAATACTCTCAATGTGGTCTGATCCAAGGTAAAATCTGATTGCTGTTCCCCCTAGTCTCAACACTGTAATTTACTGACCTGGGTTTGGATCTGAGTATCAATGGACTGCTACTGGACTCACTCAGCATCAGCTAGCTGGGAAGCTTTGCTTATTCACTGATAAAACTGCAGGTTCCACTTTGGTCTGGAATTCCTGCCCTGGTTATATTCCTCTGCAGGTTTCAGACTGTGCCAGAAGCTAAACTAAGATCCTGATCTGTTTCTGGGATCTGAGCCACACTTGCTACTGCTCAATTCTGAACCTCCTCTTTGCTCTCTGCCTAGGGCCTGGGACTAGCATGGGGGGTTAGGGAGATGTGGTTTCTTTTCTTCAGTCTGCCCTTGATCTGTGACTTAGGCCTATATATTGAGCTACAAAACTTGGCACCTGTCCCCAGGCTGGGAGTGTGTTGGTATGGGTATAGGATCTCTGCTTACTCCAGTGTATAACTTCACCCTGCACTGCTATGCTCTTGACTAGACCTTGTCCCTAGTGTCTGCAGACATCTCTGTCTCCCTAAGCACCCTGGACTGGAAACATGACTCACTGTGATTTTTTTTTCACCAGAATTCAGTCTGATGAATTTTCTAGATGTATTTTGGGATACACCTTTCTGTATTGCTTCCTGCTATTATGCCATCTTTTCAACTCTACTTTTTCTATTTATCAATTATCATTGATCTCCTCTGAATTATCTTTCTATAGGAGGCCCAATAATATAGGGTTAACAGGTATTCAAAATCTATCCCATCTTTGATCCTCTTTCCCCCAATAGAGTTAGTTTTTAAAGTCTTTTTTTTTTAATTAATTTTAGCCTTCTTTGCCATCATCAGGTCATTTGGGGCCTTTACATTCTGAGTTTCAGCAGAAATAAAGCCATATTTTCACTTATCCCCCATTTCATTCCTTTGCTTCTATTTTCTGTAAATATCCATATATTCAAACAGATCTGTGATTGCATCAGTCTGGGGGTTAACTTTCCAGTAAGGCAGATAACTCATCCATGCCTGCACATACAGTGCTATTCTTGTCCATGTTTTTACAAAGTTTCACCACAGGGGCTCCAACAAGTATTTTAGAGACTTTTCTTTCTTCCTCCCAACATTGAAAGGCTAACAGTGGAGTGCTCTAACCACCCATTTGTTATACTTTACTCTTGTCATGTAAACAGCCCATCTTCTCTTTGTGCCATGTAATTCTTTGATTACATCTTTCACTCCTATTTTTCTTCAGAGCTTCTCATTGATTGCATGTTACAGCCTTTTCATATCCATTATTTGACTCTATCTTGCCACACAAAGGTATGATGCTTATCTTTACTTCTTTAGGGGCAGTGGTATTCCAGATCTTGATATCATATAGAAACACCAACTAGTACTGAAAAAAATTGCTTTGCTGTTCTTGGAAGCTCGGAATCATGTATAAGTGCTTTGCAATTTCCTGAAAGCAATCTTCCATGAAAGCTATTTACTGAAAGCAAGTGGTTTGCAAAGTGCTCCCCCACCCCCCACCCCCACACACACTCCTTTTCAACTGTGGGCCCAACTCACTATTGTCTGTCCATCTATATTGTCTGTCCCAGTTATACATACTCTAGAGTTTGGACATACTCTAGAGGATTCCATTGCTATGCATTGTAAAATATAGGCAATAAACATCCTTTATTCAATTGATGTTTGACAGGCCAATCTCCTTTGAGTGATTATAGATATCTTCCAGAAGGCTTTGCAGCGTCTTAGGTCTTGATGCAGTCACCATGATGTCAGCTGAAAACAAGAACTTCTTCACTCTTTGACCTAAGTTCTGGGCTAAATCTCCATCGAAATGATGAATACTTTTGTTGAGCATAAATCTCTCCCAATTTGTCATCTGATATTTCTTTTCAGAGGATCATTGAACAAGGTTATTTCTATTGCTATATCTTCCAAAGAGTCTTGAATGATCTAAATATATGTATAGGAGCCATTCTTGTTGGAAAATTGCCTGTAAAATGATAATTTGTGCTATTCAATGGATTACTTTTTTCTTTATAATCAATAAGCAGTAGGCATGATGGGATCTCATCTTTGTGCCTGTGATTATACAATTGTGAGTGCATTGAAGGATCAATTTATATGATATCAGAGGAAAGGAAGATTCCAAAGATGTGGGGGAGGAGGATCTCAACTCTCACCAATAACCAAAAAGTGATATCAAAAAACAGTCTATATGCCCAGTATTCATGCCCACTCTTCAATCTATTCAAAATATGTATGAATGTCATCTATGTTCTTATTAGTAAGGGTAATATGTAGGGAACAAGCAGGCTGTCACAAAGGATGTTCAACAATTGGCTACATTTTTTACCATCTCAGAACTGATCAGAAGATACAGAGAATATAAGATCTAAATTATTTAAAGCTTTGGTTGAGCAGTGACTTGCATTAACCTCTAGAAAAATTTTCCTGAACATTTCTCTTCATCATTGTTTCCTCTTATATCTATCATTTTTAAAAAATTAAAACCCAAACCCTTATTGTATAGATTCTAAGATAAGAAGGACAAGGCTAGGGATTTGGAGTTAAGTGACTTGCCCAAGGTCACACAGCTAGGAAGTGTCTGAGGTCAGATTTTCACCTAAGTCCTCCCAACTCCAGACCTGGCTCTCTATCCATTGTGCCATCCAGATGACTCAATCATTTCCCAACTCTCCAGGCCTGATTTTGTCTATAGAATTTTAGGATGTGAGATCCTTACTATCCTTTCTTTGAACTCTGAAATCTGTCCTCCTAGGAAGCATGTCTGACTGACTACATTCCTTTCCTCTGTCACCAATTATAATTGGAATGGTCATATCACCACAAGGTTCTCATTATCCATTGCCTCCCCAGTAACTAATTTCTCCTTGTTGGTAAGAATAAAATCCTCAATATAAGTTCCCCATGTTAGCTTCTCCACCTTTTGAAGGAGGAAATTATCATTTAAGCAAATAAAGTATTAGCTGCCTTGCTTTGGATAAAGGAGCCACTCTAGCAGATAGCCAGATAATAGAAGTGTCCCATTACTCATATATAATGGATGGCTTTGATCTGTGTCTGAACTCATCTATTTTCTCTTTCTGTACAATTGGTCTATAGAATAATCTAAGGACAACACTGCTTCTATTTCTGCCAGTATTCATCTTAACTCAAATGCCTTTTTTACTGATTCCCCTGTCCCTATGACTTCTGAATTTCCTTAAAGGGTCTAGCTTTTAAAAAAATTTTTCAATTATTAAAAATACTTTTCCTTTCCCTTCCACTTCCTGTCTCCCATTGGAAAGTAGAAGAAAAGAAAAGAAAAACTAGAGCCCTGTAACAAATATACATGCATAGTTGAGCAAAATTAATTCCCAAATTGGCCTTGTTCATACATTAGTCCATGCATTCCAAGTACTTCATAGATAAATCCTTCATCACGTGTTCTCTGCTATCATAATTGGTCATTGTAATGATCAGAGTTCTTAAGTTTTTCTAAATTATTTTTCTTTATAATACTATTGTTATTGTATAAGTTGTTCTCCTAGTTTTTCTAATTTCATTCTACATCAGTTCATCCAAGTCTTCCCAGATTTCTCTGAAACTATCCTTTTTATAATTTCATTCAGCAAAACAATATCGTTAAATTACATTCATATGCTCTAATTTGTTGAGCCATTCCCTGATTGATGGGCACCCTTCCATTTCTAGTTCTTTGCTCCCACAAAAAAAAAGAGCTGCTATAAATATTTTTTTGTAATATGGAGTCCTTTTCCTCTTTCTTTGATTTCATGGGTTAATAAGAATAACTAGCATTTATATGAGACTTTAAGATTCGCAAAGTGCTTTATAAATAGTATTTCATTTCATCTTCACAAGAACTCTGAAAGGTAAGTGCTGTTATTATCCTCATTTCACAGGTGGGGAAACTGAAGCTGAGAGAAGCCAAGTGACTTGCCCAGAGTCACACAAATAATGTGTCTGAGACCAGATTTTAACTCAGGTTTCCTGCCTCTAGGTTTAGCACTCTGTCTACTGTAATATATGGCACTAGTCCCCTTCAGGTCCTTCCTCTTATCTAGACAAGTCCTTTTAAATAAAGCATACCATTTCAACAAGTCTCAGTGCTATCTGTGGTTTGTTTTCTGTATTTCATGCATTTGTACATAGACAACTGAGGTAATGAGCTTTATTGAGGGCTACCTCCTTGGATTTTGTCTCTTAGGATTTTCTGGGTAGCTCTACTACTATTTTTTCTACATACATTCTACTTATGCTTTATATCATCTAGTTGGTGGACATATACATAAGGCAATTTCCCCCATCCCACTTCATCTTCTTCTAAATCCCTTAAGATCAGACTTTCAATATTATAGGTGAATACAGTCTCGTGTGCCCTTATTAGTTGTTCTTCATTCTGGAGGCTGCTTTTCCTGTATTTTAAGCCAAAACTCAGAAATCCAAATTTTGTTCTCAGACGTCATCAGTTTTTAATTTGTCTTCCTTTCTCTTTTGAAGTTCTTGCCACAATAAGCAGAAGTAGTAGAAATAACACGTATGTCAAAGACTTGTACATAGTAATGCATATTAAAGGAAGAGCAGCCAAATGAACCTGCAATTCCTGTAGCCATGTAAATAAAGTCAACATGGAAAGACAACAAAAATCTAGTCAACTATAATAACATCTAGCTGTGTTAGTACTACTATGCAAATGTAAAGGTCACATCCCTCCTTTCTGTTAATAACTGATAAACTATCAATCAGAGGGTATACTCACTAAAGGGACCTGTTTGAAATATGTGTTGCATCATTATAACAATAACAGAAACCACCTGTTCCCCTTTGATCTTTAACTTATTGCCCAAGACTTTATAATCTTTAGTAATACTTTCTAGATTCCTTATGTCAGGATCATTTGTACCTTCATGAGTCACAGGAAGTGGGTGATTTGTCATCTAATTTGACAAGGGGAGGGGCACCTTCTCTGTAACAGCTCATATATATGCCCTCAGAAAGCAGCAGAAATCCCTGTTGTTATCAGATCCACAAATAGCTGTCTCATTATTTCTCAGAAGGCAACCATTGCCTATCACTGCTTATCTCTTCTTTCTCTGACTTTTACTATATGATGTCTCACTTGACAGCAACAATGGATCTATGTCATCATTCTTTGGCGAGCAAGCTGCTTCTTTAGATTCTCAAGCCCCTTCTTCTTTAGACAAAGCCTCATATTTGGTTCTTGGTCCCTTGTTTCAATGGTCTTTCCCCCCCTTTCTCTTCTGTGTCTCATTTTTCCAACCATCAACTTCCTCTATCCAGATCCTGTTTCTTTTCTGTTTCCATATTGAAATCCTTTTCCCAAATTTTCAGGGAACAGTCCATTCTTCCTGACAATATGAAGGATAGACAATAATTTCTTAAGCCTTTATTCCTTCTTTTATAAGAGAGAAACCAGCCTGCTCTTTGAACATAGATAAATCAATTGGCTAGGCAGAAATATAAACGTAGCACTTACATTCTATACAGTTCACTATAGAATTCTCCTTACACTCTATGCTTGCTGGAAATCATACTTCAATTCTTTTGTCCATACCTTTCTGTAAATATTCCTGCTATGCTGGATCTACCCAATGATCTGAAGGCTTTCCTTTGTTTTGGTTTGACTTTTTGGCATTTTTGTAGATACCAGTACAATGCTGGCTACCTGTTATAATTCTTTTTTTTTTTTTTTTTAAGAATCAATACTGTGTTGGAACCAATGTTCCAAGGCAATAGAGTGGTAAGAGCTAAGCAATGGGGGTGAAGTGACTTGCCCAGGGTCACACAACTAAGAAGTATCTGAGTTTGCCCTCAGAAAGCAGCAGAAATCCCTGTTGTTATCAGATCCACAAATAGCTGTCTCATTATTCCTCAGAAAGCAACCATTGCCTATCACTGCTTATCTCTTCTTTCTCTGACTTTTACTATATGATGTCTCACTTGACAGCATCTGAGTATAAGATTTGAACCCAGGACCTCTCATCTCTAGGCCTGGCTCTCAATCCACTGAGCCACCTACCTGCCCCCTATTACTGATAATTCTTGCCATATAAGTAGCCTCTGTCCTTTTATAATCACATATGTCTTTATGCTACCATTATGTCAATTTTTTAAATACATGTCATCATTGGTAATATGCTACAACTTACTATGTATGAGTCTTTTCATTATCTTTTGTTAATTGCAAATTTGGATTCTTCTACAAATTGTAAAGTTAAATATGAAGTAATCTCTCATCACAGGGTATGGATTATCAGATCTTTATTTATCAATCAAGCTGCTCCTTCTTCTCAGGAAAGTTGGTTGTCACTCATCCATTAGTTTTACCCCTTCTATAAACCAAGTCCCATTCCTATCATTTGTGTCTACTCATTACTCTATCCTTTTCCTACTTTGTAAACTCCCATTCCTTGGAGGTATATTTCATACAATCTTTTTTTTTAACCAGGTTATCACTTTGGAAATGTAGTTCTTATTATTTCTTGTGTTATAGACCCTTTTTGGCAATCCAGTAAAGCCTATGAACTCCTTATAGTTTTTAACCATATAATATAAAATACATAGGATTACAAAGGCAGCCAATTTTATTGAAATGCAGCTATCAAAATACTTTTTAAGTTCATGGATTCCAGTTTAAGAACCTCTGCTTTAGAAGATATTTAACCAAACAAGTAAAAGAAATCATAAGAAAATTCATATCAGTATCTACCAACCCCAACAGTGACCTTAACTTATTCAGTTACTGCTCTGATTACCCATACCCACCCCTGCCCATCACTTCCCTGTCAACCAGCAGAAAGTTCAGAATCCATTCTATGTATATCAGCCTATACTTCTGGCTTTTTAATACCAGACCAAAGTCTTTGAGGTTTCTCCAGAAGAAAATAGTACTACCTGCTATCAAAATCCCTTCAAAGACAAACAGCTGGAGAGAATTAGACAAGCTACCTTGTGGTAGACATCATTACTTTTCCCCTCACTTTCAGCATTCTCTCTTTTCAGATCAACCACCCTTCACCTCCAGGGATGCTGTGCAACCCTGAGAATGCTTAGAACCCAGGCTGTGTAGTGGCAGTCCCACTACAAGTAATTTGCAATCATATATGACATCACTTGAAGAGTGGTATCAGACACTGAAAAAAACCTTATTTTATGGTGTTACTCAGTGGATTGTAGAACAAACATCTCCAGGGTTGCAGCTGTCATAGAATCTAGTATGATCTTAACATTTGTATGGGAGACATTTTGTTGGAGAACCTTTAAGGCTCCATCTTTCTCTACTAAATCAAATGCTTTTTGGGGATCTCTACTAAATCAAATGCTTTTTGGGGAGCAGTAGACACAGTTATATCTTTATTCTTCTCAGTTATATGACTGCAAAAATATAAAATCATCTGTAAAATCTTGTCTTTTATGTGAACAGGCAATTTTCTCAGGCAAAAATCTAATCTATCAACAACCACATGAAAAGATGCTCCAAAATCACTACTAATTAGAAAAATTAAAATCAAAACAACTCTGAGGTTCTATCTCATTTCCATCAGGTTGACAAAGATGACATTCATCAGACTGACAATCATGACAAAAAAATGAAAATTACAGTTGGAGGGGCTTCAGGAAAACAGGCATATTGGGCACCATTGATGGAACTATGAATAAGTACAACTATTATGACCAGCAATTTGGAACCATGCCCCAAAAATCACGTTATCTGTATATACTGCTTTACCCAGCAATTTCATTACTAAATCTGTACACCAAAGAGATCAAAAAAGGAGGAAAAGAATCAATTTTACAAAAATTTTAATAGTAGTTCTTTTCATACTGACAAGGAACTAGAAATTAAGGGGGCTCCCCATAACTAGAAAATTACTAAACAAATGATGGTGTATAGGCATAAAATATGTTATGTGTTATCTGCATTCAGTCATTTTTGTTGTGTCCTATTCATGACTCCATTTGGAGTTTTCTTGGCAAAGATATTAGAATGGTATGCCATTTCCTTCTTTAGCTCATTTTACAAATGAGGAAACTGAGGCAAACAAGGTTAAGTGACTTACTCAGGATCACACAGCTAGCCAGATTTGAACTTGGGAAAATGAATTTTCCTGACTTTAGACCCAGCACTCTATACACTTTACCACGTAGCTGCCATGGTATATAGTAATGGAATACTGTTGATTGTGAGAATTTATGAAAAGAGCAGTTCCAGAGAAATCTGAGAAGACTTTTATGAATCGATGTAGACTTGTAGAGTAAAGTGAGAAGAACCAGGAGAAAAATCTACATAAGAACAATGATATTGTTGTTATTGTATAAAGATGAGCAATTTTGAAAGAGTTAGGAATCCTCATCGGTGTATTAATCAGCAATAATTACAGAATGAATAAGGAAACATGTTAGACACCTCCTGACAGAGAGATAATGGATGTAACTACAGTTTGGGAAGTGGTCAATGTGAGAATTTGTTTTGCTTAACAATTCATATTTATTACAAGGGCTTTGATCTTTTTTTCATTTGAGAAGGGAAGTGTTTTACATTGGTTAAAATACCCTACAACAAAGTAATAATTCAGAAAATATTCATTAGGGGGCTACTGGGAAAGACCCCAGGAACACAAATACAAAAATGAGATAGTCTCTGCTCTCAGATACTTACATTCTATTATATATTAGTTATCACTTGTAGCTTTATGTCATCTGAAAATTCGATAATCATTTCATTTATCCTGTTTTCTAATTCAATGATAAAAATTTCACATATCCCAGAAAGTTTCTTCTAAGTTGACATCAAACCTTTAGTAACTACTCTTTGAATCTAGCCATTCAATTACTTGATTATACTATAGTCTAGTCCACGTTTTTCCATCTTTTCATAAGGATAGCATAACTGATTTGTCAATTATGTTGCTTAGATCTAAGTACATAGTCATAGAATTTCTCTGATTCACAGTCTAATAACTGATTAAAATGGAAACAAGATTAGTTTTTCGTGGCTTGTTCTTGATAAAAATCATCCTTTTTCCTTGTGATTATCAGAAAAATAAAGATGATCCAGTCTTTCCCATTAAAAGCTTTATTTTTTGTTTCCCATTATTTTCAATCAAAAGTTTAAACCATTTTGTATAGTGATTTAAAATTTTCTCATTTTTTTTTTCCTTTGTCCCATTTCAATGCTTCATTGGGTTATGAGGTGAGTCTAGGTTCTTGAAGGCCAAATGAGTGCAAAGGGTGCTGGATTTGCATATAAGAAGCCCTGAGTTTAAATCTTGACTCTGTCTTTTACTACCTGTGTGACACTGACCAAGTCTGCTTACCCTCTCTGAACCTCACTTTCATCAATGATTAAATGAGATGGGTGAACTAGATGATCTCCAAGATTTCTTTTAACTCTAAATCTGTGATCCAATGATCTTAACCACAGGTGTTTTCTTACAAGTTGAAAGGGTTTCCAGCATAGATCTAGCAAAAGACTATGTCTGGATGTTCAAGGAAGACTCTGACTCGTGGCAGCTGGGTAGCTCAGTGGATTGAGAGTCAGGCTTAGAGACAGGAGGTCCTAGGTTCAAATCTGGCCTCAGACATTTCCCAGCTGTGTAACCCTGGGTAAGTCACTTGACCCCCATTGCCCACCCTTACCACTCTTCCAACTATGAGCCAATACACAGAAGTTAAGGGTTTAAAAAAAAAAAAGGAAGACTCTGTCTCAGCATGGAAAGGACCATGTACATTGGGTGACTATTTCTCATGAAACAAATAAAAAATACTAGATGTTCCTCAATTCTATAGAAGCCCTTTCTTCTTCCAGAGTGATGTTGCCATAATCACAGTAAGGCAGCAGATGCTACTAAGAATTCTGAAGTTTTTTAGCTATCTACAAACATTCATTTTAATTTTAACATTTCCAGTTTGAAACTCTCAGTCCTTAATGAATTCAGTTTCATTGAATTCAAAAAGCATTTATTAAGCACTTATTATGTAATGGGCTTTAGGTGTTAGAAATACAGACAAAAAAGAAACACTCTGCCCTCAAAGATCTTATGTTCTACTTGGAGACAGGGAACACATATACAGGTAAATAAGTATAAAATACATACGAATACATAGTAATTTTAAGGAAGAAAACCCAATTGTAGGGAATTAAGATAAGTTTGGGTTTTTTTGGGAGGGGGTGATACTTGAACCAAGCCTTGAATAGAAATAGAGATTACAAAAATCAAAGGTGAGGCGAGAAAGAGCATTCTAAACATAGGGCTGGAGCCTGTGCAAAGACATATTTGAAGAAGATGGATAGTATTATGAAATAAGAATTGGATATGTATATTTGGAAGTCATTTGCATAGATGCAGTGATCCATGAGAGGGTACAAAGAAGAAAAGAAGGTGCATGACAGAATCAGTATACACTCATGCATGAGAGGTAAGACAAAGTTGAGAATCCAGTGAAGAAACCTGAAATAGCATGGCCAGATAGGTAAGAAGACCAGGAGGAAATAGCTTGGTGAAAATGTAGAATTGTCAGTAGTGTCAAATACTACAATGAGGTCAAAAGGATGAGTTCCAAGAAAAGGCCATTGGATTTAGCCATTATGAGATTGTTGGTTCTTGGGGATCTATGGGTATAGAAAAAAAATCACCCTGTACCCTGAGATACCTTGCTCTGTTCCTGTTCCATCACTGTTATCTTCTGTTTGTTGTATGGCTGTTATAATAATTAGCATTTATATAGAACTTTAAGGTTTGGAAAACATTTTACATTATCTCATTTTATCCTCACAATGTTCTCTGTGAGATATTATAATTATCCTCATTTTACAGATAAGGAAAGTAATTCAGAGGTTATGTGACTTAGCCACACTCATGTAGTTAGCAGAGGCAGGATTTGAACCCACGTGTTCCTAATTCCAAGTCCAGCAATCTATCCACCAGGCCCCTACTTGTTACTACTCAGAGACACTTCTAAAAGATACATACAGAAGAAGAAGAGGCATGGGAAAAGTACTTAGGTGACCTGCGTGTGTGTGTGTGTGTGTGTGTGTGTGTGTGTGTGTATAAGATACAGAGGTCCATTTCCCTTTGATATTTAAAGATTTGACATGGAAAACCCCAAGTAAACTGTTGGACGAACAAACAATAAATGTACCTCTTTTGGAAAAAGTGCTATTCTATTGTAATACAAAGGTTAGTAGGGCCACCTGCTCAAGAATACCTTTTCTGATTCCCCAGTTGTTAGGGGGATTGATATTATCTTCCTCTTCAAATCTTTTCTATAAGTACTTCATAGAGTCTCTTCTCTCCCTTGCCCCCTTCACTTCTTTTCCTGTATCACTTATTGTCTAAGTTCATGTTGTTGCTACCCAATAGACTTTATTTCCATAAGGCAGAGAGATATTTTCATTCTTGTTTTTGTATCCCCAGTACCTAGTATGGGGCCTTGAACATAGGAGATAATGAATAAATGTTTGCTTAATTAAATTGAGATTATTGGCAAGCATCTCCCAAAAGGCTCTTTCATATTTCATAACATATTCATCATAGATTAAGATAAGAAAACATTCTTTAACAGCATTATTTTTTCTCCTAAATTATAAATAAATCGTCAGATAAACCAGTCCTAATCCTCCTTCCTCTAGAGTGGGAATTTTTATCTTTTTTTATATCATAGACCCCTTTGTCAATCTAATGAAGCCTATGGCTCTCATCCAAAATACTTAAATGCACAAAACAAAATCCATAGGAATACAAAGGAAACCAATTAGGTGGAAATATAATTATGAAAAAAAAATTTTTTTAAACCCTTACCTTCTGTCTTGGAGCCAATACAACATATTGGCTCCAAGGCAGAAGAGCTGTAAGGGCTAAGCAATGGGAGTCAAGTGACTTGCCCAGGGTCACACAGCTGGGAAGTGGCTGAGGCCAGATTTTAACCTAGGACCTCCCATCTCTAGGCCTGGTTCACAATCCACTGAGCTACCCAGCTGCCCCCTATCAAAATATTTTTTAAAATAAATTTATAGACTCTTGAAATCTGTTCAAGGGTCCCTTGGAGGTTGTTATAAGGAAAGAGGTATGGAGCATATGAATAGGATCTGCGGAAAAGATGCAGAGGCAGGGAAAGGTTCTAAAATTTTGCAGAAGTGGCTGGGCTGTTTCTAATAGTCAGTTGAGCCTTGAGGCTGAGTCTTGTCTCCCTGGGGTGGACCTAGTGAGATTGGCTTTTCTTCTATGGCTTTCTTTCTGCTACATCTTCTCATCCTGCCTTTACCTAGTTATCCTGTTTCCTGCTGGCTGAGTAATACATCTACAGAGCTTCTTGAACCATCTAAGACAATGATAGGCAAACTACAGCCCACGGGCCAGATGGGGGAGGGGGGCCTGAAATGTTCTATCCTGCTGCGTGACCTTATTCCTAATCTGACGAATATAATAAGTAGGATATGATACAATGATACAATGAAACTTCAAAAGAGTTGCCTCAGAAACAGACTGACAGATAAGCATTTCCTCTCCTTTGGTCCCCTCTTTAAAAAGTTTGCCCATCACTGATCTAAGACATTTGTCCATGAGAACGTCTCCCTGTGCTCTGTACTGTTTAGCTTCTAAACTCAATACCTCTGTTACCATCCAAGGGGGGTTTGGGGTTAGAGGAATTTATTTATATTAGAGACTGGGACTTCTGGTAGATAGGTGTAGCTCAATCTCCCTGAAGGCTTCCCTTTAGGGAACAAGTGTAGATCTGTGGGGGAGGGTTAGGTAATGAATATTAGATAAGGTTATCCAAATTCCCTCTTCTACCTTCCCTTGCTTTAATAAACCAAACCATCCCTGTGTTTGTTACCTCTGCCTGGACTGTATCTGTAGCCCATCATGTATATCCTGTTGGCCTTTCCAAACCCTGTGTTATCTTCTGTTACTGGCCCTGAGTAACCATTTAGACCTATTCCCTGAACCTACCAATATCCCACTCATTACCACCCTGGTATTTCAGTTACATATTTCAAGGTCCATACGTTTCAAGTTAAGAACCCTGCACTAATAGGCTATTTGTAAATAGATTTCTTTTTTAGAAGACTCAAGCTCATAAAGTTGTCCAAATTCCAAACTCTCAGTACCATGATACTACTTTCTTCTCTAATAGATTCCATTACAGGTTGGTTTACAAATGTCTAGAAGACATGAATTTTTCTTTCATGGGTTATTATATGTATCGAGGGATCACAGTCTCATGAATCTAGAACTAGAAGGAAACTGTGTCCGATTAGTCCAGCTTCCTCATTTTACTGATAAGGAGATCAGAGCCATGGAGATGAAATATAACTAATTTGCCCAGAGTCACACAACTAAGACCAGAAGTAGAATTTGAACACAGATCTTCTGACTCCAGAACCAGTGCTGTTTCTTGTATTAATCTTAGATGTGATTAGATGTGAATTTAAGTAGCCATTCTAGAATACTTCCACTAAGCCATACTAGAGTCACCCCTTCCCTTAACAACAAAGCAGAATTCATTTTCCCCAAAAGGGGATACAATATAGAGACAGATGTTTAGCCTACTTGCTGTTGGTTAAATCTTAATTTGAAACAAAAGAACATTCATTTAGTGTGGAGAATGTTATTATGGTGGTGATGGTGTTGTCTTAAAGAAGCTTTGCATGTTTTTTCCCCTTTTTCCTTTCTATAGGGCTTCTGTAGAGTCTTTTAAACGTGGGGCACTGAGAGAACAACTGGCTAATCTGGCCACCAGACAAAAGAGCCTTTTAATGGTGGCCCAGAAGCAGAAAAAGCTAAGCCAAAAAATACAAAATTACAAGAACAAAGGAAACAGGTCTACTCTGGGTGTGAGGGAAGAATTGCCTGATTCAAGGAATTCCAATGAAAAGGACAAGGGCAGCGACCCTCCCCAAGTGGAAAGAACAAGGCAGCCTGGTTCAGTTTCTGTTCCTGTGCAGACCCCTGCCGATCCCACAAGGGAAATAGGTTGGAAAACACATGGGCCTCCTGAAAGTAGGCAAGAGGATAGTCAAAATTCAGATAGCTGCCTAAGTGAAAGAGGAACGCATGAGAAAGCAGCAGAGAGTCAATGTGTTCCTTTTACTGGACCGATCTCTAAACGAAGACGTGTAGATCACAGCTTGCCGAAGACATGGAAAAGCCGGAATACCCATGGCATCAAAAGAGTTAAACTGCTTCCCCAACGGGTGACTTCCAGTGCTGTAGCAGAATATTTACAAGAAGGAAATTATACCACAGTAATTACAGCCAAAGGAAGCAAATCTCTAAATCCCTCTGCAATAACTGAAACTTTAAATGTTTTAGAGACCACAAGTGCAACTGTCAGAAATAATACCCATCAGCCAAGCACTGTTTGTCATCTGGCGCTTGGCAGTTGTCTTTTACCAGGAAACACAGCTAAAAAAACTGTTTCTCAAGACACACCCAGGACAGTATCAGAATCGCTAGTGCAATCTTTTCTTACCCATCAAGGAAATGCTGGTGTAGATAGTGGTACTTTAGCTAGGAGGAAACTAAATCAAACAGAATCCAGACCAGTTGGTGCACTAGCAGATAACCGTCAGATTAATTTCTCCTCGGAGCCTGCCAATCAGAATAACAAGCAGGAACCTTTAAATTCCAGAGCCGAGATGAAAATGAAAAAAGCCCAGATCAAAGAACTGATTTCCCTGGGAAGAATTAAACCAGGAAATGATGTTCTGGAATTCAAAATGCAGGTATTGTCATGGGTATAAGCTCTAAAACAATATTAACATTGGAAAATAAATGTAGTCACATGTTATCTTTTTTAGGCTAGTAGGGTACCATGGTTCTAGAATTTAATGCTTGCCACAAAATAGATTCTTGAGTGCTTATATATTCCTACTCATTACTGTGGTTTCTGCCCTTTATATCAAGAACTGAATTGTCCTTTGGAGACTTTGAGTTTGCTGCTTCTGAATGAAAAATTATTCAAGAGCATCTTTTGCTTATTTATTATTTCCTCTTCTTGGAGTAAGGGGTTGGAATAATAAAAGTGATTGGCATTTATATAATACTTTTAAGGCTTGCAATGCATTTGATCTTCTTGCAAAAACCAGAGGTAGATTCTATTTTACCATGGAGGAAACTGAGGCTACTGAAATTTAAGTGACTTGCTCATGGTCTCATAGCTTGTATCCAAAGAGGATTTAAGCAGAGATCTTCCTGACTCCAAGTCCAGCACTCAATCATCTATTATCTGAAGGTATGGGCCATGAAACCTTTTCAGCAACCATCTTACTCACAGTCATTAAGCATTTATTAAGCACCAAATATGTGACAGGAACTGTGCCAAGCACAGGGGATATAAGGAAAGGCAAAACAGAGTTCCTGTCCTGGAGGAACTCACATTACAAGAGGAGAGTAAAATTTTAGACCCAATGGTGATTTCCTGCATTGTCTTTAGCCTTACTTCTCTCCATGGAGCTCCAGGACAGAACTGTTTGTATTATAGGGGGAAGGATTTAGATTTATCTAAATTTGGATTATCTTTGGTCATAGAGATTTGGAAACTACCAGTTTACCACTAAATAGTATCCTAGTGGACTGGGAGGGTTAATGTATCCTCAAAAGACACCTTACTTGAAAACTGAAAAAAAAAAAAAAAACTGAAGAGCAGCTTGGGTATTGGAAGAATCTGTAAGTACAATATTTTGTAGACATATAAAAACAAAGCCAGGTTAAGGGAAGAAAAAGCTTCTGTTAAAAACATGGTCCAAGTGGGGCAGCCGGGTGGCTCAGTGGATTGAGAGCCAGGCCTAGAGAGGGGAGGTCCTGGGTTCAAATCTGGCCTCAGACATTTCCCAGCTGTGTGACCCTGGGCAAGTCACTTAAACCCCATTGCCTAGCCCTTACCACTCTTCTGCCTTAGAACCAATACACATATTGACTCCAAGACAGAAGGTAAGGGTTTAAAAAAAAAAAAAAAAAAAAAGCATGGTCAAAGGATCGACTCTCTTCCAACAATTAAATCTGGAGAGCTTTTCTCTGAATTCAGTGTACTTGCTCTTGGTTGTAGTAATGCTCCTTCAAAAATGTGATTCATTAGGCTAATGTTGCCTGTACTTTTGTGCCAGGCTTTTTTCGTGTAACATATGCAGATCTACACAGAAATCCAAGAGTTTTATATTTATAAAAGTAAGAGTTCTTATAGAATGTGAATTACCAGAACATACGTTGCTGTGTTTGTAACATGAAGAGATTGGACTAGATTATCCTTAGCATTCTCTCCAATTTTAAATACTATGGATCATGTAGGTATCCATGGTGACCAGTGGATACTTGAAGAGACTTTGGAGGCTATCTAGTTTAACCATCTCTTTTTACAAATGAGAAAACTAGAGGCCCAACTTGCCTAGATAGTAAATATCAAAGGTGAGATTCGAATCTAGATCCTTCGATTCCAGAATCTGTGCTTTTCCCACTGTATCACACTAAGTGGAAATGGGAAACATAACTGGTACATGGAATTCATTTACTTGAGGAAAAAACATTTGAAAGAGGAGTCAGAGGTACAAAAGGCTGTCATTCATTCAAGAAACATTTAAGCGCCTACTGTATGCAGACACTGTGCTAAGCACTTGGGATACAAAAAGAGGCAAAGTAGCCTTTGCCCTCTAGGAGCTCACAATCCAAAGGAGGAGAAGCAAGCAAATATGTACAAATATGCTATATACAGGATAAATAAGAAATAATTAAAAGAGAAGCATTAGAATTAAGAGGGGCTGGGAAAAACTTCCTGTAGAAGGTGTGATTTTAGTGGAGACTTAAAGTAAACTAGGAGGTGGAGGTGAGAAAAAAGAGAATTCCAGGCACAGCCTGAAGGAGAATAGGCATTTTTAAAAGTATCTACTATGTACCAGGCACTGTGTTGAGTGCTAGGGATAAAAACAAAAAACAGAAGATAACGCCTGCCTACAAGGAGTTGACAGTTGACAATCTAATGGGAGAGACAACATGCAAACTAACATACTCAAAGCAAGCTATATACCTCCTAGTTTCCTTCAAGTCCCCAAGTGGCAGAATTTGAACCTAGTTCCTCTGTCTTCAACTCCATTGACCTCACTGTACCAAGGCTTCAGTTAATGCTATAAAGCCCAAGCAGCCTCAGCCCCTTCTGAGGACGAGCTCAGTAGGCTTGAGTGAGGCCATTGTGAGAAAATACTTATATTACGAAGATTGTTGACATTTCAGCAAAGGCTGAGCTAGCTGGCAACTTGTCAACCAGAAAGGTCTAGAAACCTGCATTTCTAATATGCTCAATGTATATCTTCTGCCTATGAATACACCAAGGCTAGCTAGAATTGATTCAAAAGCAATCCAACCCCCAACAAAAAACAGCTTTTGATGTCAAGATTCTTTCTATCCTGGAAACCTAAAGGCTCTTTTTGTCACGTTTTCATGTAGTTCCAGTGCCTTGTCACATTCTGTTAGCTGCTCTAGGAGCCAGAGAGCAGTATATTTGTAGATGTGATATTTCTGGACTTTTGCTACAAACAGCAATTTTTAAAAAATAATTTTTGAAAAAGGCAGTAATAATAGTATAGTAGATTGAGGGCCTCACGGTCACAAAGACCAAGGCTCAAGTCCCTCTTCAGGTGCATATTGGCTGTGACCCTTGATCATTCTTATTGGAACTTAAAGTGACATCCATTTGTCTAGTTGACTTCTTATCTATGACTTAAGTCAATAAGCATTGATTAAGAACATACTATATACTGGACACTGTGCTAAATACTGGGGATACAAAGAAGTGTACAAAACAGCCCCTATCCTCAAGGAGCTCAGAATCGAACAAGAGAGACAGCATGCAAATAAGAAGTAACTACATTAATGTCCTTCTGTTTAAGTTTTGGTCTCAAGCTATAGTCTGGGGCCTGACTTCAGACTAGGCTTTTTTGTCTTTGTTTCTTAAACCTTTACCTTTTAGTCTTAGAATCATTTAATTCTGAGGCAGAAGAGGGATAAAGACTCGCCAATTAGGGTTAAGTAACTTGCCCGGGATCACACAACAAGAAAGTGTCTGAGGCCAGTTTTGAACTCGAGTCATCCCAATTCCATGCTTGATACTCCATCTACTGTGCTGCCCACTTGTTCCAGACTAAGTTTTAGGAAAAAGGTGGGGGAAGTGATGAGGGAAGCCTCTAGGATTAATAGGGTAGTAGGAATTAACATTAACTCTACTAACTCTAAGTTCATAGGTACTTATTGCCAAATGACAATTTCATCATCATTTGAAGTAATTTAGTATTGTCTTAAAATCAACTCGTTTAAGGGAAGAAAACTGATTATGAAATTTATAGATTTTCTAGGTCCCATCAAACTAGTTTAAGTATTTCAAATTTTAGTTTAAACTGTCTGTAGTAACTTGGATTTTGCTGAGATTTTCCTTATGCTACTTATTCTTAAAAAAATAACCTTAATCTTTTTTTTTTTCAAAATTTTCATTTCAGGATGCTACTTACAAAGCCAGTATCTTACCGAATGGTAAAGTCAAGGCAAAAAATGGTGAGATTTATCAAAATCCAATCACCTGGATCAAAGCACTTTTAGGAAGTAACATTTCTGTGACCTGGAAGTATGTGTGGAATAAGGTAGGTTCAATGGCCATCCTTTTTCTTCCCTAGTTTAATATTCATAAAAAAAAGTGCTCCTTTAATGAAGGTAGAATTTCTCTGCTTCTCTCAAAAGTAGAGAGAGTGGAGATGCCAGTGAATCTGGGAGCTTGAGTGGACAGCCTAATTGAGTTAGTCATCATGTAGATCTTGCATAGACACTGCAGATGGACAAAGAACTTGATGCAAATGAAAAATTGCATTTAGAAATTGCTGTCACTTTTTAGCAATCTCAAATTAATTCTTGACCTCCAAACATACCTTTTTTTCTTTTCTTTTTTTTTTAAACACTAGCCTGGGATTCTCTGTGGCTGTGCATCATAGGACTTCAGGATTTTAGCTCTCATGAAAATCAAAATTGTGTGTACACCAAAGAATAGTCGATCATAAGTGGGTCTAACTAGACTTCATTAGATTCCTAAGGATGATGTGTGTGTGTGTGTGTGTGTGTGTGTGTGTGTGTGTTTACATAGGAGTGGCAAAAAAGACATTGAGGACATAGCAGAAAAGAAAATGAGCTGGTCTACAGGAATACCTAAAATACTGTTGTATTAAAATATTACAAAATATAAAAAAGACTCAGAGGGAGACCTCCAGCATGTTGGTATGTCCTTTATATGTAAGGAAGGGCATGGAAAAAAATAATCTCAGAGGATAGCAGAGGGAGTACTCACATTAAAGATGACATCCACCTTGATGTATCTTGAAGCTCATGTTTCTTTAGAATTTACAAAGCATTTTCCTTTCAACAACCTTAAGGGATAGGTAGTAGCTACCAGCTCAGAATTCTGTTTTTACAAAACAGAAAATTGCAAAGTTGTAAATTGTCCATGGTGGCATAGTAATAAGTGGGAGAACCAGGTAAGAAACAGGGCTAATGAGCACTCCTTTCCATAAAAAAATCTTTCCTGACACCCCCATTTTGTTTTCTCCCAAAACTACTTTGTATTTATTTTGAATATATTCTCTCTATAGTTAGATATGTGCATGTTATCATCTTTTTTTGATTTATGATCTCCCTTTAGGACAAAAATTGTTTTACTTTCATCTTTGCTGCTCTAAGGATTAGCACTGTGTCTGGTCCATTGTTGAGTTATTTCAATTATGTGACTTTTCTTGTCCCCATTTGGGATTTTCTTGTCAAAGATACTAAAGTGGCTTGCCATTTCCTTCTTGAACTCATTTTACAGATGAGGAAACTAAGGCAAATAGAATTAAATGACTTATCCAGGGTCACATAGCTGGGAAGAGCCTGAGGCCATATTTGAACCCAGGAAAATGAATTTTCCTGACTCCAGACTTGCTAACACTCTCCTCACACCAGCTAGCTGCTCCATTTGGCATTTTATTAGTGTTTGCTGATTGACTGATTGATCTATTGAACTGTGTAACAATGAACAATTTACAACTTCTCTGACTCTCAATTCTCTGTTCTGTTAAAAGAGAATTTTGAGAAGGGTTCTACTACCTATCCCACAGGAGGAAAAGGTAAAGATTTTGTTTTATATATGTTGAAGTTGAAATGCCTATAGGACATCCAGTTCAAAATGTCCATTAGGCAGTTCATGATGTGAAGCTGGAGATTAGAGCTAGATATATTTGGATAGATTTGAGAGTCACATAAAAGTGATATTTGAAGCCATAAGTCCAGAATAGGTCACCAAGTATAAATGTATAGGGAGAAAATCCTAGGACACTGCCTGGAGAGTATACCCAGGCTAGCTGGAAGATGATCTAACAAAGAGATAGAGAATGGCCAGAAGGTAGAAGGAAAACCAGGAGACAGGAGTATCACAAAAATCTAGAGAGAAGAATTATCCAGAAGAAGAAAGTGCTCAACAGTCTCAAATGTTGCCTGTGTGGTAAGAAATATGACAACTGAGAAAAGGCCATTAGACAGCAATTAAGAGAATAGTTCTTAATCATTTTTTGTCATTAAACCCTTTAGCAGCCTGATGAAACCTATGGACCCTTCCTCAGAAAGAATTCCAGGAAACGATAAATTTTATTGAGAGAACAATGAAAATTAAAATGCTACTTTCCCCATCTAATTCAGGAATCCTCTGAGATCTTTTGATCTGTGAATCTCAATTTAAGAATCTCTAAATTATGAGTTCATTGGAAACTTTGGTGAAAGCTGATTAATTTGAGTGATGAGGAAGAAGCCAGACTACAGAAGCATTCAAAAAGAGTGAAAGGCGAGAAATTGATTTTTCAAGGAATTTGGCTGAAAAAGGAGCAGAGATATAGGAGAGTAGTCAGTGGAGATGGTAGAATCCAGTGAGCTTTTTGTTTGTTTTAAGAATGAAATAGACTTGAACATGTGCAAGTAAGCTGGAAGGAATTAGTAGACCAATCAGTCAAGCAACAACTATTTATTTATTTGTTTAAAATTTTATTTTTTACTTTTCACCAATTACATGTAATGAAAAATTTCTTCACAAATTTTCCAAAGTTATATGATCAAACTTATCTCCCTCTCTTCCTTCCCTTTCCCCTCCCAATGCTGGTAGGTGATTCAATCTGGATTATATACATATTATCATGCAAAACATATTTCCATATTGTTCTTTTTTTTTTAACCCTTACCTTCTGTCTTAGAATCCTTACTGTGTATTAGTCCCAAGGCAGAAGAGTGGTAAGGGCCAGGCAATGGGAGTTAAGTGATTTGCCCAGGGTCACACAACTGGGAAGTATCTGAGGCCAGATTTGAACCCAGGACCTCCCATCTCTAGGCCAGGCTCTCAATCCACTGAGCTACCCAACCACCCCCTATATTGTTCATTTTTGTAAGTGAGTAATCTTATAAAACCAAAACCCTAAAACATAAATCCAAATAAATGAGTGAGAAATTGTATGCTTTCATCTGCATTCTGACTCCAACAGTTCTTTCTCTGGAGGTGGATTCTTTTTCATAAGTCCTTCAGAATTCTGGATCATTGTATTGCTGAGCATAGCTAAGTCTATCTCAGTTGATCATTCCACAATATTACTGTCACTATAACAGGTATTTATTTGGCACTATTAAATGCCAAGTCTTTCAACATATTTCTCCCCTTTTCAAACCACGTGAATCTCTCCCAAGAAGTCCTGGCCTCCAGTTCTACCCCTTTATGCAGGGTCTCAGCATCATGTCATGCTCTCAGTTAGGCCTCTTTCTACATAGTCAGCAGCACACAAAACCCACCAGGCTTGTTTGGAAGCCTGGTTATCCTTGTCTACCCTTTAACCCCTGAATGAGCTATTTACTACCTGCCTTTTGGTTTCTTGGAGAACATCAAAATCACCTTTTTTGACTGATGGTCAGAATTGCTATCTTCTCACACCACTCGGTGCTCTGTGGGCATTCACTCCCCCTAGAAATCCTGTTACCTCTGAGCTCTTACTGTCAGGGTCTTACACCAGCTTTCAGGTTCTCTGCATGAGTGCTTGCTTCCCTGTTTCTTCTATCCTTCTCTTCAGGTCATGGGCTTTTCCTCTTAGTCTGTGACCTTAGCCCCTGTCAAACATCCAGGGTTTTTCCTTCTGCCCTAGCCTTTATCCCTTCTGGTTCTTCCTTCCTACCTACCCAAGGCTTCAAGTGCCCAGAACTCAAATCTAGAGGCTCTCAAAGTATCATAAATCCCATTTGTATGTTAACAACAATTCTTACTTTCCCCTCCAGGAAAATCCCTGACAACATTTAAAATTCTTGAGATCTCAATTTGCATCTTAACATAGAGGGGGGGGGGGGGAAGGAGTGGGAGGGGGGGGAAGGGGTAAATTCACTGTTCCTTTTTGAGCCAGGAAGTGTGTGAACATTTTGCCACCTAGGCAAATAGCGCTAGCTGGGTCTCCTGGGGACGTAGACATTATTACCCTAGAGAAGGCCGCTGTGGGGTTTTGGGGCTCAGAATACAGGACACCCTGGCAGGAAGCCAGGAGGAACATAAGTTATTTCTCATGGACCTTCAGAGGAAAGAGACTATGAGCTTTCCATTCTAAATGTACACACCCACTGGTATTAGAGTACCCCAGTCAAGCCTGAGGAAGACTGGTTAGCAAATGCCCTGCTGAACCCAAAGAAGTGATTCCATCTCATTGTCTATTGAGCAAACAGGGGAGTCAAAGCCTTCTTTATGATTTTACCCATAATACCTGAAAAATATTGTTTGACTTTCAGTCTCCTGCAGGGAAAAGCCTTCACTTGAATAACTGCCAACAAATTACCCTCTAGAAGGTATTTCCAATATGAAAACAATTCCTCAGCACTGATGAGTGATTGCTCATTAGTAGTGCTGACCTGCCTAGCTACACTTTGAGATTTGATCAAGGAAAGAGCTCTCACCCAAAACATCTTTTTTCCTTGAGAGCCAAAGAGCTTTAAGGATTTGCTCCTTTGGCTAGTGGTGCAGTGGCTACATCCCTGGGCTTGGTGTGAGGGAAAACCTGTTCAAACCCCTGCCTCAGACACTTATTGGTCATAACTCTGGGTGAGGCATTTAACCTCTTTGCCTTGGTTACTTTGGCTACAGAATAGGAATGGTATTAATAATAGCTACCTCACAAAGTTGCAAGGATCAAATGAGAAAATATTCATAAAAAGCACTTAGCGCAATGCCCTGCATATAGTGTTGCTGTTGATCAGTCATGTTCAACTCTCCATGGTCCCCATTTGGGTTGTTTTTTTGTTTTGTTTTGTTTATAAATACTGGAGTGCTTTGCTGTTTCCTTCTCCAGCTCATTTTACAAATGAGGAAACTGAGGCAAAACAGGGTCGAGTGACTTGCTTAGGGTCACACACCTACTGGTGTCTAAGGTCAGATTTGGAATCAGGGAGATGAGTCTTTCTGACTCCAGGCCCAGCCCCACCTAAATACTCCTGGCATGTAGCAGGTGCTATATAAATACTTATTCCCTTCCTTTGGAGTCAACCTGTGGTCATTTAAAGGGTAAATATCGGCCGGTGAAAGAAAATATTGTTGTCCACAATTTAATGTGTTATTTGATTAAATTCAGCAGGCACCTGAGAATCTATCTACTAGGCCTACACACATTGCTGGGTGCTGGGAACATAAAGACCAAACCAGAACAGCTCTTATCCTTATTGAGGCTGGATGGCATAATAGATTGAATATTAGAGACCTGAACCTGGAGTTAAGAAGACTTTGAATCCTGACTCAGATAACAGTTACAAGCCACATGGGGCGGCTTAGGTGGCATAGTAGTTAGAGCGCTGGGCCTGGAGTCAGGGAAGACTCATCTTCCTGAGATTAAATCTGACCTCAGACACTTCTTAACTGTGTGATTCTAGGCAAGACACTTACCCCTGTTGGCCTAAATTTCCTCATCTGTCAGTTGTGCTGAAGGAAATGACAAACCATCCCAGTGTCTTTGCTAAGAAAATGTGTAAGACATGCTTTCTATAGTTTTTAAGTAGTTGTGACTTACACTTAATTCATGTATTCAAAGATGCCCATAATTGGTTTGAAGCATCTGATAGCAATTAATTTTCAGTGGATTTGATAACTTGTTTTAAAAAGGGGGGGGGATGGCTAAATCAAAAGTCTCCATTTAACTAGCTTACTCTAATTTAGATTCTAATGAGCAGAGGGCCCAAATCAAGGAAACAACTATTTGACTCTTTTTATCTTTAAAATTTAAAGGTTTCATAAATGCATGCCATATTTTAAATTTCTTCTTTAATTTCACATAAGGGAAAGTGAAATCTTTATTGCTAATAATCCATAATAATGATTGATATAATGCTGTATTTCTAAAAACTGCTTTGGAAAAACATGAACTGATGAATCAGTTCTCATATGGCCTTGGGAATCATTTTAGTGACTGCTAGTCAAGCAGCTACCCAGATTCTACGGGGGATAGGAAAAGAAGGAGGAGTATAGAGCTGCCTTGGCATAGAAGGCCTCCTACCACCTCTTCTCTTTCCTCAAATGACATCTAGTCCAATCTTCATGTTACAGATATGGAAGCTAAAGCCCTTAGGGAGAGTGTGTATGAAATGGCTTAATGAATGCTTGTTTGCCCAATATCACACTGTGACAGGGACAGGACTCAAAACCAGGTCCTCTGACTCCAGCTTCAGTGTTCTTTCTATGCATCACCCTGGTTTCATAACAATCCTGGAGTTTTTGCTTTCAGTTATCCTGGGAAAAGAGCAGGAACCTTGGGAGACAGGTCACCACCATACACGAGGGTGTTAGGTGTTGCAGTGGATAGAGTGCTGGCCCTGGAGTCAGAAAGACTCATCTTCCTTTGTTCAAATCTGGCTTCAGTGGAATCAGTTTTGAGAGGAAAGAACAGCCAGGTCTATTGGGGTATAGAATTCTATCTTACCCTACAGAGAAGTTGAAAGGGAATAAGGAAGTCAGGGTGTAGGTAAGGGAGTATTAAAAGGGAGGGAAAGGTTGGGGGGGCAGGGGAGTGCCATTAATAGACCTTAAAGAGAAATAGAAGGGGAACAAGAAGGGAGAGGGTGGGAAGAAAAGTAAAATAAGTGTGGGAAAAGGGGGTACTGATTAAAAGCAACTGGTATGGAAGGAAATAGTGAAAGAAGAAAGAGCAGGATTAAAAGAAGAAATCAAAATGATGGGGAATACACAGGTGGTGATCAAATCTGACCTCAGACACTTAAGCTGTATGACCCTGGGCAAGTCACTATTTTCCTCAGTCCCTCATCTATAAAATGAACTGGAGAAGGACATGACAAATTACTCCAGTATTTCTGCCAAGAAAACCTCAAATTGGGTCACAGACTCAGACATGACTCAACAACAACAACAACATACACAAAGAGAAAACCCAGCCTTGTACTGAGTAGGCATTTAGCAAATGCCTGTTGAATTGAATCAAATTGACTAGAGCAAGAGCACACCCAGCTGTAGTCAGTGGATTCCCCTCAACACCCCCAGACACCCCTGGCCTCTTTACAACTGGGTTAACTCGTGTTGCCTAGTGCATTGAAACAGCCCCATCTCTACTGAAATAGTTCTGCCCTATGTCCCTAATGACCTCCTTTAAAGGGAAAAAAAAAAGGACAGTGATTTTTTTTTGTCTTGCTTCTCCGAAGTATTTGGGGAGGTAGCAAGACAGTTGTGCGATGGACAGAGAAGTAGACCTGAAGTCAGGTTGACCTGAGTTCAAATCCTAGCTCAGTCATGTACGGTCTGTGTGACCCTGGGCAAGTCACAACCCCAGTTCCTCATATATAAAATGGTGATACTAATAGCACCTTCTTCTCAGTGTTGTTGTGAGGACCAAATAAGATCCACTTTGCAAATCTTAAAGAGCTGTCAGGACTCCAAAATTAACCCCTTGCTAATACTTCTCATTTTATTGAGCTATCATGTTCCCCAGACCCAGACCCAACTGTGGAGCATATCTCACCCAATCAAAATGCACTGCAAGCTTGGCACATCAGTCCTTTGAGGGTGTATATTCAGGGTGAACTCTGCTTCTGTCAATCAGTTATCGTCAAAACTATGAACCAGAATTATGAGTCAACTCAGAACAACCATGTCAGCTTTAAATAATGGAAGACACCTCCAGGAACCATGTCCCAGCGAACATGGCTCCATTATAAATAGACTTTCAAGCACCAAACAGGACAGACTCTGAGAATAGATGCTTTGATGCTGGGCAAACTCTGTCTTGTGGCTAAGCTAACTTCACCATCATTACAGCTATACCCTCTTTGTCTTGTCAACTATAGTTTCGAGGCTGTACCTTGGCATTTTGGGTTAGGCTTTGGTAAGAGTCTTTCCCCATCCTGCCACCACTCATCCTTAGTCTTCAATAGAATAAAACTTTGCTTGCTTTTAAAGTATCTGATAGGTACTTTGGGTTATTTTCATGTCCCATTTGAGTAAGTAGTCTACAGCTATGATTATTATTATTAGACATTACTGATTGCTCCTTCCTTCTTAGTCCTCTGTCCTCCTCATCTACTATATTCAGCAGGAAGAGATATCCAGGTACAGTTGGTTGGTTTCTTGGTAAGAATGCATGTGACACATTCTCATGGTTTTCCTATCTTCCTAAACATGACTCTCTGCGTCTCCTTACTGGCTTCCTATATCTCTGCTCTTTAAACATGGGTGTTTCTCCACACAAGGGTTCTTGGTTCTTTTTTCTCTATATACTCTCATCCATTTCTGTGGCTTTATTTTGCCGGGTTTGAACCTAGGACCTCCTGTCTCTAGGCCTGACTCTCACTCCACTGAGCTACCCAGCTGCCCCTTTATTTGCTCATTTTTGAGTGACTCTCAAGTCTGTAGCCCCTTCCCCTTTTCCCCTAGAGTCCAATACTGCCTGCTAGATATCACTATTTGTGTATTTCAACAACACCTCAAATTAAACACATATAGGGGCAGGTAAATGGCTTAGTGGATTGAGAACCAGGCCCAGAGGCAGGAGGTCCTGGGTTCAAATGTGACCTCAGATACTTCCTAGTTGTGTAAGCCTAGACAAGTCAATTTACCCCTATTGCCTAGCCCTTACCACTCTTTTGCCTTGGAATCAATATATAGTATTTATTCTAAGATGGAAGTTATGGGTTTAGAAAAAAAAATTAAACATATCTGAAATCTAATTTGGTATCTTCCTCCACAAAATCTACTTCTCATTCTCTAATGATAACACTATCATCTTCCCAGTAACTCAGGGACCTTGGGATCGTCTTTGACTCTTCCCTTTCCCTTATCCCACCTTACCCCCACATCTAGTTAGTGGCCAAGTCCTATTGATTCTACACTGACAGTAGCTCTCAGATCCATTGTGTCTTCTAGGTGGCTCATTGGATAGAGTGCTGGGCCTGGCAAGACTCCTTCCTGAGTTTAAATCTAGCTTTAGATACTTATTAGCTTTGTGACCCTGGGCAAGTCACTTAACCCTCAGTTTTCTCATCTGTAAAATGAGCTAGAGAAAGATAAAGCAAACCACTCCAGCATCTATGCCAAAAACAAACAAAAAAAATTGCCTAACACTAAACAAACAAACAAAAAACTAAAACCCAACAGTAACAAATGGGGTCACAAAAAGCTGGACATGACTGAAGAAGAGCAATAAAAAATCACCCTGCTTCAAGCCCTCATCTCTCCTTTTCTAACTATTGAATGAATTTTCTGGGTTAACAACATTTATTGCTAATCGGATCCCATTATTATAGCTAGAAATTCACCATTCATGGCCTAAAAGAACTGAAAGTCCCTGCCACGTGGACTAGCTTTGCACTAAAAATGCAGTGAGAATTGATTCAGGGGACTAAGGCTAAAAAGATTGACATAGTTCCCCTATGACACCTAAAGCAAAAAATGCTTAGTCCATGAGTAGTTGGGACTTCTCAGGCCTGTTGGACTTCCCACATAAGTGTCAAACATACCTTCTCAGCAAAAATAGAAGCAAGAGTTGAGAGCCAGGCCTAAAGACAGGAATCCTAGGTTCAAATTTGACCTCAGACACTTCCTAGCTGTTGGACCGGGGGCAAGTCATTTAACTCCTATTGCCTAGCCTTTATCATTTTTCTGCCTTAGAACCAATATACAGTATTGATTCTAAGATGGAAGGAGAGGGTTTAAAAAAAGTGGAAGCAAGGAGATTTATATTCAACATTTGTACTCAATGAGTAAGTTCTGTGTCTTTGCTGAATTTCTTTTCAAAGCTAATGTTGAATAAATTTTCTTTCATTGAAGGTTATTTGTTCTAAGAGTATCCATTATAGTCTAAAACAAGCCTGAACCAATAAAGCAGCCCAACTCTGGTCTGCCCCAAAAGGCCTCTAACATTTCTTGACTATTTCTTCTCTACCTATCCAACATTATAGCCTAAATAGAACCATTTCTTATATAGTTCTATCCTATCTCCCTTGCCCATATCTCTATCCCGTTTCTCAAGGCCCAATTCTCTGCAGTGGGTTCCCCTAGTTTTAGCAGTTCCTGTATCCCCAGCTCAACTTAATCACTTAACAGTCAGATTAGCTTTTACCAAGGAATAATTATTTCAGATTTATAGTAGAAACAATTACATAAATATTCCCCCAACTCCCGGGGATATAATACCTCCCTATACTACCTCAGTCTCTAGGGATGGGAGGAATATAAGATAGTTCTCATATAGTCTGGCCCCATGAATTTCAAGTCCAAAGCCTTTTGGAGTTAAGTGTCTGGCACCCTGGATTCTCGGGGCTCCCTTCCTGAGCTAGCTGCAACCTCCATGCATATAAAAATGCCACAGGTCCTAAAACCAAAAGAGTAATCAAAACTGAACAAAATACTAAGCCCCTTTCTCAGAACCACAGTGCCTAGAATGGGATTGAGAGGAAGGGAAAGGTAGCTAGCTCCATTTAAAGTGCCTCTGCTTTGGTTGAAAAGGGCTTTCCCCCTCTCCAGATATGTATTACCAGTTTCAAGCCAGGAGCATTTTGCCTGACTCCTAATTGGCAGACAGAATGATGACTCAGTGCTACCTGCCTGGGAGAGGGGCAGAACCTGGGAGAAAAGAAACTTCTTCATTGTTCAACTAGAAGAGAGACCCTGATGTTACCCAAAGAGAAATTTCCAAAAGTCTCTGGGAAGACAAATTGGAAATCAGAAACATGTTAAGACATTGATTTCCCCCTGTCTGTTCTGGAAGAGAGTCTTTTCTTTTTCCTCTTTAGTCAGTCCCAAACAGGGTCTGAAACCTCATGAATCTCACTTTCAAAACAGGAGTAAAGAATCTCTCTTTCCAAAGTTCTTGTATTAATTCCTCCCCTCATAAAGACTTTGAGTCATCATCATTCTCTCAACCAGTTAGGAGAGTCTTATGCAAAATACTGCAAGCTTAAAACCTGAATTACATGAGGAATAAGTGAGTAGAACATTTTGGTTGGACTGTACAGAATATGAAAGAGGGTAACAATAATAAAAGCTAACATTTATATAGCACTTACTCTGTGCCATGCACAGTGCTAACTGCTTACAATTATTATCTCATTTTATTCTGAGGGGTAGATGCTATTAGTATCCTATTTTAAAGTTAAGAAAATTGAGGCAAAGATTAAGTGACTCATCCAGGGTCATGTAGCTAAAAAGTATCAGAGACCAGATTTGAACTTGGGTCTTCCTGACTCTGAGCCAGGTTGTCTATCTGCTGTGTCCCCGAGATGCCAATTGTATAATTGGTCTGGAAAAATAGGTATGTACTGTAAAAGATTTAAAATAAATAGAAGAGTTTGCTTTTTTAACCTAGGTACATTCTATCCCAGAGCCACTGGAGCTTTTTGAGCAAAAGGGTGGTGTGGTTAGTCCCAAGCTTTCTCCCCATATAGAGAATGAATTATAGAAAGGAAAGAGAGACTGGAGTCAGGGAACCCCATGAGGAGATTTGCAATAGTCCAGGCAAGATATGTTGATGATCTGTGGCAGCCATGTGAGTGGAGTTAAGGGGGAAGAGATACAAGAGATGTGGAGTCAGGGTAAGGTGAGGAAAAGTAGAAAGTTAGGGATGCTACAGAGATTTCCACACTGGTGCACTTAATAAATAAAGGGAAAATTAGTAGAAAAGAAAGTTTTGCAGGAGAAGACTTTTGTTTTGAAGATGGTGAGTTTGAGAATTCTATGGGACATCCAGTCTGAAATATCTAGTTAATTGGTTGGTATTGAAGGATTGGAGTTCAGGAGAAAGATTAGGTTTTGGTATTTTATCTAGAAGTCATCTGCATAGAGATGGTAATTAAACCCATGGTAGTTAATAAGATCACTGAAAGGGAAAGAGTATAGAGAGAGGGAAGAGAAGAGGACCCAGAATGGTATAGGGTCAGTGGATAGATAATCCAGAAAAGGAGAGCACTCACTTTTCTCAAGTTTCTCATAAGACATTGTCTAGACCTCTCCATTACATTTGCCATACTCTTCCTTGTAGAATTATTATTTGTCTGCATGTTATTTCTCCTCATTGATTTCTAAGCAACTTGAGAACAGAGTATCTGTTTATCTGTGTATCCCAAGTGTCTAACATGATGTCTTACATGTAGCAGGTTATAGATGTTTGTTGAACAGAACTGAAATTTCCAGTTGCCAGCATTAATCATAAATCTTGATACCAGCTCAGTAATCATTCTGAGACCTCACTGTCCTAGGCTTCCATATTGCTACACAGAGAGATTTCTTGAGTTTAACTAAGGGATGCAGAACTCATAAAATTAGGTTCTTCTTGTGTATAAGTTATTGGCCTTGTACTGAACTCAACATGCTAGAGAGCACATTAACTCTTTTGGGTTACTGAAGTTATCGCTTATACCCTGTTGTATTAGCTATCATTATAAAGAGAGCCCAAATGGTATCAGTGCACTTCAAATGAAGACTTCAGGAGCTAAGTCAAAGCATGCTGGATCTGGACCCAGTTCTGTTTCCAGTTTCCCTTTAGCCCTTCAGTGAGAATAATGGGAAGAGGTGAGGAGTGTTTTGATGAGGCTGCCTAACATTATCAGTGATGGGCAGAAATAATCCATACTTTCTCTATCTTGGTTATGATGTTACAGAGCTGGTGAAATTTATTCAGGGTCTTCCTATCTTTGCTTCTAGAAAAGCCCTAGAGATCTGTGTTTGACTAAATGAATTTCATCATACAGATTAGACCTGACCCAGACTTAAGTCTCTTAAGACTCCATATCTGTATGGAAGTTGTAGAAGAAGCAGATTCAAGTTTTATGTAAGGAAAAACTTCCTGATGACTCATGCAATCCAAAAGTAGAATGAGCTACATTGGAAATTAATGGGATTCCTCTCATTTGAGGTTAAGTAAAGTCTAGATGATGAATTGTTTGGTGTCATAGAAAGAATACTTTTTTAGGTACAGGTTGGCCCAAAAGACTTCTGAAGGCCCTTTCAACTCTGATATTCTGTAATACAAGATCCAAGGCTACCTAAGAGATTTATTTCTTTTTCTGCACATATCCAAGGAAAACTGAAGCCTCTGTCTCAGCCAAAGAAAGGGTCTTGCCTCCTTCGAGTGTCTTTTCTTCAGAATCTAAAATGAGGCAGAGTGTCCTTTAAGCTTTGAGTCTTCCCTGAATCTTACTTACCAGTCCCTTGAATATCTACCATTCTTGCCTCTGAATAGACTCTGACCCTGTGAAATAATATCCCAAATAAAATCTGAACAAATATTTTATGTAGTATATAAAACTAGAACCCAAATGGATAATTTTTTACATTCAAAAGTCAGGGAAGAGAGCCAAGATAGTGGAGTGGGAAAAAACAATGTAGCTGAGCTCCCATGCACAAAACTCCTCTAAATAGATCTAGAAAATGCACCAGACTGAATCCTGATGGAAAAATCTAGAAAAGGTCACGGTGAGTTAATTGACTAGCCCAGGTCAATAGAGGGAGACTAGGACATCTCCTGATACTGGGGACTGGATTGAGTCAAAAGCAAACACCCAGGGAGAGGTGTGTACAAAGGCAAAAGGAGGTCCCAGGCTCCTACAGGGGAACAGTGATTCAGAGAAGTGTGAACTGGAAGTTTTATTATCCACTACTTAATTCTGGGTCACTGAAAAACAGACCTGCTCATGGAGTTGACTTTCCCTAATAGAGAAGCCCTGAGCAATATATTGAGAAAGAAGGAAGTTCAGAAGCCAGCAGCAGCATCTGATCCAATTTGCAAAGTCATAACCAGGGCAGGAATCCTAGACCAAAGGGGAGCCTTATGTTATGTCACTTTGAACCAGCAGAACTTCCTAGCCAATTGATAAGAGCTGAGTCCAGCAGCATTCTATTATTGATCTTGTAAAGGGTAAAAATTATGGTTGGACTTGTAACAAATAAAATGGATATATTTTAAAATATTAGGGGTTTATTTAAAGCCATTTTGATAGTTATAGCCACGTGCCTGATAAGAGCTCATTCAAATTGCCACGCCATTACCTCTGCCCACCTGGCTGCTTCATAGGAAAGAGAGTGTCCCAATCAAGTCCTGAATCTTTATACCCCTGTCTACGTAATCACACTTCCAGTCCACCTCATTAACCAAGAGGAATCATGGGAAATGTAGTTTTGAAAGAGTCCTAAATGTCCACAGGAAGTTTAGATCATGGATCTCAATATTAAGACCCCCAAATTTCCAATATCACAGACTGAATATTTAAGAGTGTGGTTGCCAGTAATTGATTACTCAATTCCAAATGAAAGACTCAAGTCAGAATGACTTTTATGGTAGTTTATTTACAAATAGGAAGAGTGAAAGTAAGGAAAATTAGAGAGAGAGAGAGAGAGAGAGAGAGAGAGAGAGAGAGAGAAAGAAAGAGAGAGAAAGAGAAAGAGAAAGAGAAAGAGAAAGAGAAAGAGAAAGAGAAAGAGAAAGAAAGAGATAATTACTCGGGCCTGGTCTGAAGGTCTGAACCAGACAGGGCTTCAGAGGCCCCAGCAAAGGGAGGCACAGAGGTTAATTAAACAAGGCTTCTAGCCACGAAGCCTCCTCCAAGACAAGAGGCCCCTTTGGAAGCTGGTGCCTCCAGAAAAGCCAAGGAAAGGGAGTCAGCCTTTCACTCGCACATGTGGCAGTCCAAAAAGGAAACAGTCTGAGGTCTCAAGCCTGAGTTCCTCCAAGGCCAAGTTCAAAGGGCAAAATCCTCCTCACAGGAAGTTAGCATCATATTTAAAAGATAGTTCTTTGGGTCACTTCCTGTGTCCATCTTCCAGTTTTATGTTCCAGTTTTATAAATGGCAGCTTTAACCTTGCTTCAGACTGCCCAGGGGGCCGTCAGTTGTTTTTGATTTGTCACTCAATAGCACATGTAGGTCATAGACGTCCCCACCCCCCACTTAATTCCCAAGTGGGGTGTATACATTCCTGGTGGCTAAAGTCTAAAGAATAAATAGGGGAGAGAGAATTCCATCTTCATAATCTGACAAATCCCAGGTCAGAACTTGCAGAGCTCAGACAAGGGAAACAGGATTCAGACTTTAACTGAGATCAGATCACTTTGGAAGAACTAAGAGCTTGCAGGTATCCAGCCTGTCCCTGAGATGATGGAATACCATAATACTCAAATCTCCCCAAAAAGCAGCATCAGGACCATCCCAGATCTTCCCCCCAGAAAGTGTGGCAAGGCCCAGGCTTTAACATCACATCCAAAGAAGAATAATGGACAAAAATAAAAAGAACCCTATCAATTAGGACACTTCCCAAAGGGATCATAAAAATAGGGAAAGTGCCTATTTGTACAAAAATTTGTAGCAGCAGCAAAGAATTGGAAATTGAGAAATCGTCTATCGATTGGGGGATTGGCTGAATAAATTGTGGTATATGTTGGTGATGGAATACTGTTGTACTACAAGAAATAATAAGCATGATGATTTCAGAAAAAAACTGGAAAGATCTACATGAACTGATGCAGAGCAAAATAAGCAGAACTGGGAGAACATTGGACCCAGTAATAGCAATATAATCTGGTGATCAACTATGAACGACTTAGCTATTCTCAGCCATGCAATGATCTGGGACAATTCTGAAGGACTTATGATGAGGAATGCTCTCCACCTCGAGAGAAAGAACTTCTCTGACTAGTACAAATCAAAGCGTACTGTTTATTTAGAATTTTATTTGGGGGTTTTGGTTTCATATGAGTGTGCTCTTACAGCAATGACCAATATGGAGGCCTGTTTTTCACGATAATGCATGTATGGCCCAGATCAAATTGCTTACTATTTCTGAGTGGGGGGAGGAAGGGAGGGAGACAGTTTGGATCATATAACTTAGGAAAATGCATGTTGAAAATTATTATTACATGTAATTGGGAAAATAAAATATTTGTGAATTTAAAAAAATGAAGGACACTTACTGTGGCAGAGACACTCAAGAAACAAACACAGGAAAAGAGAATGACTCCAAAACATCTATAAGCAAGGCCTCAGAGAAAATACAGTTTGGGCACAAATTCAATTAGAAATTCTGGAAGATATTAAGCAATAGGTTTTTTTTGAAGTTAAAATGTTTTTATAAATAAAATGAGAATGCTATAAGGAAAAAAATTGGAAAAGAAAGGAGAGTTTTGGAAGAAAGAATTGGGAAAGGGATTAATAACTATGCCCAAGAGGTAGAAAATATTGCTCAAGCACCAAACTCCCTGAAAATTAGAATGGACCAAATAGAAGCCAATTATTTCATGAGGCAACAAGAAATATTAAAATATTAAGTCAAGGGGGCATCTGGGAAGCTCAGTGGATTGAGAACCAGGCCTAGAGATGGTTCAAATCTGGCCTCAGCCACTTCCCAGCTGTGTGACCCTGGGCAAGTCACTTGACCCCCATTGCCTACCCTTACCACTCTTCCACCTAGGAGCCAATACACAGTATTGACTCCAAGATGGAAGGTAAGGGTTTAAAAAAAATTAAGTCAAAAGACTAAAAGGAAATAAAAGAAAATTTAAAGTATCTCATGTCAAAAAGAATTGACCTAGAAAGCAGATAAAGGAGAAAAAAATAAGAATCATTGGACTATCTGAACACCATGACCATGAAAAAAAAATCCTAGGCATCATAAAAATGATAAGGCATCATAAAAATAAGAAATCTTAACTTCCCAGATCTTTTAGAATCAGAGGATAGAGTAGAAATAAAATCCACCACTTACCTCCTAAAAACAACCCCACAATGAAAACTCCAAGGAACATTATAACCAAAATCCAGAGCTTTCAATCAAAAGAAAAAATATGGTAATCAACCTGAAAGAAAGGATCCAAGGACCAAGGAACCAAATCAAGATAGATCACCCACAACTTGGCAACCACCACTATAAAACAGCAGAGTCTGGAATACATTATTCCAGAATGTAAAAGATATGTGGCTTATAGCCAAGAATAACTTACTCAGAAAAACTAATTATAATACTGTGGTGGGGTAGAAGTGGGAAGATGGACCTTTAAATGAAATAGAGGAAATCTAAGCATTCCTGATGAAAAGACTAGAGCTGTATAGAAATTCTGAAGCTCAAGCATAAGAGTTGAAAGAAACATAAAAAAGTAAACATGAATGAAAAATGATAATTGGCTAAACAAGGATAAACCGCTTACATTATAACATAGGAAAATGACATGTGTTCTCCCTAAGCCTTAATATCATCAGTGGTCATCAAGGGAAGCTTGGGAGTGGTTCTGTTATGTCTTGATGATCTTAAGAGAAGAATAGAAATTGAGTGGAGGGGAGAAAAGAGAAAGAAGGCTTGTAAAAAATATCTCACATAATTAGACATAGGTAGAGATCTATACAAAGAAGAAAAGGGAGGTGGGAGAAACAGCTGACACTTTAACCTCACTCTTATCTGAACTGCTTAAAGAAAAAAACACACATACACATAGAATTTGTTGAGAAATACATTCCATTTCACAGGGAAATAGGACAGAAAGGGGAGAAGGGAGAATTAGGGGAGGGGGGATTAGGGAGAGAGAATAGATTAAGGGAGAGATTAGCTTTAAGCAAAACAAACTCTCAAGGTGTACAAAATATTTATTATTCTTTGGAAGTGGTAAATAATGGGAATCTGAGGAATGTCCATACATTGGGGAATGCTGGAACAAATTATGGTATATACATGTGATAGAGTACTGTTATATTATAAGAAATAATGAAAGGGATAATTTCAGAGAAATTTGAGAAGACTTGTATAAACTGATGCAGAGTGAAGAGCACAGAACTAGTAGAACAATTTTACAAAGACAGCAATATGGTAAAGGCACACAACTTTGAAGTATTTAGAAACTCTTATCAGTGTAATGATCAACCACATAATGATGAAACATGGTACTTACCTCCTGATAGAGGGATAAAGTACCCAGAGTACAGAGTAAGACAAATAAATGTATATACATATACATAAAATCTATAAATATGTACATGTATAAAATCCATTAACTACATAATGTGTAGATATAAAAATATGTGTACACATACATCATGCATGTATAAATACATATGTATGTGTGTATATATATATGTGTTAGACATAGCCAATGTGGAAATTTGTCTTGATTAACCATACATGTTTTTGTAACAGGGTTTGTTAAGAAGTAGGAAGGTTGGAATGATAGAAGAGTAAGAAGGCAGATTTTTGTTGATTGAAAAAAATACAAAAATTTTTAAAAATAATGAAAAAGTCAATCAGTAAATAAGCCTTTATTAAATACCTAATATGTGCCAGGCACTGTGCTAAGTGCTGAAGATACAAAAAAGGTAAAAGACAGTCCTTGCCCTTAAGTTCATGGTCTAATGGAAGGTACAACATGCAAACAACTATGTAAAAACAAACTATGTAAAGGATAGAGAAAAAGTAATTAACAGAAGAAAGAAACTAGAATTAACTATTTACATAGTTGCTTAAATCATTGCTAACATGGTACCATTTTCATAAATTTTATTATATGGGGGTTAGTTAATGGAAGAGAGATCTTTTTGCTGCATAAAGAATTTATATTTTATCTTTAAATATGTACAGGTAACATATCTTGGGAAAGAGCTCTGTAAGTACATTACTGAAGAAGTGCCTGTACTTGCAGAACCAAACGAAGTACTACAAGAAAACCAGCCCTGTCTGCCAGGTATGTACATAATAACACCAAACTTCCAATTGTAGAATAAATATAACAAACATGCTACCAAAGTTCTCATTTCAACTATACCTCTTTCTAGGAAAACAAGTTATATTACTCACAGTTTCTTTCCTTGAAAGAATTTGGACTGAAAATACTGTCAAGGATTCTTGACTTTTTTTTTCACCCTTGGTCATGGATCCCTTTGGCAGACTGGCAAAGCCTATGAACCCCATCTCAGAATAATTTTTAATTAAATTTTTAAAAATTATCAAACATTTGTTTTTTTCTCCTTTCCATTTTCCTCATCCCCAAACTGGGGAGGAAGGGAGAAAAAACCTTGAGAAACAAATAAGAATAGTCAAGCAAAAGAAATTCCTATATTGATCATGCACAAAAATAGGCTTCTATTTCTGCATTTTGAGTTCATCATCTTTGTCATGAGGTGAGTAACAGTCTTCATTATTGGTCCTCTGAAATAATATTTGATCATTGTGTTGATCAGACTTCTTAAGTCTTGTTTGTTTTTTTAAACACTTATTTTCTGTTTTAGAATTAATACTAAGTATAGGTTCCAAGGCAGAAGAACAGTAAGCGCAAAGCAGTGAGGGGTTGAGTGACTTGCCCATGCTTACACAGCAAGGAACATTTGAACCCACGACCTCTCTTATCCAAGCCTGGCTCTTTATCCCTTGAGCCACCTACCTGGCCCAGTCTTGTTTGTTTTTAAAATATTGTAGTTATGATATAAATTGCCTTCCTGGTCCTGGTTACTTTAGTCTGCATCACTCCATGCCAATCTTCTCAGGTTTCTTTGAAATTGTCTCTTCCTTTACTTCTTTCTACACAAGATTAATGTTTTTAACAGAATGCATGAAACACAGCACACAGAATTACAAAGGAAACTAATTATATTGAAGTTCAGATGTCAAAATATTTTAAAGGAAAAAAGTTCATAGATACTAGGTGAAGATAACCTGCATCTAGGTAGTTTTTGTGTGTGAGAGAGAGAGTAAGAGAGAGAGAGTCTTTTTATTCCTCCAGAAACTGGGGATGAAGTAGTTTCCTATATTCCCTGAAAAAATATCTCTTTTTCCAAGGACTAAAGAGGGGAAGCTAAGGATTTGCAGCACACAGGTACCCTCTGGGTATGCCTCATATTCAGCTATTTGGAGATATATACCTACAACTGAATGGGAGTTCATTCCAGACCTCAGGGGCCCAGTCAGCACCATATGCTGTCCATAGAGTCTCAGAACCATAAGAGAGCCTAGGCCTCAAGGATTCAGAGTCAGTAGAAGGCATGTACCCAAAGAGACTCACATCTAACCTCGAAGAGTCAAAAGCGCCATGGGGTCTAAGCTTCTGGAGACTCCAAGTGTTGTGCTGTCTGGCAGAGGATCTTCTGAATAGGCTTCATTTCCATGCATCAAGGGAATAGACATACAGGGATGATGCTGAATGATAGCTCAATTTGGAATGACCATCCATAGAAACTGATACACTGTCCCTGCATTAACACCATATTCAGTTATCTTGGGATCTTAGTGGGTGGTCAGTGGGTTCTTTCCTGATCTTATGGCATGAAAATTCCAGCCTTGTTTTCCTCATGACTCTTAAGTCTGAAGAGAAAATCCCCTTTCTCCCTCTCTGTTCCCTGTCATACAGTGGATAGAGCGCTAGCCCCAGAGTCAGAAAGACCCAAATTCAAATCCAACTTCAGACATTTACTAGCTGTGTAACCTTTTGCTGGTCACAAAAACAAACAAAACCAACTATTGTTTACTTCAGTTTCCACAAATGTAAAATGGGCCAAAGCCCCTGGGATACCGCTCTACTGCTGGCAATCACCTTTTTATCCTAGATCTTTTTACCGTCATGCTTCTCCCACTTCTGAAAGACATTCCGAACCTGACAACCCTCCTCATGCTGGACTTTTTTTCTCTCATGCCCTCTGGCACACTGGTCCAGGAAGAGGAGCGAGTATATTCTTTTCTCATCACTGTTACTTAAGACTCTTTTTGGCAACCATCACTCCAAAATTTCTACTTCATTCCTTCAATCCACATCACTGTGGCCAGTTTCTCACCTCAGTTGTCTACTAGCCCCCACGTCATTCATTCTCTCTCAAAGGAGTTTGGTGCTTGTTTATAGTATTCCTCTTGACCTCAACTCCTGCTTGATGGTTGGCTGCTTCATGATACATTATACATTATTGATGTCCCCTTAAAGAGCCTGGCTTCCAAGGTCTACATTTTGACGCCATTTCAGCTACCCAGAAAGATGCTCACATCCTAGAGGTCTCCACCAATACATTATCTTAAACTCTGAATTTCTTCTCTCTGACCATAACCTCTTATCTTTCCACAACCTCACTTGCCACTACTCATTGATAAACCTATTCTTTTTTTTAATTAATTCTTACTTTCTTAGTATCAGTTGTAAGACACAACAGGTGGAAGGTCTAGGCAATTGAAGTTAAGTGACTTGACCAGGGTCACACAGCTAGGAAGTATCTGAGACCACATTTTTTGAACCCAAGTCATCTCAACTTCAGGCCTTGTGCTCTGTCTGCTGTGCTACCTGTCACTGCTAAGTCATCACACTACCTGCAGTCCATTATTCCTACACTGGTCTCATTTTCTTCCCTCATAGTTTTCATTGTATAGTTGATCAGTTTTTCTATACACTGCCCTTTACTCTTGCTTCTTTGTCAGTCAGTCAAGAATTTATTAAGGCTTATTTTATGTCAAACTTTGTGCTAAGTGCTTGGAATACAAAGAAAAGCTAAAATACTGCCCTTGACTCTAGGGCTTTATATTACGATAGGAAAGAAAATGTAAATATTGATGCACAAACAAGAAATCTTACAGAGTATTTTATATGTATATTATTTACAGAGTAAGTAAGAAGGTAATCTCAGACAGAAGATACAAGCAGTGAGGTGTTCTGGGGAAAGACCTCCTCCTATCATCATGTGTGCCTTGCCAAACCCTTGCCTTCAGTTAACCTTCCCAAGCTTCCTTCTCTATTCCTACTCACATGTGATTGAATGCTACCAGAAGAGGTCATACAATCATGCCAATTAGTTCTACCACAAAATTATCTCACTTCATAAGGTTGTATGAGGATGAAATACACTTTGAAAACCGTACAGTACTATATAAATGTTAGCTTTTTTTGTTATTATTATTAGTCATCTAATCAGCTCCTGTATGTTAAATGATCATCTCTGTACTGTTCATCTTGTATCTAATCCAAATCTTTTTCTTAAATTCTAGTCCTATGTTTCTAAATCCCTGCTATCTTTCTAGTCATATTTCATCTTTCTTTTCTTCCTTTATTTTCTGTTCTAGTCAAACTGGTCTGTTAGCTGTTCCCATTGTTTTGTCCTTATACAAGTGATCCCCCATGTCTGGAATCTACTTCCTTACTGCAGCTTTATAGAATTCCCAACCTCCTTGCAAGCATATTTCAGGTGTCATCTCCTCCATGAAGCCTTTCCTAATTCCCTCTAGTTGCTAGCTCTCTCTTCATTTTGAAATCACTTTTTAATTACTTTGCATATTCTTTTGACGTGTTATGTTCCTAAATAGAAAGTAAGCTTTTTGAAGTCAAGAGATTGTTTTGTCTTTATCTTTGTATCTTTAATAGCTAATATAAAGCTCACACATAGTAAACACTTGAAAATATGGTTTAATTAAATAGAATAGCTAGACATCTTGATCTGAAGGTCTGTTTCTTCATCATCTCAAATCTAATATGTCCAAAATGGACATTATTACTATCTTCTCCACTAAACCCATAGCCTACTGCAGGCAACCCTATTTCTAATGGAGCATACCACTATCATTTCAGTCACTCAAGTGCAACTGCTGAGTTAATTCTTACCTTTCCCTCACCTCGTAGCCATTTATTTGCCAAAGCTACAATTCTAGGGGCAGCAAGGTGACACAGTAGATAGAGTACAAGGTCTGGAGTCAGGAAAACTCTTCCTGAGTTCAAGTCTGGCCTCAGACAATTACTAGCTGGGTGACCCTGAACAAATCACTTAATCCCAGTTGCCTAGCATTTATGGCTCTTCTGCCTTAGAACAAATACTTAGTATCAATTCTAAGACAGAAGGTAAAAGTTTTTAAAAAAAAAAGACAGCTCAGGTATCACCTTCTCCACAATGCCTTCCTTGATGCCCCTCAGTTGTTAGTGCTTTCACCTGCCTCAAATAATTTTTTATTTCTTATCTGTTCAAATGCTGTATCCCCTCAATAGAATGTAAATTTCTTGTGGGCAGGAACCATTTCATTATTCATATCCTTAGCATGCCTTGTATATAGTAGGTACATAAATTTGTGACAAATTAAAAGCAAAGTACTACTGTAGAATCTTGGCTCCTGACCTTTCAAGTGTTTGGTTTATATCAGATGAAATCAATCAAATCTTAGAAGTGGGAATTACCATGTTGTTCAGTAGTAAGCAGATAATTCTTCCTTGCCAGAATTATAGTCCATTCTCTAATTTGGGTAAATGTGAAGATGGGGGCCATTATGGATTTTGGAAAACCAAAGCTTTGCTGCATCCCCTTCTCTCCCCATCACTACAACAATAACACTGGGCTGGTACCTTTTTCTTTGTCCAGTGACTATGCCATGTTGTAATCATAGAGAGACTGGGAGGGGGTAAAAATGACCTGGGGAGCAAATCATTTATTAAACAATGACTTCTACTTCATCTCTAGAATCCCTTTAGTTCCATAGTTTTTCTTCTAATGATAGAATTAGAAATTAGCTATACTACCCCTTCTGCTGCCAACATAAGCTGTTTCCTGTCGTGATTTTCTCTTAAAAAAAAATCCCAATTCTCCCTTTCAGATGTTTCAGGAAATGTTAATGCTAATTCGAGATTTGTGGGGGTGACATTGTGCTAACCAGATTCAGATGCTCTCAGTAACTTTGTCTATGATGAGGAATTTACAAGCAGGTCCCAGCTGGCATTCTGGAGGCTTTGGGCAGCAGTTCTGCTATAACTCCTTTGATTTAGGTTTTGTATTTACTTGAATGCTTTGAGGTGCCTGATAGAAATCCAAGGATCTGGAAAGTTGGAAAATTTTTAAACCTTTAATCATGTTGCAAACAGAGAAAGTAGATGTGGAAAGAATTTGAAGGTGAGACTTTTGCTCTCTCTTTTCCATATGAAAATACTGCCAAATAATATCTGTCTACAATAATCAGAGAGATTTAATGTCAGACCCTTGGGGGCAGCTAGGTAGCTCAGTGGATTGAGAGCCAGGCCTAGAGACAGGAGGTCCTAGGTTAAAATCTGGCCTCTGACACTTCCCAGCTGTGTGACCCTGGACAAGTCACTTGACCCCCATTGCCTAACCCTTACCACTCTTCTGCCTTGAAGCCAATACACAGTATTGACTCCAAGACGGAAGGTAAGGGTTTAAAAAAAAAAGTCAGACCCTTAACTGGAACATATATAATACATTAATAGAAACTTAGAGGGGAAAATGCATCTAGGTAGCCATTATTTAGTTATTTCATATAAAAAAGATTAACAGTCTTTTCCTTTTGCCTAATATGGATACACTAATAGGCTATTGCAATTATCTAGGTGTGAGGTGATAAGGGTGGTGGCAATATCAGAAAAGAAAAGGAAACAGATACAAGAAAGGTAGCAGAGGCAAAATCAGTAGGCCTTGGAATAAGATTGGCTATCACCCTCCAACATCTCCCACCCCTGCCCCAGGAACTTTCCTTTGAAAAAAAGGAAGACATTTAGGTAAAATGAATAGCTACAGCAACCTCATCAGATAGTGTCTAATATACTTAACAGCCATATCCCCCCTCCACCTATCTGCCAAGAGGATGGAAATCTGACCCATTATCAGAATTTGTCTGCCTTTTACTGTTGTTTTTGTTTACATTATTGTAGCTTTTGTATATATTTTTCTCAGTTCTGTGTACTTTGCTCTGAATCAGTTCAAATAAGTCTTTACACATTTCTCTAGATTCCTTATTTTCATTGATTCTGAGTACAATAATATTCCATCATATTCATATATCATAATTTGATCAGCAGTTCTTTAGTTAGTCCATACCTACTTTATTTCCATTTTTGCCAACAAAGAAAGTATTGCTATGAATATTTTGATACATACGTAACATTTCTGTCATTAACCTCTTTAGGGTATATTCTCAGCAATGCTATCTTTGGATCAAGGGATATATACAGTTTAGCTGGCTGTATTTGTCACTTTTTAAAATGGCTAGAAAAACTTGCAGCTCAACCAACACTGATTTAGATTCTTCCTATGGCTTCTCCAACACTGACCTTTTCTGTCTCTTTGTTGTTGTGAATGATGTGATATAAAATGTCAGTTGTCTTAATTTGCATCTGGTGTATCATTAGTAATTGGAAAAATATTTTACATAGTTATAGGTATTTTGCAGTTCTTCAAAAGAGATGACTTCCTTTGAGAGTCATATCCTTGGATCACCATTTTCCATCTATTAAAGAAAGCTCTTGGTCATGTATTTGTATGAATTCCTTTACATATCTTGGTTATCATACTTTTATCCATGCTTTTTTATGCAAAGATTGTTTTTTTCCTATTTGACAATTTCCCCTTATTCTAGCTACATTGACTGTTTCATATGATACCTTTTCTGTAATCAGACTTATTAACTTTATCTTTTACTATCTTGTTTGATTAAGATTTCCTGCTAGGGATAGTTGTTAAAGGTGCTTCCTAGGGGGCAGCTGGGTGACTCAGTGGATTGAGTGGGCACTACTGCCCCGTGGTGGGTGCTGCAGCGATGGGTGGTGATGACCACAGGTGCATTTATCTTTCCTATTAATTGCTATTAAAATTTTTAAAAATTAATTTCCAGGGGGCTAAGTAATATTTTTTCTGGAAAGGGGGCAGTAGGCCAAAAAAGTTTGGGAACCACTACTCTGGCCTCAGACACTTCCTAGCCGTGTGATCCTGGGCAGGTCACTTAACTCTCATTGCCTAGCCTTTACCACTCTTCTGCCTTAGAACCAATAGTGTTGATTCTAAGACAGAAGGTAAGGGTTAAAAAAAAAAAACTGCCTAAAATTTTCCATCTTTCCCAGCCACACTCATTTTTTCCTTCAGTAATTTATGTTCTCAGTCTTATCAAATAGTAGCCATGCATTTAAAACAAAACAGAAAACCTTCCCAGTTTTATCAGATAGAGGTCTACCACCTACTTCTAGTGATTCACGTGAGCACAGTTAATATTGCCAGAAGAAACTTTGCCAATGCTTACAAAGTCTTGGGCAAGAAATTATAGAAGATAGGGACACAGAATGTGTTTTATTCAATGTTACCATTGAAAGCAAGGGAAGCAGAAGAGAAAAATTGATTTGAGAAATGAATAGATTTCCAAAAACGTAGTATCTAAGAACTTCTGAACTATAACTTATAATATATTGTTGACAGATTCTGACCACAAAGGCCATTAATTCTACCCAAAGGTATCTCCCATGGTTCTTTCTTGGGCCTTCTTCTCTTTCCCCCTCTATGCTACTTCATTTGGTGATCTCATCAGCTCCTATTGATTTAATTATTATCTCTAAGCTGATGATTCTCAAATATACTTATCTTGTCCCAGTCTCTCTGCTGACTTGTAATCTTGCATCTCTAGCTGCCTTTCAGACATCTAAAACTGGATGTCTAGTAGACATTTTAAACTCAACATGTCTAAAACATAAAATATTATCTTTCCCCCAAGCCCTCCCACCCTCCTACCATCGCTGTTATTACTGCAGAAGATAACACCATGCTCCTTTTCCCTCAGGCTCACAACCTAAGAGACATTCAGGAGTCCTCACTATCTCTCATCCTCCATATCCAAGTTGTTGCCAAAGCCTTTTGATTTCACCTTTGCAACTTCTTTTGTATACCCCTTCTCTCTTTGGACACTGCCATCATTCTTTCAGGCTCTCATCCCTTCATAACCGCATGTTGCATAAGCCTACTGGCAGGTCCACCTGCCTCAAATCTCTCTCTACTCCAATCCATCCTCCATTTGGTCACATAAAGTGTAAATTGGATCATATCACTCCTCTAATCAATCAACTCCCATGACTCCCTGTCACTTCCAGGAGTAAAAACAAAATGTTCTGTTTGGCATTCAAAGTCCTTAGTAACCTAGCCTCCTCCCACTTTTCCAGTCTTTTTACATCTTACTCTCTGCCACATACTTTTCATCCAGTGACACAGGCCTTCTGGCTGTTCCATGAACCAGACACTCCATCTCTTGACTCTGGGCATTTTCCCTGGCTATTCTCCATGCCTGGAATGTTCTCCCTCCTCAACTCTGTCTTCTGACTTCTCTGGCTTCCTTCAACTCCCAACAAAAATCCCATCTTTCACCAGAGGCCTTTCCCAAGCTTTCCCAATCTTTCTTAATTCTAGTACCTTTCTTCAGTTAATTATTTTTATATATCATATATATATATATATATATATAGCCTGCTATACATATATATATATGCTAATTGTCTGCTCGATTAAATTGTAACTTTCTTGCCTTTTTTTTGCATTCCCAAAACCTAGCACAGTGCCTGGTATATAGTAAGTGCGAAATATATGTTGATTGATTGATAGAAAGAATAAGAATTTCTTTTCCTTGTGTCTTGCAAATATAATCAAAAGGGCTTTAAACAATAAAGTATGAGGAAGAGAGAAAACTGCTTATGTGTATCTATTAAGCTAGATATCACAAAGAATGGCTACAGTGAATGATAAAGAATAGTAGTTCAGATGCCAAAAGTCCACAGGAGGCAGAGTTCAAGCAATGAATAGCTAATGAAACCAATGACCTCAAATATCTGCACACAAATGCCCAAATGTTTAAGGGAGCAAAACAGCAGAACTAAAGATCATAACACTAAGAGGCAAATTTTATCTCAGCTGGCATCATGGAGCTTTGACTGAAATGAGTCTTTGGATAGGTATTCAAAAGGAGCAGGATAAATAAGGTGAAAGGGACATTTTATATTAAGAAGTTGTTCTTATATGAAGCAATTCAGGAATCAGAGGGGCAAAGCATAGCATCTGGAGGAAGATCAATGGAGGTGAAAAACACAAGCAATTTTGTAATCAAATTTTACCACAGATCTCCAAGACAGAAAGAGGAAATAGATGAGTTGGGGAAATAGACTATAAGCCTGGAAGTACCTTAATATGATATTGGTTGGGGTTTTCAATTATCCATATGTTTTCTGGTGTTCTCTACCTGCCAAAAACAGAACAGCTAATAACTTTTCAACTTGCCTTACCGATAATTTCATCCTTCAAAAGGTAGAAGAATCAGCGAGGAGAAATTCTATCCTGAATCTGATTCTGTGGAGGACTTGGATGATGGGCAGGAAATGATAGGAATCAGATCCAATTGCTTACCTTTTCTGAAAGAGAGGAGGGAAGGAAGAGAGGAAGGAAGACAATTTGGATCTTATAATTTCAAAAAATCATATATTAGAAATTGTTGTTACACCTAATTAGGAAAACAAAATATCTTTGAATAAAAAAAAAAGAAAGAAATGATAAGAACCATGGGTAGAAGTGACCCTTCCATACTCTATAAAAGAGAATAGTTCTGTGTATAATCTGACATCCACCCTAGATTCTAGAAAAACAGGTTTAAAAGGATTTAGAGGAAAGATACGTAGTATCGCATAGATTGAAATTTCACAGGGTAAGTCAGTATTGGGAAGATGGGAAACTCAGAATGAAATTCTGAAGACATAAGAGGATCACTTCCTTATACATCATCCTATTATTCTTCAGGCCATGATACCTCATTGTTATAATATTGATAAATGCAATAGAGTTGTTAACTTTTAGAAATTTCATAATAGTAGTGTGGTAGTAGTAATATTAGTTGTAGTTATAGTAATAGTAGTGGTAATGATGTTAATAGTAGTAGTACTATTATTGCTACTTGTCTGAAAAGACTCAAATAGGCTTGCATACTGTAACCATGTATATAGGGCAGGAACTAGAGGACCACTGTGAAACATTATATCTCAATATTTTAGTGACTTCCTGCTGGACATTTGTCCTTTCGTGTTTAATTTGTCATAGGTCCTTTGACATAAGAATTATTCATCTCTACTTTAGTATAGACTTATAGGGGGAAAAATTCCCACTCTATCCAAAATTCTATCAGCCTTTCAGGACACATTAAAAATATCTACCACACAAAGCTGCTGAATGGAAACATCCTTCTAAAAAAGAGCACATACCATCTATTTGCCTGGGAAGGCATCTTTGTATATTTCTGTGCTCTGTCACCATGGTTTCCAGACACTCAAACATATTAGCTGCAATTTATTCACCTGTGAGGGAAACACATTTCTCTTGTATTCTTTTTCTTCTAAAACTTCCATTTAATGTACACCAATTATGGCATTTCTTTGATGGGAACACATTTCATGAACACATTTGAAAACAGAAGTCTTTTCCAGGAAAATCAGAGGTATCCTTTTCACAAGATGGTTCATGACCCAGTGGCATGCTATTACAAATCAGTATCTTTGAAGAAAGACTTTTCTTCCCTTAATACTGCAATTTTAGTTTGTTTTTCTACCCCAATTTTTTGTAATGTGGTACACAGATTAGCATAACTCTAGAGCTATTTTATGAGACTGAGTACTTTCTGACATCTAAACATCACAGACTAAAGGGAAGAAATGTTTCTACAACACTGATCTTTGCCCACAGAGTATGCTGTTTAAGCTCTTATTTATTATGTGTGCTACTACTTTTGCTATTTTGTATTTCACATTTTTTCTTGTCTTGTTAAAATTCCATTGTCCTAATTCATAAAGTGCTGAGAACCTTGTTTAATAGTTTCTTTTTCATATAGATAGGCTTATGAAGATAACTGTTTACTATTTGCTTACTCAAAAGGAAAACCCCTAAAATATAACCTGAAAGTTTCCTTTCCATTTCCTTTCCAATTTCAAGGTTCAACTTTTGGATTGAAGTTTTCAAAGAGAAATAGGCTTAGGATTTAAATCTAAATGTGATGTTCAGCTCTATTTTACTAGTTGCAACAGAATTTTCACATGAACTATACATGTACTTTTCTGGTATCTTTGCTTTCCTAGCTTCCTTCAAATCTAAGCACAAAAAACACTTTCTGCCCAAGGTCTTTCCCAGCGCTGCCCTTTCCATCCCCAGTGACTTCCCTCTGAGGTACCTTCCATCTACTCTGCATATATCTTGTGTCATACCTACATCATATCTTTCCCATTAGAATGTGAGCTTTCTTTCCAGGGCGGGGAATGTTTATTGTCTTTCTTGGTTTCCCCAGAGCTTAATATAACATCTGATACATAGTAAGTGCTTAATTAATGCTCATGACTGACTGACCAGTCCTATGAAATAAATCCACATTAATTTAGTTTTCCACTAACACTCCATCATTAACGATACCTCCCAGCATACTTTTCTACAAAAGGACAGTAAGCTTTCTATTAGAGGAGCCATGATGGACGGTTTTCTCCAGTATGACTTAGGAGGCTGTATTTTATAACCATCTGTCGAAATAATTGTTAAGCATTTTGCCTTGGAGTAGAATTGCATTCCTGACTATAAATGGGTTTGTGTATGCATATACATATGTATGTATTTTCCACTTAAAATGAGTGAGCAAAAGTTCATTCTGCAATCATATTGAAAATATAGCCTACCCAAAGTTCTTTGGAACAACCTCAAATTATGTGAATTGAATTAATATAGTTAAGTAGATCCTTAATGTTTCAAGAGTAACACAGAATCATAGATTCAGATCAGGCAAGGATCATAGAGTTTATCAAATCAATCCTTCCTCATTTTAAAGATGAAAAAACTGAGTCCTAGAGGGGTTAAATTATAGGTTATATAGATAATAAATGGCAGGGCTGTAATTTGAATTCAGGTAATCCTACAATTCCAAAATCACTGATCTCTCCACTCTACTACACTACCACACATCTAAAAGTAGCCAAGATTTTCTTCTTAATTTTTGTCATATTAAAACAAGAAGTGATAAAAGAGTTCAAAGGAACTGAAGACTCATAGATCAGAAGTTAAATTAACCTTGCTGTTGGCAGTATTTAGTTGATCAATTTTAAAAGTTAATGTGAGCAAGAAGATAATTGCATAGTAATGTGGGGACAAGACCCAGACTTGTGATTTCATTGGTATAGGGAACTCTTGAATGAGGAAATTCTCTCTCCCAATGCAAATTGGTACCTTTTCTATACTTTATAGCCTAGAACACTAAAAAGTCAATTGGTTGCCTCAGGGTTACACAGCCAGTATTTATTGGGGTAATACTTGAACCCATATCTTCCTGACCCCTGAGGCTGCCTCTTCTGGGGATATAGCATGTTCTTTTGACTAATAAAGACTGAGAAATCAGTCTAAGTAGTCCTTTAATGGATAGCTACCCAGCATTTGCCAGGTAAAACACAGCACATGCAAGGCACCTGCAAGCACATCTGCAAGCACATCTGCTTTTAGTGAGACTAAGTTATTTTGGCACTGTCAAATTGGTTCTTCTTATTCCTTTGAAATAATATTGCCAGTAGCCACAAAGGAGGCTGTTCCCAGAGGAGTAACAGCCATCTTGATCCAGGCAGAAATAAATATATTATGGAACTGAGAGGGAGTGGTCTCCCTTTGGAGCCTTTTACCCAGATCCTGGCAGCTAAGGAGTTCTATGTCACAAAGTTACCATTTAATGGCCTTTGGCTGCAGTACCCACAAAGGTTTTGTAGCTGGTTTGTTTTCAATTTTTAATCAGTTCAAAGGGAACTCCAAAGGTAGAGACATCCTCAACCAATGCAGATCAACAACTCTTTGAAATATTTGCTTTAGAGAGTTGCCTGTAGCACTGAGAGCTTAAGTGATGCCTTCTTACATAGCTAGTAGGTGTCAGAGGCAGAATATGAATGCGGTCTTTCTGACTACATTTCCAACTCTCACCCCCCATTACATCATATATGTATGTCTGTATATATATATTAGTTATGTGTATATATACATGTAAATGTATATATATAGTTAGGAAAACTATTCATTCCTAACTCTCCTACTTCACTTATTTCATTACCACAGACTTTTAAAAAAAAATCGTTATTATCCCTCTTTAACAGAGAAGGAAACTTTTTTTTTTTTATCCTGGGACTCCATTCAAGGAGCATAGGGCCACAACCAGTAGGCAATGGGTCACACAGTCGCTCAGGGTCACCCAGCTGGGAAGTGTCTGAGCCTGGATTTGAACCTAGGACCTCTCGTCTCTAGGCCTGGCTCTCAATCCACTGAGCTAGCCCAGCTGCCCCTACTTTAGGTTGCAGTTTCTTTAGCAGATGTAGTTTTTACAGGGTGGGGTTGCTAGCCCCACGCCCAACCCTCCTCCTTTTTCATCCCGGCTAGGGACTGTCCTTGGCCCAGGAGGAAACTTAAGTCTCAGTAATTTGCTTAGAATCACATTGGTAGGACGTATTAGAGGCTAGATTCAAACAAAAGTGCCCTAAACCCAAACCCAGTGCCCTTTCCACTAAATCCACTGCTTCTCTATATAATAAAGATTCTACTACCTAGAGTTACAGGGTTAACAAATGCCTGCCTGCCCACAATCTTTTCCATTTCTCTCCATCTTCTCATCCACCACATTTTTTTTTTTTTGGTCCGTCTGCTCTATTTTCAATGTAACATCAGTTGAAAAAGCGGGCATGTTACTCCCTTTGGAGCTCCTGCCTACTGTTTTGTACCTTGGTTGGTGATGTTCTCTGTGTGAACAGCATGATAATGATTTATTGTTAGAAACAAAAACAGGACTCCTTAGGTACTCTTGAACTTCATTTACAAGGGCCCTGTGTGTTCTCATTTGGAGCTGGTGAAAATAAAGCTTTGAAGTCTTGTTACTACACTCTCCACTCCCTTGATTCCCCTTAGTCCATGATAACTTATAGCACCAACTCCTTCGTTGGTGATGAATAAAGCCTTTGGCCTTTCAGATATTGCATATAAAATATCTAGATGGAGCATTTCATTTGGCCCCTATGACAAAATCAGAATCAAAGAATTTTAGTTGGAAACAAGAGCTCTTAATCTTTTCTATTCTGTGTCATGACCCCTTTGGCAATCTGATGAAGCCTTAAAGACACCTTTTTTCAGAATAATATTTTTAGATGCAAAAAATAAAATATATAGGATTGAAAAGTAAAACAATAATATTGAATTTAAATTATAATATTTTATTAAGCCAAGTTCATGGACCCCCATTAAAAACCTCTAGTTTAAAGGGACCTCAGCAGCCATCTAGTGTAATGCCATACTCCAGAGGCAGCCCATTCCACTGTGGTAGGACTCTAATCATCAGAAAGATTTCCCTGACATTAAGCCTAAATTTGCCTCTTTATATCTTTATATTTACCCTGGTTCTGCCTTCTGGAACCAAACAACATGCCTAATCCCTCTTCCACATTATGAAACCAGTCTTCCCCAGTCTAAATGGCCATAGTCCCTCTGATTGATCTTCATACCACGTAAACTCAAGTCCCTTCAGTATCCTTTTTGAGAGCAATGTCCTGCTGAAACTATGGTCCTCTGAACTGAGCACAATCCTCCTGATCAGATCCTGCAAACATAGTTAATATTAGTTAACTAATAGTTAATTTAGCTACCATATCCTTTTGCTGACTTCTATTGAACCTACATCAATCCATTAAAGCCCCCAGGTCTTTTTTAGGCAAAGTGATCTCTCACCAGGGCTCCCTCATCCTCCATTTGTGATGTAGGTTATCTTTTACTAATACCATCCACAAACATTGCAACTGTGTGAATATAAGGAGTACCTAGCTATAGCATCTTTTCAGGTGAGATGACTTTTATTACAAAGCCAATAGTTACTTTTACTATCCTGTCAATGAACCAAAAGTAAATAAAAAGCAGGTTCTATGAACTACTACAGCATGTCAAACCTACAATAATGTGACATCTAGTTCAATAAAGAGGGGAAAAGCAGACTTCTTTGCAGATTGTGTCAAGGCTTCTCTTTCAGTAGACTGTCATGGGACTGAATCAGGTACAAAAGGATTAAATGAAGTAGGTCAAGGATAGGAAAGTGCATAAATGTATAAAATACCATGTAAATATAGAAGATTGCGATTAGCTCTGACATTTTTAATAACTACTACTATTATTATTATTAAATAAGTTTTGGTGCCCAAGTTTATATCAGTAAAGTATTCCCTTGTTTTCTAGATTCTAAGGGTTTCTCAGTCAGTTAGCCAGCATTTATTAAGGGCCTACTTTGTGCCAGGGCATGCCAGCATTTGTAAAAATTGATCAGTTTTTGAGATTTGTGAATTCAATGAGTTTGGGGTTAGTCTGCAGCAAAATCTAAACACTCACTATTAGTCAGCGCCCAGGAACATAGTGGCCAATATCTCTTCCTAGAACATGGGACTCTAGACTGATAATATCCCATTATCTATAATATAGCATTAGTATCCCATTTGTTTACTAGAGGTCCAAAGTACTTTTTCAACAGCTTCTAAAAAAGCTTAACTGACATTCAGTTAAGAAGTAGTCACTTTTCTATTGGGCAATTGGATGTGCCACAGAGGATTTTATTCTGGGAAGACTGAAAACAGGACCTTGCTAAGTTATGGACATTTGTGAGGTGTGTACAACCAGAGTGGTGCTGGAAGAATTGCTGTTACAGGACCAAAGTCTCAGGCGCTGGGGCCTTCTGCCATCTGACCCAGGACACCAAGCGCCTCCTGCTACTAACTAGCACATTATTAGGAATCCCCAATTCCTTATAATATAACTGAAATCAACTTTCTTCTTGAGCTCATCATTCTTGAAACTCTTTGTTTTTAGATGCATAAACTGCTCGCCATGACCCTGAATGCAATATTTACATGATACCTCTGTGTTGTCATAAGAATAGTTTTTCTCAAAGGTAACCCATGATTCCTATAAGAACACCCAGGATCGTGGTGACAAACAAGGCAACCTGGAATAATAGGCTTGGAATCAGGATGGCCTAGATTTGAATTCCAGTTTATACACTTACTTTGTTGCCCTGGATAAGTCATTTAATCTCTCCTAACTTCATTTTCCTCATTTGTATAATGGGGATAAGGATGCCTGGGGGTACTTATCCCATAGGATTGTTGTGAGAATCAAATGAGAGGATGCATGCTAAGCATTTTGCAGACCATTAAGTGTGAGTGTAAATGTCAGTTTTTTCATCATCATTTATTATTACACATTATCATTACCTAAACTGGATCTATCTTCCACAAAGTCATTTTTAAAAGAAAGTGTTAGAAAGAAAGAAAGCAATTTAAGTGTTTTGAAAATTTTGTTTTAATGGTCATAGAAAAAGAACTGTAAATCAAGAGTATTAGAAAGAGCATCAGACTTGAAGTCAAGGGAGTTGAGTTCAAGGCCCAATCCTTCTACTTACTATTTGTGGGATAATTCAAGTCGCAGTCCCTCTGGGTCTCAGTTTTATCATCCATCAAAACGAAGGGACTAGACTAAATGTCATATGTCCTTTCCAGCAATATATCCTGTAATGCTTAATAATGGTCTCCAGTTAAATCTTTTGGAGTAATGCCCTTCAAAGACAATGCTATTAATCTCCTGTCAGGTAGATATCTTTTATATTGTTTTTCCAATAGAAAGCATGGATTCAACAAAGACACACATACCCCATTAGAGATTACTAGAAGAGTAAAGGATATAGTATATAGTTGTGAAACAGAATTTTTATCTGTGTGAGGATGAAATCTTTGACCCTGGAAATATTAGCACCACTCTCTGTCTAGCTGAGCTAACCAGGCAGACAAATCCTAGATTTTGAATTTCATGAGTTCTAGTTTATAACATTGCAGAACACTCAGTGGCATAGAACAGACAAGAGGATTCAGGTAAAGGTGGTATTTGCTTGCCAACAAAACCGATTTAGCTTGGTGTCAAGAAACTAGCTGGAATTTATGTTCAAAAGCGTTGTTGCCAATGTTTTAAAATATTCTGGGAAAAGAAATTCAGCTCCTTCCAAAACAGCTTCTGGGAAAGATTGTTCAGAGACAATCTGTAAGAGAGAAGGCAGCTTGTGAACTTAAGCTGGAAAGAAGAAACATTTTGTCTAAATGAAGGTATATCTCACTAGCAGCTTCCAGCAGCAAAGAGCAAGAGAAAGGGAATGTTTCACATGCTTAAAAAAATTGGAAAGTTATTCCTTGATTGGAGAAAAATAGTCATCTTGATTTTCCATGTTGAGCATAGAGAGACCGTTAGAAGGTGTATGCTTTTGGTTCCTGCTTCTGCTGTGTGGAAGGAGCTCTGAGGGAGCTGACACCTTCAGGGAATGATTTCAGCAGGAGACTGCCAGGAAGGCAAGCCTTATTGCTTAAGATGAAGTCCCTAGAATTTACAACTGGAAAAAAATATTGTAAGGGCTTTTCAAGTCTGCTGAAGTCGTAGAGCCAGAGAGGTGTGTACAAGCTTGGAAGTGGTTGAGAAAAGATGATGGAAAGGTCTCTCTCTCTTGCTGAAAGCATTAAATTTATTTCCAAAAATGATAGATTCCTAATAGTTAATGATTTGGAAGATAGAAAACTATACCTTTTTTTAAAAAATTGTTCTATATATACTAGTCTATATTTAAGACTTTAAGGTTGGTAATATTTCGATTTCTTTGTTGTAATAAACATTTATAGTTTTTCTGAAGGGAAAAGTGCTCATCTTTATTTATGTTAATTATGCCTGCAGAACTATAACTAGCATAAGGCAAACAGTATTTTTGCCCTAGGTCTAAGGGGGGGAGGGCTTCCACACTTCTTTCCTATGGGGGAGGCAACTACAAAGGAGACTAGACTATCTTCTGTGCCCTCCCCATCTTCCTCAATTGTGCCACATGGCCACCCCCATCCCTCAATGGACTCTCAACTGAATTTACCAGTCATCATTTCTTTAGGTTGAAACTCTGTGTACTTATAGTCTAAGCCTAGTTCTTAATTTCACTTATCCAAGAAATTTATTTCCTCTTGGTGGCAGCATACACAAGTAACCCTCTCAGGTTAACGATGTAAATTTAACTATATAAGATAACCATAATACTGTCACATCAGGCAAAATATCATTGGAAGTACTCTGAGGAAGGAAAGAGACAAATGTAGGTAAAAAAAAAAAAAAGGACCACCCTTCCCGTATCTTATAGTCTAATGTATGAAGAAACGATACATAAAGGGATGAGGTAAAGGAGAAGAGCAAACAAGGCCGCTAGAGAGGAGATGGATGACTCAAGAGGTCGAAATGGATGGCCCAGACACAGTGGCATAGGCCAAGGTCCAGCCAGAAGAGAAAGGGCCACATACCAGAGGCATTACCAAGCTGAAATATCACTAGACTGGCAAGAAAGTAGAAAAGTCAGAAATGATTTAAATATGGTCTTTCAGAGAACCCCTCACCTCTGCTGCCCCTGGGTAGCATTTGGGGGCTCTTCACCTCTCAGCCTCAGTTTCCTTGGCTCTAAAATGAGGGAGAGGTGGGTTGTGAAATCTCATCACAATCTAGCCCCTACTCAATTTATTATTCAGTTACTATTGGCAGCTATTCAGAACTGCCAAGAAGTCACCTGTAACTGAATAACATTAGAGACTGCCTTGGAGTTTGCACCATGCCCGGGGCCTGAAGAGGGGTTAAACATATTTGAAGCACTTGTGTGAATGCAGGCTTCAGAGGGACCCGGGACGGTGCCTGCTTATAACACTGCTTGACCTCTAGAGTCAGGATGGGTTTCTTACTGCATTTGGTAGTTTTTCAGTTAGCCAGCAATTACTAAGCACCTGCTGTGCAAAACGCACTATGCTAGGTGACCTACAGAGGCAAAAATGAAACAATCCTTGCCTTCAGCATAGATGTACACACGCACGTGTGTGTGTGTGCACGTGTGTGCATCGTAATAGAGTTCCTGCAACCAAAAGATTGAATGCATCTAATCTCTTGAAACCAGTCTGTAACAGTTCCGAGAAGAGAAGGGATCCTAGAACAACCCGGCCTCCGTATTCTGCCGAACATTTATGATGAAATACAGAAAAACTTTCAAGTATTCTGATTATGTCCTGATTGCAGAGACCCAGCCGTGGTCTTCTGTATTCAGGGGAGTGCTGGCAAACATTTAACAACCAGCTCTCCGTGAAAAAAACATGAACAGAACATAAAACACACTTACAAATTTAATCTTGGCACCTACACACTACAATGGATAAAGCGCCATGAGTACAGTGAGAAAGCCTCAGGCGCTAGCTTTTTCACCTCCGCCAGAGACGCTTAACTGTTGTCTGCCTCAGTTTCCTCATCTGTAAAATGGAGATGATAACAATACCTACTCCTTGTTGTGGGGGCCAAATGAGATAATATTGCTAAAGTGATTAGCCTAGAATTTGGCACATAGTCAGCACTCAATATTTCTTTGCTTCTCTCCTAATCTTCATTATTAACATTTCCCCCATCACTTTCATAAGTCTGGACAGTGAACAAAATAATAGGGCAACTCTTGATTTGTAGCATTTGCTAATTTCCTAAATGTAAGTGCTCATGTTGAAAATACCAAAGTCTATTGCTGGGACTTAGAGAAGGAAGTTAAGGGCTAGAGCCAGGCCACGATGGAAGTATTTCTGACTACCGTGCCTGTGTTCCATGTTGTTGCATGCATGCTGTGGAGATAACAAAAGTGGAATGAGGGGAAAAAATTGTTTTGGTTCCAGAATCTGATATGCTTGCCCTCAAACACCTGACTTTTAAGTGCTAATGATTCTTAGTAATACCATACTTAAAGTCCTTAGTAACATTTTGTCAACTTTTCAAACAGGACCTTCCAGTGAGTCATCACAAAACCTCACACATTACCTGCAGCTAAATGAAATATTGTTGATCAGCGACCAAGAACTTCTTCCATGCCATATAATGGAACAGTATTGGAAATTCTACACGACAAGCAAGGATGCACCATTCTGAGATCCTGCGTTATTTGTCTTAATTACTTTGTTTAAAGCACTAAGTTTTGTTTGCACTATGAATCAAAGTTTAAACTTTATCTTGTGGGTTCTTCAATAAGGCTTATTTTTACTTAAAATTCTGCTGTTGAATTTCCTGAGGTCTGTGATATGAGCATATACTAATGTTAGGAAATGTTGAATTTTCTAGCTATTATACTGAGATTATACTTTTATTTTTGCCACTGAAATAAAAGCATCTTAAAGAGGACCAAATCAATAATTGCATTTAGTTTTCCTTGTTCGTATAAACAAACGTGATCTTGCTTCCCTCAACCTAGCAATCTACATTACCCTACCTTCAGTTGTTTTCTGAAGTGAAAATTCTTTCATGTGAGTTAAATGGGTGTGGAAATTTAACACTAGCTTCTACCCCTTTTCTGGCACCTCAAGACAACCTTTGAATTTTAAAGAAAAAAAAGTTTAATTTTAAGATTGAAGCTATAACATGCTCCTTTCCCTCCCTCCCCCCCACCTCCATGCTGAATAAGGGTGAAGACAAAGCTTATTTGTTGTTTATCTGTAAACAAAGCCACTTAAGATAGTGTAGCAGAGAAATGTCTAAAGGTCTCAGTGACACCAGAAAATCCACCTCTTGCCCAGAGTCAGGTCAACTTGCTCCAATTAAAAAAGCTTGGGAAAGGGACATCATGGAGGGTATAAACTGGAAGACAAGGAGGAAGTGAGTACTTTTTCCTTGGAATCCCTATTGAGCAGGTGTGCAGTTGAGTCTGGCTCTGGGGTAGGGGTGCAGGGGGGAAGAGGCTAAGGGAGCTGGCCATAAGTGGCTGGTGTTTTTTCTTACTGCAGCCTACTTTTAATTATTTAATAAATAATTATAAATTAAGATACAGTCTCTAAAGAACTTTAATCATAACAATTAGAATAGAACAGGGCATGTGAGAAGCCCTTTTTTTCCCTTGCTCTCTACCCAAATCCCATCAGATTTTCATTTCCCTCTTCCTACATCCATCTAGCAATGTCCTATCTCAATTTCCATGGGAGAGAGGCCATAGGACTTCATTCTAAGTCTTGGTTTTATTTTACCCTTCTCTTCTTCCAAAGATTATCTCTGAGGGATTCTCTACACACCCAGTTATGTGAAGGAAAAAGTCACACATTTTGATGGGTAGGGGATCACTGTCTATTATCCATCCAGTAAGATAGACTACCAAAGGGCCTTACCACCTGATCTGCCATTGAACCCTTTAAAAGCCCAGGCACTGCAATTTGCCCTGATGCCCTACTCTAAGGAGCAACAAGCCTTTCCTTCCACCTTGCAGAGGAACTCACCCATACAGTATTTGTTGTCTCTCCATATGAACTTCTTGAAAGTGGGACTAGCTTGATTTTCTCTCTGTGTCCCCAGCACTTAGCACAGTGCTTTGCATAGAGTAAGTGTTGATTCTTTTTTAAAATTCAGTCATTCACTCAAGAGAATCTATTGCCCATCTTAACATATGGACAAATGTTAGATAATTATCATTTTTAAAAACCTTTACCTTTGAGTTCCGGGTTAAGATGGCAGCAGAGTAAGAAGCAGTTCTTAACCTCTCCTGACTGAAACACACAAAACTCCTCAAGGGGACATAAAAACAAGTCCAGACGAATGGAGGAACCCCACAACAGGGCACAGCGTGGCAGGTACATGGAATCGAGGCATTTCCATGCTATAAAGGGTTGAAACAGCTCTCACGAAATCACGGGCTGAGCAACCACCCCAACCCCAACCCCTCCACACACAACACCTATAGCGCCGAAGCCAGCTAAAAAGAAATAGAGCAAGTTTGGGGCACCCATCGAGTCATTGGCAGCTCCGGGGCCTGTTCCTGAGAGCAGCAAGATTTAGGACCCCCAAAAGCTAAAGAAAACACACAAACTCTGAGCGCGGGAGCAGGGTGCAGAGAGCAGACGCAGGACACAGAACGCAGGCTCAGAAATCAGGCGTGGGCGGAGGCATGGGTGGAGGCAGACACAGCCAGGAGCTAAAGCTCTGAAACCCTGAGTGGGGAACCAGTGCAAACGGGTATACGACTGTGGAAGCAGCGCCCTGAGACTTGTAAAGAAACCTCCGGCAGAGGATCAAGCAAGGGGGTCCACCAGGGGGCTTGACCTTGGAAAAAACCAGAACTCAGACCTCGGGAGCCAAAAGACCACAGACAGACCCTGAGCGCGAGGATAAACCTGAGAAGCTGCTGGGCTAATGATGGCTACCCAGTCTCAGGAAGTTCAGAAGAGAAAGATTAACAACAAGAAAAAGAAGTCTTTAACACTCGAAAACTTTTACACAGAGAAAATCCAGACAACCCAGCAAACAGAGGAGGAGAACAAACAAGCATCCGGACCCTCCTCAAATAAGGAAAACTCCTCACAAGCTATGGAAGAGTTCAAAACTGAGATTTTGAGGAAAATGGAAGAGATCTGGCAAGAAAATAACAGTTTAAAAGGTAGAATCTTGCAAATGGAAAGTGAGGCTCAGAAACCAAATGAACTGATAAGCAAATTGAACACCAGAAATGACCAGATTGAAAAGGAATACCAGAAGATTATGGCCGAAAACCAGAAGATTACAGCTGAAAACCAGAAGATCATAGCCAAAAACTGAAAGATTATAGCCGAAAACCAATCCCTAAAGGCTAGAATTGAGCAATTAGAAGCTAATGATCTCTCAAGACAACAAGAACAAATAAAGCAAAGTCAAAAGACTGAAAAAATATAAGGCAACATGAAATATCTCAATGAGAGAGTGACAGACCAAGAAAACTGGTCGAGAAGAGACAATTTGAGAATAATTGGTCTTCCAGAAAAACCAGAAATTAATAGAAACCTGGACTCCATACTAACAGAAATAATTCAGCAAAATTGCCCTGAAGTCCTACAACAAGAGGGCAATATAGACATTGAAAGGATCCATGGAACATCTGCGACATTCGATCCAGATAAGAAAACGCCCAGAAATATAATTGCCAAATTCAAGAGTTTCCAAGCAAAAAAAAAATCTTACAAGAAGCCAGAAAGAAACAATTCAAATATCAAGGAGCACCAATCAGGATCACACAGGATCTGGCAGCCTCCACGCTAAAAGATCGCAAGGCTTGGAATACAATATTCAGAAAGGCAAAAGAGCTGAGCCTGCAACCACGGATCAACTACCCATCAAAATTGACTATATATTTCCAGGGGAAAGTATGGGCATTCAACAAAATTGAAGAATTCCAGGTATTTGCACAGAAAAGATCAGGGCTGAATGGAAAGTTTGATATCCAACCACAAAAATCGAGAGAAACATGAAAAGGTAAATAAGATACAGAGGGGAAAGAACGAAAACTTATAATTTTTAAATTTGCCTTTTTAAGGGCCTCAGTGAGATCTAATTATCTGTATTCCTATGTAGAGAAATGTTATGTATAATTCTCTGTAGTGAACTCTATTCACTATTATAGTATTCACTATTATAGTAATCAGAAGAATAATTCACAGGGTTAGGGTAGAACACTAAATAATCTAAGATGACATGGGGGATTATAAAAATGAAAAATGTTAAAGGCTTGTATAAATATATAATTTAGTATTTTAATTAAAGCCATGTTGATAGATAAAATCATTAGACCACGGGCTTGTAAGCATTCAAAACTGCCGCCGCCTCCATTACTCCTCCTGTTTCCTGGAAGCGCCTACTCGCAAAAGAGACCACTCCCTCCTAACCCAGGAGATTTAAACCCTTCCCTGCGTCAAGACGTAAGCCTTCCCAAGCCCAAAAACCGGAAACGGAAACCCGTTGGACCACGGGAAATGTAGTTTGATACATTTCCCAAATTTCACTTTTACAGGATGGGAAAGAGGGGGTGAATAGCAGGGGAAACCAAGAGAAACTTGAGTGAATAAGAAAAATAGGATATTCTATTACACACAAAGAGGGCATGGGAGGGAGAGGGGACAAATACTATTATAAGAAGGAGAGGAAGAGAGCATTAAGAGGTAATAATCAAACCTTACTCTCAGTGTACTCAACCCGGAGAGGGAAGAGTAGCTATACTATCCATTGGGACATAAAACTCTTATCTAACCCTTCTGAGAAAGTTAGAAGGGATAAACCAAGGGGAGCAGGGAGTGGGGAGGTCAAAAAAAGGGAGGGGAAAAGGGGCAGGGAATTCATAAGGCCTTTAAAAACAAAAAGAGGGGGAAAAATAAGGGAGGGAACAGAAAGGGAAGTTAATCAAGGGAGGGGATAAGGGATAGCGGCTCAATAACAAACCACTGGTTTAAAAGGAAAAAGTATAAGGAAAAAGGGGGTAGGAATAGGGGAGGATACGAAAATGTCAGCAAATGCAAAACTGATGATTATAACTCTGAATGTGAATGGGATGAACTCACTCATAAAACAGAAGCAAATAGCAGAGTGGATTAGAAACCAAAATCCCACCATATGTTGTCTACAAGAAACACATATGAGGCGGGTGGACATACACAAGTTTAAGGTTCAGGTTTGAGCAAAATCTTTTGGGCGTCAAATGAGAAAAAGAAGGCAGGAGTGGCTATTATGATTTCTGACAAAGCCAAAGTAAAAAGAGATATGATTAAAAAAGACAGGGAAAGTCATTACATCCTGATTAAAGGCAGTATAAACAATGAGGAAATAACACTGCTCAATATGTATACACCAAGTGGCATAGCACCCAAATTCATAAAGGAGAAACTGGCAGAGCTCAAGAAGGAAATAGATAGTAAAACCATACTAGTGGGAGATCTAAATATTCCTCTGTCAGATCTAGATAAATCAAACCGAAAAATAAATAAGAAAGAGGTAAGAGAGGTGAATGAAGTCCTAGAAAAATTAGATTTAATTGATATGTGGAGAAAAATAAATAGGGACAAAAAAGAATACACCTTCTTTTCAGCTGCACAAGGTGCATTCACAAAGATTGACCATGTAATAGGGCATAGAAACATTGCAAACAAATGCAAAAGAGCAGAAATAATAAATGTAACTTTCTCAGATCATAATGCAATAAAAATAACAATTAGTAAGGGCACCTGGACAGGAAAATCAAAAACTAATTGGAAATTAAATAATATGATTCTCCAAAACCAATTTGTCAAAGAAGGAATCATAGAAACAATCAACAATTTCATTGAAGAAAATGACAATGATGAGACATCCTACCAAACTCTGTAGGATGTGGCCAAGGCAGTACTCAGGGGGAAATTTATATCTTTGAGTGCATATATTAACAAATTAAGGAGGGCAGAGATCAATGCATTGGGCATGCAACTCAAAAAATTAGAAAGCGAGCAAATTAAAAACCCCTGGATGAAAACTAAATTAGAAATACTAAAAATCAAGGGAGAAATTAATAAAATCGAAAGTAAAAGAACTATTGAATTAATAAATAAGACTAGAAGCTGGTACTTTGAAAAAACAGATAAAATAGACAAAGTACTGGTCAATCTAATAAAAAAAAGGAAAGAAGAAAACCAAATTGATAGTATCAAAGATGAAAAGGGAGACCTCACCTCTAATGAAGGGGAAATTAAGGCAATCATTAAAAACTATTTTGCCCAATTATATGGCAATAAATATAACAATTTAGGAGATATGGACGAATATTTACAAAAATATAAACTGCCTAGATTAACAGCAGAAGAAATAGAATACCTAAATAATCCCATATCAGAAAAAGAAATTGAACAAGCCATCAAAGAACTCCCTAAGAAAAAATCGCCAGGGCCTGATGGATTCACAAGTGAATTCTATCAGACATTCAAAGAGCAACTAATCCCAATACTATACAAATTATTTGATATGATAAGCAAAGAAGGAGTCCTACCAAATTCCTTTTATGACACAAATATGGTACTGATTCCAAAGCCAGGGAGATCAAAAACAGAGAAAGAAAACTACAGACCAATCTCCCTAATGAACATAGATGCAAAAATCTTAAATAGAATACTAGCAAAGAGACTCCAGCAAGTAATTAAGAAGATCATCCACCATGATCAGGTGGGATTTATACCAGGAATGCAAGGTTGGTTCAACATTAGGAAAACCATCCACATAATTGACCATATCAACAGTCTAACAAACAAAAATCACATGATTATCTCAATAGATGCTGAAAAAGCCTTTGACAAAATACAGCATCCATTGCTATTGAAAACACTGAAAAGTATAGGAGTAGAAGGACCTTTCCTAAACATAATAAATAGTATATACCTAAAGCCATCAACAAACATCATATGCAATGGGGATAAATTAGAAGCCTTCCCAATAAGATCAGGAGTAAAACAAGTATGCCCATTATCACCTCTATTATTCAACATAGTACTAGAAACACTAGCAGTTGCAATTAGAGAAGAAAAAGAAATTGAAGGTATCAAAATAGGCAAGGAGGAGACTAAGCTATCACTCTTTGCTGATGATATGATGGTCTACTTAAAAAATCCTAGAGAATCAACTAAGAAGCTGGTAGAAATAATCAACAACTTTAGCAAAGTTGCAGGATACAAAATAAATGCACATAAATCATCAGCATTTCTATACATTTCCAATACACTAGAGCAGCAAGAAGTAGAAAGAGAAACACCATTTAAAATCACCCTAGACAATATAAAATACTTAGGAATCTGTCTACCAAAACAAACACAGCAATTATATGAAAACAACTACAAAACACTTTCCAAACAAATAAAACTGGATCTAAACAATTGGAAAGCCATTGATTGCTCATGGGTAGGACGAGCTAACATAATAAAAATGAACATTCTACCCAAATTAATTTACCTATTTAGCGCCATACCTATCAAGCTACCAAAAAACTTCTTTACTGAATTAGAAAAAACTATAATAAATTTCATTTGGAATAACAAAAGATCAAGAATTTCAAGGGAAATAATGAAAAAAAATGTGAAGGAAGGGGGCCTAGCAGTACCAGATATTAAACTATACTATAAAGCAGCAGTCATCAAAACAATATGGTACTGGCTAAGAGACAGAGAGGAGGATCAATGGAATAGACTTGGGATAAATGACATCAGCAAGACAGTGTATGATAAACCCAAAGAGCCCAAGTTTTGGGCCAAAAATCTACTATTTGACAAAAACTGCTGGGAAATTTGGAAAACAATATGGGAGAGATTAGGTCTAGATCAACATCTCACACCCTACACCAAGATAAATTCAGAATGGGTGAATGACTTGAATATAAAGAGGGAAACTATAAATAAGTTAAGTGAACGCAGAATAGTTTACTTGTCAGATCTGTGGGAAAGGAAAGACTTTAAAACCAAGCAAGAGTTAGAGAAAATTACAAAATGTAAATTAAATGGTTTTGATTATATTAAACTAAAAAGTTTTTGTACAAACAAAAACAATGTAGTCAAAATCAGAAGGGAAACAACAAAGTGGGAAAAAATCTTTATAACGAAAAACTCGGACAGGGGTCTAATTACTCAAATATACAAGGAGTTAAAGCAATTGTATAAAATATCAAGCCATTCCCCAATTGATAAATGGGCAAGAGAAATGAATAGGCAATTTTCAGGTAAAGAAATCAAAAGTATCAATAAGCACATGAGAAAGTGTTCCAAATCTCTAATAATTAGAGAAATGCATATCAAAACAACTCTGAGGTATCACCTCACACCTAGCAGATTGGCTAAAATGAAAGAAGGGGAGAGTAATGAATGTTGGAGGGGATGTGACAAAATAGGGACATTAATGCATTGCTGGTAGAGCTGTGAACTGATCCAACCATTCTGGCTGGCAATTTGGAATCATGCTCAAAGGGCTATAAAAGAATGACTGCTCTTTGATCCAGCCATACCATTGCTGGGTTTGTACCCCAAAGAGATCATAGATAAACAGACTTGTACGAAAATATTTATAGCTGCGCTTTTTGTGGTGGCAACAAATTGGAAAAGGAGGGTATGTCCTTCAATTGGGGAATGGCTGAACAAACTGTGGTATATGCGGGTGATGGAATACTATTGTGCTAAAAGGAATAATAAACTGGAGGAGTTCCAGGAGAACTGGAGAGACTTCCAGGAACAGATGCCGAGTGAAAGGAGCAGAGCCCGAAGAACATTGTACACAGAGACTGATATACTATGGTAAAATTGAATGTAATGGACCTCTGTACCAGCAGCAATACAATGACCCAGGACAATTCTGATGGATTTATGGTAAAGAACGCTGCCCACATTTAGAGGAAGGACTGCAGGAGAGGAAACATATAAGAAAAACAATTGCTTGAACGCATGGGTCGGGGTGGACATGATTGAGGGTGTGGACTCGAAACTACCACACCAATGCAACTACCAACAATTTGGAAATAGGTCTTGATCAAGGACACATGATAAAACCAGTGGAAATGTGCATTGGCCATGGGTGGGGGGAGTGCGGGGGGCAAAGGGGAAAGTAGGAGCATGAATCATGTTAACCATGTTAAAAATGAATATTAATAAATGTTTAAAAAAAAAAAAAAACCTTTACCTTTGGTCTTAGAATCAATACTGTGTAAGGGCTAGACCAGTGATTCCCAAAGTGGGCATTACCGCCCCCTGGTGGGTGCTGCAGCGATCAAGGAAAGCGGGGATGGCCACACTTTTTTTGTATTACATTCTATTCTGAGTTCAATAAATAGTTTCATAATTTCCAGGGGGTGCTAAGTAATATTTTTTTCTGGAAAGGGGGCGGTAGGCCAAAAAAGTTTGGGAACCACTGGGCTAGACAATGGAGGTTAAGTGACTTGCCCAAGGTCACACATTAAGAAGTGTCAGACCAGATTTGAACCCAGCACTTCCCATCTCTAGACTTGACTCTCCACTGCGCCACCCAGCTGTCCCCCAATAAGTATAATTTTTAATGCTATATTATTCTTTTTTGTTCTAGACCTATGACTTCATTACTATTGAGTATTCCAGAAACTTCCTACCACTGAGGAAGACCAGCAACATATCTATAATTTATCATTTTTATTATTTTTTTTATTTTAATTTTTTAAACCCTTCTGTCTTAGAACCAATACACAGTATTGGTTGTAAGGCAGAATAGAGGTAAGGGCTGTTATAGGAAATTTATAGATAGGACTTATTATAGAGAGACCAAGCAAACTAAGCAAAACCTGACTGAGGCTGAGAACATTCCAAACCCAGAATGTTGAGAGAGGCTTGTCCTTAGAGACTAAGAGAAGTTGACAGTTTTGCCCTAGAGAGGAGGAGTGAAGCTGGAGGCTGTGGCTAATGTTCAACTAGCCTGTGGACTATTTGGGATCTTAAAAGAGGAGATAAATCACTAAGGGATCTTCAGTCAAGATCTAGGTTGAGTTAGGAGTTTTCCTGTTGTTGGTGGACAACTACAGAAAGCCTTATACTCCCTAGCCTTATTGGATTTAACTTGCTATTTCCTGAAGTGTTCCTGTGACCTGATTTCATCTGGATAATATCCTGGGATGTGCTTCATGAGATTCCCAAATTCTCCTTGCCTTGTCAGCCCTGCCAGGGCTGACTGTTTAAAAATAGAGTAGTCAATTTCCCTAGTCAACATTCCTTGACAGTTGGCCATAGACTTAAGATTTTAGTTAACCCTCTCACCTCCTTACCTGCCCTTGTTAAACATTAAACAACCCTTTTTATAGGCTTCCTGTAGTCTCCTTCCCAGTCTTCAAGAACCCACTTAATTTAAACTGTTTCCCTGGCTATGTTAATTTCTGTTACTGTTTGTTTCTCCAGCTAAGAGTAATATCATCGTGTTACCTCTCCCTAATCAGCTATGGGCTACTTTTACCCCAGCTGTACTGGTATTTCCCCTCTCTTTTCCTACCTATTTCCCATTCCCCAAAAGTACTTTATTGTCAGTTGCCATATTTCAGGGTTAGGCAATAGGGGTTAAGTGACTTGCCCAGGATCACACAGCTAGGAAGTGTCTGAGGCCAAATTTGAACCTAGGACCTCCCATCTCTAGGCTTGGCTCTCAATCCACTGAGCCACCCAGCTGCCCACAATTTATCATTTTAGAGAGCTGCCTGGGTGACCGAGTCATTAAGAGGCTTTCCCTACGGTCACAGAGGCAGCCTGCCTCAGAATCAGAACTTAAACCTAAGCCTTCCAAACTTTGTCAGCCATCTATTCACCATAATCTCACAATTCTTTGTATACACGTAAGAAGAATACAACATCTTTGAAAATTAATATTTTAAGGAGATTTTAGTCTTTGAAAATTAAATTCTAATAATTTTTATAAATATTTCTCTAAAGAGTAGGATGGAATAGTGTCAAGTCTATCAAATGCCAGCTCACCATAATCAGTTAGGATCCCCTAAAGGCAACAAGGAAAATGACACACACACACAATTGGGAGTCAGGAGAGCTAGAGGTGCTGATAGCAACCAGAATCCACTTTATTGAAAGTTACATCTACTTTTATATGGGGAGAAAGCAAGCTGGGGATTTTGCACAAGTTTCTAGTTACACACAGTGAAGGTAAATAATTGATAAAGTGGTACAATGTAATCTAGTTTACCTCATTGAATCTACACAGTGATTTCTATAGATATAAATCAATAATGTAACAACCTAGCTTAGATTCCCAAGGGAAAAAACATACATCAGTGATTTTGTGGGTATGTTGGGTACAGAGAGGGGGAGAGCTTGAGGCCACATGCCTCAGGGTGAAAAGATGAGCTATGTGCTAAACTTCAGCTGCCTTATGGCTCAATAGAGGTTTAGGCTTTTGCTTTCCATATCTCCAGAGCTTTGCTTCAATGGAGTCCCAGACTTTTTGCCTCCCAGCAAGCTGTCACCACAGAATAGAAAGCCCCCTAAACAATTATTCTATAGTAAAACTGGCTCTAAAAATTTGACACATTTTCGAACTGTGTCAAATTCACAAAATTCAAGGGTCATCAGGATTTGCTTAGGACATATTCTAGGGCTGGACAGGATCTCTATACTCATCTTGTCCAATTCCCTTCAATGATATTATAATATGTTATCATGAATTATATAATACTGTTGAGTGTATCACAGCTTCTTTTTTTAAAAATCAGTATTATTCTGGTCATAGCTCTGTAAGGAGATCCTGAGGAAGCCTCTATCTCTAGAGTTTGAAGGACTGATTTTGTTCATGAATGTAATAACAGCTAACATTTTTATGCTGCTTACTACATGCCAAGCACAGTTCCTCAATTATAATGATATGTGTCATTATAAATGCTTTGGCAGTTAAATTGAATTATTATCTCCCAAGTCCTTGGAGAAGGGATCCTAGCTTTGGCAATGAATAGTGATCTTAGGCAAATCACTTCATTTCATAGACCTGTTTCCTCATTTATAAGGAAGAGGACTGAAGTTTGTCTCTAGTTTCTGAAAAGGTGTTAAGATGCTTTGGTAAGAAGTGCCTCACCTGCTTGTATCACTGAAATCATGGGGCTAATCCCTGTCCCCAACAACAGGAGCCTGGGATGTCACAAACAGTAAGTTCTGATGGATTGACTCTCAGGGGAGAAAATGTTGATTCATAAATTAACTTCTTAACCCATTTTCACATTTTAACATAAAAGATTCTATATCTGATCAATGTCCAAGTAAAACAAAATGTTGGCATCTATATTTTAGGTATCGATATCAAGCAATACATCTAAAATATTGTGACCATTCAAAGCTAGCATGAATTCTTTTCTATTTTTACAATTGCACAAATTGTGTTTTTGTATAAACTACAGCTGTTCCTTAACATTTGAAAAGACTTTCTGCCTGAGTGGAATAGCTTGCATTATTTTGACAAAACCATAGACATTAATTTTTAATAAATGAACCAAATGTCCCATTCCCCTCACTATTATGAAGGGTCTTTGCTTCTGTCACCTATCAGAAAACATAGATTCTGGAATTTGGTCTGCCTAAATGGGCTGCCACAGGTAGGAAAAATAGGCATGATCTTGAAGTCTTGTAATGGTTCCCTAATACATTGGTCTCTACCAGTATTTTCTTAAGGACCATTTATTAAATGGTAATATACATCTGTACTTGAATGCAAGAACATACCCTATTTTCACTTCCTGTGAGATAGCCAGGACCCCACACTGCCTTCATGGACCCTTGTTTCAAAAGACCACATTTCTCTAGAACTGCAGGTGATTTCTCAAGGCAGTTTTCATGGCAATTTCTATATAATTTATATGTTTTTAAGTAGACTTTGCAGTCCATTTCAGGCATTTTTCAAGTTTAAGTGGTTTTATTGCTACTTTGAAGGCTGTTATTTCTTATTTCCCCCTTTATTCCTTCTCACCTTCCTTCTATAATTGAACACATTCCCCAATAGTGGTGATGTACAGCCCCGACATCAAACTCTGCTCCCCACAGCCCAGAAAGTGCTGCTGAACTAGATAGACTAAGCTACAATTAGGAAATGTTTAACAAAATAAGTAAAAACACAATATGATATAAAATTAATTTGTACTTTTGTGAAATGTTTGACAAAAGAAATAAAGATACAATTCAACATAGATAATGTTAATTGATACTTTTGTGAGATGTTTAACATTAAAAAAACAATCTAACAAAGTTAATTTATAGTTTTGTGAAATATTTGACAAAATAAATGAAAACACAATCTGACATAAAGTTAATTTATAGTTTTATGAAATGTTTGACAGAAGAAATAAAAATATAATACAATATAGATCATGCTAATTTATAGTTTAGTGTAATGTTTAACAAAATGAGTAAATGTATGATATGTTGTGAGGGTTATTTAGTTATTAATTTAGTATTAGTGTTGGACCTAGCAGGAAGGGCTGGAGGATTCCAAGATGGAATGAAGAAGTAGGAAGTGTGCTTCTTGCTCTCTGAGACTCCATAGTGGTTGGGGATATAACTGTTGCTAACCCTGGGAGAACTCAGAGTTAGGGAAAAGTGCACCCAGATTCCCTGGGATCCTGAGAGAGGGTGGAGGCTTTCAGCAGTGGACAACAGACCTGCAGAGCAGCACCAAGTGGGGAAGTGGTTTGTGATCTGGTGGACAGCATTGCAAACTCTCTCTCCTACCTGGGTACCTTGGATCACCTGTCTTGGTGGAGTTGGCTCCTGGCATCCTGAGACCATCCTTGGATTTACCGTGAGATCTCAGTTGAAAGCCACCCAAAGGCCCTTTAGCTGAGCTGACCATACCTGGCTGGAACCAGGTTTGGAGGAGCTTTTCCCTTGTGACCTCAATACTGCTTCCTTTGGGCCCTGCCTGGCTTTGGTCAATAGAATAATATAGTTAAGTCTTTCCCTTGACCTTGTGGTTTGTCCTTAGTTGTTAAAAGTAGAATCCCTAATACCCATCCTTGTTTATTTGTTTATTCAATTAAAACTGTTACAACTTTTACCTGTTGCCTGTTGTTTACATAGGCCCCAACCTAGGTGAGCTAAGTGACTGTTGGCCAAACTGCCATTCTTGTGACAGTTAACAGCTTGGCAGTAAACCCTGGTCTTCCTATCCTGTTTGGTCCAGACCATCAGACATTCCTGTCTCTCCTTCAACCCAGTGTGAACCCACAAAACCATTTAGATTACATTCTTAATAATCCTCCATTACAGTTATAATATGGAAAATGTTAATTTATAGGTTTTTAAGTCAATATTTAGCCAACAAGGATCTGTTTCTATTTAAGTCTGACCCCACAGGAACTGTACACCATGGAAGGTGGAGGAAGGAAAGACATTTGAAGAACACTGACAACTTTCACTGGGCCACAGTTCCAGCTAATGTACAGAAATGAAAATGTAGGTATTATTGCTTCTTTGAGTTCATCCATGGCTCAAGAGTATTCGGTGGTATGACAACTCTCCTGCCTTGTGTCCTACCACCATTTTCTTTGTTCCGTGAGTATCTAGGGGCTTGGCAGTATATTGTCACTGGCAGTAAAGGTGCCTGGTAGTCTCCTCTATCACCATTAAACCCAAGCGGGTGCAGATAGCTCCTTGACCTAGATGCCCTAAGGGAGGAGAGAGGAAGAAAGATCTTCTCCAATGGTGCTCAGCTTTCAAGTTATTCTCTTCTGATGTAAATTATACTCCTTCAATTACTTGCTCTTTTTTTTTTAAAGATGACTGCTCCCACTGGCTCTCTTCCCCACTAACTCTTGATTTCTTCTCATTTTCTTTCCTTTTGGAGTTTTGCTTATTCCTTTTTTTCTCCTGCTTTTAGCTGGTTATATAACTCTTCCCCATCTTTTCCTTTTCATTTAGTCAAATAGATTCCCTCATCCTCTCTTGCATTTTAACTAGTCCTGTTTATTAGTTTTTTAATAATTTTTGCACCTCTTTCCAAAAATGATTTTTCTTACTCTTGTCATTACCCAGCATCTCTTTCTACGTTATAGCCTCATTCATGACTCCTATCTGGTCTCTATTTTTTCTGTATTCTTAATACAATCAAAGATTCTGAGGTATCTATGCTGGGCTCTCCTCTCTAGATACTTTCTGCCACTGCCTTTTAGGACTTGCCCCAATGATTCCCCCTTTCCATTGTGCCTCACTTACAGAATGATGCCATTTATTGCAGGTATCAGTGGGAATATTACCTTATCCTGAGATTTATCTCTCCCCCAGATCCCTGATTATGTAGCCACCCATATTTGCCCAGGATTTCTCCACTCCTTCAGGTCCCAGTTGCCCCCAGGGGTTCCTCCTCTTCTCCCTTCCAATGTAGGACCAGTAGACTTTCCAAGCACCATATTCTCTAGGCCACACCCAGAATAAGGTCTTCCATCTCCATTCATAGACTACCTCCAAAAATCAGAGCCCTCTCCTATCAGTAAAGAAATAAGGCTTCCTTCTTTTCCCTCCTCTTTTTAATCTTCCACCCCTCCCCACTTCCTCTGTAGGTTCTTCTCTTTCTGTTAGACCTTGTTTTGACCTCCCAATATATTACACAGTCCTCTATACCCCTTCATCCTTCCTCTTCTTCTTGTAACTTGCCATTTTGTAATATGGTCTCACAGGAAAATATTAATTCACCTTTAGACAAGCTGATGGAGACAGCTAGGTGGCTTAGGATAGAGTGCTGGACCTGGAGTTAGGAAGACCTGAGTTCAAATCTGACCTCAGACACTTACTGGCTGTGTGACCCTGGGAGAGTCACTTAATCTCTGTTTGCCTCAGTTTCTTCATCTATCAAATGATATTGATTATGATGATGATGAGTTGGAGAAGGAAATGGCAAACCACTCTAGTACCTTTTCTAAAAAAATCCCAAATGGGGTCACAAAGAATCAAATGTGACAAACAACTGAACAATAAGGCAAACTGTTGCCAGCATCTGTCTATAAAGTGCCCTGTCTACTGCTTCCCTGTTAGCTAGGCCAGATTTCCACCTTCATTTAGTCTCCTGGTATATGTTTAGAAAGAAGTTTCTCATCAATCTCTCTCCTGTCACTCTGTTGATGTTATAGCCTGCTACATTTATTCACTCTTCCTGTATTTCTGTTGGTTGGGGTGTTCAAGAAACAAAAGATCTCTTCAGTTCCAGTTATTGGGACCACATCCTGAGCTTCATTGCTCTTTGAAATACATGATTTCATTCTCTCCTATATTTTCTGGTGGCTACAGAATAGTCTTGTATTATTTGAATGTTCTTTCCTTTGTATTTGAATGTCTTTCTTCTCTTGGCTTACAGAATTTATTTCTGAATTGAATTGTTAAATTTAACTACTATGTGTCTTGGAGTTTATAGCTTTGGTTTTTTTTTTCTGGAGACAATCTGTGAATTTTTTCAACTGGTGTTTCATTTTCTACATCCAGAAATTCTGGGAAGTTCTCTATTATTTCCTTCATCATAGTGTTAAGGTTTTTTTGTTTTATCACATTTTTCTGGGAGATTTGTAATATTTAGGTTGTCTGTACATATTGTGTTTTTGAGATTCATGTTTTGCTTGCATAGTGAGCATAATTTTTATGTTTGCTTGCTTCTTTTATTCTAGATTGTCTTTTATTTCTGTGTATTTGCATTCCCAATCCATTGTTCTTTCTTTTGTTTCCTTGATGCAATTTGACATTGCAGATTCCAATTTTTCTATTTTGCTCATTGTTTTTACTGTATAGGATATAAACTCTGATCTCGTAATTCTCATTTCTCTCTTGAACTACTCAGGAAAAGTGTATTATGGTTGCATGTTCTCCTTAAATTCCACAGGGTTTTTGGTCTCATCAAATGTTGGATCATTTCCTTTTTTTGCAGTTTATTGGTAGATGCCTAAATTCCTTTGCCAGACCTAAAGACAATCCTTTTGTCATTATGGGTTTTCCTGATTTATCTAAATGTGTTTAAGATCTTTGAGCCACTTCTTCTTGAAATCTTTGTTAAATTTAGTTTTTTATCCCCTTTATTTCATTTCTTGACTCCCTCTCCTCTGATTGTGGTTTCCTTGAGGTCTGAATCTCAAATGTCTTAGCCTCTTCCTATACTAGTCAACCAGCCTAGGTTTCTGCCCCAACTGACTTTTGTGTGGTCAGAATTGGCCCCAACTAGATGTTGTGCTCTTTCCCAAAGGTTTAGTGGAGTTCTTCAAAGCACCTGCCCCAATATTTCCCCCTACCCATCCCCACTCCAGAATGTCCTGTCCTGGTGCCCTGTTGTACTCTCTCTTTAGTTCTTTGGCTTAGCCCTGGCCCCAACTGAGCTAGTGTTACATGATTATTGGTCTGTCTCTTGCTGAGCTGGTGCCACTCCAGCAGTTCAGAGTTTAATAGCACTGATGCTATGGGATTGTAGCCCTTGCTAAGCTTTCGCTCTAGAGCTGTGTTGGTGAATCTATGGCACTTGTGCCAGTGGGGGGGGGGGCTGCTCTGCTCCTTCTCTGCCTGAAGACATTTCTCACATTACCCACCCACTCTGTCCAGTAGCCCAGTGGATGAGAGTGCTTCCTTCCTCCCCTGACTGGGGTAAGGCCCTGGGGGAGGGGGGAACTCACATGCCACACTAAGGGTGCAGTTTGAGCACTCAGTCTCTAAAAGGATCACCATCATTGCTCTAGAGCAGTGATGAGCAAACTAGGCCAGATGCAGCCCCCTGAAATGTTCTATCCAGGCAGTGGGACATTATTCCTAATCTGACAAATACAATGAGTAGGATACAATACAATGAAACTTCAAAAGAGTTGCCTTAGAAAGAGACTGACAGATGAGCATTTCCTTTCCTTTGGCCCCTTCTTTAAAAAGTTTGCCCATCACTGGACTAGAGGAACTATAGCCACTTGGTGGCTGTTGCAGCTAGGGTAAACCTCTGGGGCCTGGAGTTGGGGCTTTCATAGCACTGGAAAATGGGTTAGGGGTGGGGTAGGATAAACTAGGTATGAAAATGGATTTTGTCATAAGCTTATGTTGTATCCTTGGGAACTTTAGTGCCGCCTCATTGTCAATAGCATGGGAGAAGGGAGAGGGATGCTGAATGAGCACTGGCTCAATGAATGTCAATCAGTTCATAGGTTTGGGGCTTTAAAATTTTTTTTCTTTTCTAGATCTCCTAGACCATGGAGACAAATAAAGATGCTTTATCTTTGGTGCATAATAAAAGAGATTGTGATCCAAAATGAGAATTTCATAGTTCAAGATCTTGAAAGTGGAACAATTCTAGGCAATGGTGAGATCTTAGATGCGATCATTTTTCTAGTTTTCTGAGGTAGAGGAGAAATGGAAGTCATTGGAGTTGAGGAGATTAATCAGAGTATCATTATTTTTTAAAATTAATCCTTACCTCCTTTCTCAATTCTAACAACAAGACCTAAGCAATCAGAGTTAAGTGACTTGCCCAGGGTCACATAGCTGGGAAGTGTCTGAGGCCAGATTTGAACCAGGTTCTCCCAACTCCAAGCCTGGTGCTCTATCCACTGTGCTACCTAACTTCCTCAAAGTCATAGTATTATCAACAAAACTTTGATATCACCATTGGGTGTTTGGGTAAAAAGAAAAACTGTAAGTCAAGTGCTGTAGTTTCTGGAGTGTTGCAGGATGATGTGAGTACCCAAGAGAAGGTTGAGGACAGGGTGATATAACTGCATGGTATGAACTTCTGTGGAGAAGAAATTGCTAAGAGGAGGTACCAAAGCAAAAGTTCAAGTGACAGTGAGAAGCAAGGAATACCTGGTCTCATTCTTCTGATCCTGTGAGAAAATGCATGAGAGAAGAAGCAGGGAACAAAGGAGAGTATGGTAAAGACTGCAGAATCTTTGAGGGGGAAGGCTATCTCAGCACCAGAAGGTTGAAGTATGAAAGAAAGTGGCTAAAGATTATGAAAAGTTTGCTTATTTCTATGACTCTGGGCAATTCATTTAAATTATCTCAACCTCAGTTTCTTCATCTGTAAAATAAAAGGTCTGGATGAAATGGCCTCTCATATCTTTTAAAACTGTACATCTATGATGCTATGGGTTTCCAGAGGGCAAAGGAGAATAGGGCTGGTGAGCTGGGAGGAATGATAAGGGAAGGGAGTGGGATGGGAACACTGAGGCCCACTGAGTTTAGAATACAGGGTGAGGTAGCAGAGGAAAGGGGTGTCTGTCTCCTAAGCAAATGTAGGTGACTACATGACAGAGAACAGAGGGGTAAAAAGTAGGGATTTACTAACTATAGGGTATGAAGAGGCAGAAACCTATAGAATAATCTTACCTAAGGTCAGTGATGGAACCTGCTCATATGCCCAGGTAAAACTCCCCCTGATTTGAAAAGTGGGTAGGAGGAACCAGAGGCATGACAAAGGCAAGAGACTGGAACTGTAGGAAGATATCATGAGATCTTTGTATTTAGATTTCAAAGGAGCCTTAACAATGACCTAATCTGGGGAATGGATGAATAAATTGTGCTATATGATGGTGATGGAATAATTTTGTGCTGTGTAAGGAATGAGGAACTGGAGGAGTTCCATGTGAACTAGAAGAACCTCCATGAACTGATGCAGAGTGAAATGAGCAGAGCCAAGAGAACATTGTACATAGAAAGTGAAATGCTGTGGACTGATCAAATGTAATGGACTTTGCTACTAATAGCAATACAATAATCCAGGACAATCCTAAGGGACTTAGAAGAAAGAATGCTATCCACATCGAGAGAAAGAATTGTGGGGGAGTAGAAAAGCAGAAGAAAAACATATGACTTATCACTTGCTTATATGAGTACATGACTTGGGGTTTTAGTTTCAAAAGATGGCTCAATTGCAAAAATGAAAATAATATAGAAGTAGGTATCAAGTTATAACATTTGTATAACCCAGTGGAATTGCTTGTCGACACCATGAGGGGAGAGGGAAAAGGGGAGGGAAAGAAAATGTATCATGGAAAACATGGGAAAATATTTTAAAAGATAAAAAATAAAATTTTTAAAAGGGCCCAAAACTGCACTAATACAAGGGTTAAAAAATATCCAACACCCCCCAAAACAAACCAAAAAACCCCACCAATGACCTAATCTAACCTGTTTATATGTAGCAGCTGTGTCACCTACATATATGTGGGAGATCCAGAATAGCTACTTAAAATTCAGGGAATTCTAAGAGACCACATCTACTTGAAATGGTAACTCATGAGCCCCCATCATTGTGTTTACTTTTTTCTAGTCAGCCAGAAGATACAATTAGTTCAAAGTAAAGGCATTTAATGAAATAACATGGTAAGAAGATCTGCACAGACTATTGCCTCCATGCCCAAGCATCAAGAAATACACACCACCAAGAGATCATTATCAAAGAGACCACATAGAATTTGTATGAATGGGAAATTCTTTCATCTGAGGCTTCAGAATGATCACACTGCTCTTCACTGGGTCTGTTGCTTTCAAGGGTTCACTGAGCTGGTTCCTAATTTACCAGTGCATAATAGCTAGAACTTGCTCCAACTAAAGCAAGCAGGTAATTCTTTAAATCATGACTACCACACTCAGTTAGCAGGATCCAGGTAGAAGTTCACAGGCCAAATGTTTTTTTGTTTTTTGTTTTTACACCTATGCCTTAATGGGAGACCAATGCTTTCTAATATAGATAACTATCTAACTTGGGGTTAACCATTCTTGAACACATACAGACACACCATGGTCTCTGAGTTGGCTGCAAAAAATACTGGGCTAGTACAGAAGATAATCTAATAGGCAAGGTCAGTGTTGTCTACTCATAGATTCCATATTTCTGTTTTTTTCTGTTATGCATATTGCTCAGATACAAAGTCTGCTGTATTTTGGCTAGTGAAAAACTTCATTCTTCTTACATATGAATGAGGAAATAGAAGCCTAAAGAAATTAAGTGACTTACCCAAGCTCACAAGGCTATTCAGTACCAAAGCTAGGATCTCATCTCCAGGGCAATAGGAGGCAATAATTCAATTTATTTATTTACTTATTTTTAAACCCTTACCTTTTAGAATCAGTACTAAGGCAGAAGATGATAAATAAGAGCTAGGCAATTGGGGATAAGTGACTTGCCCAGAGTGATTCAGCTGGATTATTATCCAATTCAACTCACAAAATATTTACCCTATAACTAAAGAACTATAATCTTCACAAAGAAAATCAATCTCCCAAACTCTGGAGAGTAGGGTAAAATACCCCACTATCTCTCTAGAAAAGTACTGATTTTAAAGAAAAATGAAATCTATTCCATAGTATTACATAATATAATCAAGAGAACACCATTAGAATATGCTATAAAAGCTGCACTCTTTGTGGTGGCAAAAAAAATTAGAAAATGAAGGGATGCCCTTTGGGGAATGGCTGAACAAATTGTGGTATCTGCTGGTGATGGAATACTATTGTGCTAAAAGAAATAACAAACTGGAGGAATTCCATGTGAACTGGAGTGACCTCCAGGAATTGATGCAGAGTGAAAGGAGCAGAACCAGGAGAACATTATACACAGAGACTGATACACTGTGGCACAATTGAACGTAATGGACTTCTCTACTAGCAACAATGCAACAATCCAGGACAATTCTGAGGGACCTATGAGAAAGAACACAATCCGCATCCAGAGAAAGAACTGTGGGATCAGAAACACAGAAGAAAAACAACCGCTTGACTACATGGTTCAATGCGGATATGATTGGGGACATAGACTCTAAACGACCACCCTAGTGCAAATATTAATAATATGGAAATAGGTCTTGATCAATGACACATGTAAAACCCAGTGGAACTGCTCATTGGCTACAGGAGGAGGTGGTTGGAGGAGAGGGAAAGAACATAAATCTTGATAATCTTGATTCCATGATAAAAAACCATGGAAAAATATTCTAAATCAATTAAATAAAAAATTTCAAATTAAAAAAAAGAATATGCTATAAAAATGACATTCTTAATATAATCCAGGAAAAAAGGAAGGTCAAAACCTAATAACTTAACAGTATCACAAATTCTGAATGAAAATTAACCCCAGAGTCCATTTAGTTCAACCATCCTGCCATTGCTGTCACGTTCCATCTTCATATGGCATGGTCTCCAATATTCTCACCATTCCAGTTAACCTTTTCTGAACATGCTCCAGTTTGTCTATGTGCTTTCTAAAATGTGACCCCCAAGGACTGAGCATATTCCTTTAGATGTGGTCTGACCAGAGCAGGTTATAACTGAATGATCAACTCTCCTATTCTAGACACTGTGTTTCTCTTAATGCATCTGAGGTTAGCATGCTTTATTACCAGATTATGGTATTAACCACATACAGAATTGGTAATACACCTATAACACCTAGATATTTTTCATAGAAGCTGTTATCTAGTTGCATTTCCCCTATTCTTTATTTATAAAATTCATTTTTTGAACCCCAAGTATAGATCTATACACTTGTCCTTATTAAATTCCATCTTATTAGACTTGATTCATTGTTCTAGTCTGCTGAAATTCTGACTCTCTTGTCCCAATGCATTAGCTCCCAACTTTGTGTCATCTGCTGGTCTGTCTGGCATACCTTCTATAATATTATCAACATCATCATTGATAAAGACTGTGAATGGAACAGGGCTAAGAACAGATTCTTGGAATATGCTCTTAGAAATCTCACTCTAAGGGGATAATAACCAATTAACACAAGGATGTGCTGGAGCCAGATCTGATTTATAAGGCTGATAAATTTTCATATGAGTAATTATACCTTAAAAATTAGAAATTCTTAAAAAAATAAGAGCTTGTTTTTATTGATTATCTAGTCCTCAGAAGCTGTTCATAATCAGATTAAACTTAAAAGTGTGAATAAATTTATCCCACCAGAAAGCTGCTTATTGAACATCTATCGATTAAATAGAGAGCCAAGTCTGAAGACAGGATGTCTTGGGTTCAAATGTTCAGATATTTCCTAGCTGTGTGATTCTGGGGAAGTCTTTTAACTCCAATTATTTAGCCCTTACCACTCTTCTGCCTTGGAACTGATACTCAGTACTGATGCTAAAATGGAAAGTAAGGGTTTAAAATAAAAACCTATTAGTACACTCCTATGTTGCTCTATAAACATAACTTGAGTTCAGTAGAAGGCTCAAGGAATTGTCATCACCAGACTCAATACCTCATGATAAAACAACTGAGATTTTACATCATTTTAAACTTTGCAAATTATTTTTTACATCCATTTATCTCATTTGAGCCTCACAGTACTCCTGCATTAATGACTATTCTTTGAGTCTGATCATTCAACAAAGTTTTAAAATTTAAATTTAGTTTTATTCTGAACTTAAGTAAACACCATATAAAATAAGCACTTCTGTGAAGATTATACATGAAATTGCAAATCATTATTACATATAGCTTGGTTTTCCTTTTAAGTATATGATAAGTCCAACATGTAATTCTCAAAACTATTCTACTTTTCTGTTTCCTTCTGGCTTCCCTTGTCTTCTGTATATTTTTAAAAAATGCTTCAAGGCTCCTTTTGTCTTTCTTTTCTTTCTCCTTGACAGTTCTTTCCCCAGCTTCCCTCTTTCCTCAAATTCCTCTCCCAATTCATTCAATTTCAAATCCACCTAACCATACCATTACCCAGTTATCTCTCCATCTTGTCCAAAGGAATACCATGACAGATCTTGCCAAATGTTTTCCTAAAATATACTGTTGCTATTGCATTCCACTAAACTACAGATCTAGCTAATTTATCCTAAAAGAATGAGGCTATTTTGGCAAAACCAGTTTTTCAGGAAATCATGATGACTTTTAGTAATTATTGCTTCCCTTTCTAAATGCTCATTAGCCATCCGTTTAGTAACATATTTTAACATTTTTCTGGAAATACAGGTCAAACTCCCTGGTCTACAATTATAGATTCTACTTTTTTCTTTTTTAAAAAAATTGGTCTAATATTAAGGTGCTAGAGTGGTGGGTGGGGTCACATGGTGCATGAGGGTGTGAAGCAGACAGCAGCCTGTTGAGTCTGTGGTAAAGGTGATTCCTGTGATGAGGTTAAAGAGGAGCTAGGTTTGAGGGGAGCATAGTTCACAGCATGGAATATAGTTGAAGGGGAGTGGATTGCTGAGGCCAATCCTCCCTCTCTCCACATGTGCCTTTCATCACTTGCCCCTCTGCCCAGCAGCCCAATGGGAATGCTTCCTCCCTCTCCTGTCTGAGTAGAGTAGGGCATGACATTGGGTCTCTTGGGGTGGGTGGGCATGGCACTTGGTCTGGGGGGTAGAAGTTGGGATAGCGCCCAGCACTCCATCTCTAAAAGGTTCACCATCACTGCCTTAGTCTGTAGGGTGTCTTGGCCAGTTTCTTAGACTCACTGAAGTCAACTTGGGTGGGTGGGGAGATTATTATTATTATCTCCTCATACTTTGTTTCAACTCCTATTTAAGCAATTTTGTTCTATCTTTCCCAGTTCAAATAAGTGTCCTTAGACACTCTCATTCTCTTTATGGCCCTTCTCCAGAGGCCAGAACCAGAGACTGAAGAAAGCCAGTTTTAGAAAGAATGGTGGAACCTGCAAGACTGTGACAGATAAAGGTAGAAAATAGACCCTAGTACAGCAACCACTCAGAGTCTCCCAGCAACTGTGTCCCAAAAGACCACCTTTAGCCTCTAAGAGAAACAGATCTCATCCAACCTGAAGACCTGAGATAACAGAGATCAGGCAGCAAGGGATGGGTGGTTAGCAGAACAATACTGGGCATCCTAAAGATAGAGGATTGGAAGTAAGCACATCTACAGCAAGGACATCATAAAAAAAAAAATCAATAGAGTGATTGATTGGAGAAAGACAAAAGCCAACTGAAGGAAAGAAAAGAGCCAGCATTATAAGAAATGGTTCCTGTTTTCATTTAGGGAATAAAATAGAGAACATTTCCTGAATCCTTCAAGCTCTTTTGATGTTATATCAGAAGAATGACATCCCACAATAAGTCAGCAAGAAGGCATTCTTTAAAAAATACTAATTTTCATATTGCATGTTTAACACTGTCCTAACAAATCTGTGTACTGTACCTGTATTAAACACACAGGCAGTTTCTTCATTCAATAAACCAATTACTAAATGAACAGGGATTTGTTAATATAATTACGAAGAAGGATTTCTCTAACATAATTCAATGAATCCATAGTATGTACTGTGAGTGATGATGTGGAAAGTCATGCCAGGCCTGGACATTACAATTTTATTTTATAAAATGAGATTCTACTAGTATGATATTCCAAAAATATTCTTATTTAACCCTAAACAAGTCAAATAATCAACTTACAAAAGTAAACTATTTTATGCAATTATGCAAAAGTATCATTTAAACAGCAACCTCAAAATATGTACTTGAAAATACAAAGACTAATCATTTACCAACTTTAATCCATCTTTTCAACATGTTAACCTGAACTTCTCCATCACCACCTGCATGCAACAGAAGTCACTATTTGTGCAGTTTTTGAACTCATTTTAGTATAAACAGTCTGGACAACTTAAATTCCAACTGCAATCTCAGTATAAAAGTACCTTACAACAAAAGGAAATGAGTTAAAAATTGCCTAGAGAAGATGAAGATAGCACAAAAATCTCTGCAAAAACAGAAATTTAACAATTCTAAGAATCTCCCACAGATCTGAAGAGCAACTGGAGAATAAAAATATCAAATAGGTAAGCAAGTAAATTAGAATTCTTAAGGAACAAAACCTCAAATCAAACTAGAAACTAGAGAAATTAAGGGGGGAAAGAAACTCTCCATCTCAGGGGATTCCCTAAAGAAATAACAGAATTTGGAAGTAAAAATACATATAGAAGGGAAAATAATGCAACAAAATCACAAAATGATAATGAAAAAGAACTCTACAGAACAAGAATAATGAACCTGAAGGTAAGATGTGAATAGATAGTTTTAGGATTTCAAGTCTTCCAGAAAAACATCATAAAAAATAAAAACTGACTCCCACATGGCAAGAAATCATACCCCAAAAGTTCCCAGAAATATCAGAAGTTCATGGTAAAGTTCAGATTCATATAGGACACCAACAGAAAGAAAATTCAAGTTTAAATCACCAGGCAGCCTTTAGTTAAATTTCCTATATTAATGTTTCTATTTTCCGTTGACCCTGCCAAAATCTGTCATTTTCCTTTTTTGCCAACTTTGCCATTTTGATGGGTCTAAGGCAGTGATGGACAAACTTTGTAAAGAGGGGACCAAAGGAAAGGAAATGCTTATCTGTCAGTCTGTTTCTAAGGCAGCTCTTTTGAAGTTTCATTGTATTGTATACTACTCATTGTATTCATCAGATTAGGAATAATGTTCCACTGGATAGAATATTTCAGGGGGCTGCATCTGGCCCACAGGCCGTAGTTTGCCCATCACTGGTCTAAAGCACTGTTTGGTATTTGTTACCAAAGACCAATGATAGTGAGAATCAATTATTATTACGTGGATAGTTTTCCTAATATTGAACCAACCTTGCATTCCTGGTTTAAATCCCACCTAGTCATAATGGATAATTCTTGTGATAACTTGCTATAGTCTCTTTGTTAATATTTTATTTAATATTTTTGCATCTATGTTCATTAATGATATTGGTCTATAGTTTCTCTATTTTTGGTCTTCCTGACTTGGATAGTGAGGATCATTAAAAAAAAAGAAAACAGGCAGTTTGGACCAATAAAATTTAGTAGCTTTTGTACAGATAAAATCAAATCAAAGAAAAGAATTAGAAGAGGAAATGGTAAACTGAGAAAATATTAGGATCAGTAAGACATTTAAAATATATAGAGTTGACACATAAAAAAGTGCCATGAACAATTCTCCTATAGTCAAAGGCTACTAATAAATAAAATAAATTTTAAAAATCTTGAGAAAAATATTTGCAAATAACAAATCAGCATGTGAAAATGTTAATATAAAGGGAAATATACATTCAAACAACCCTGAAATTTTACCTCACTCCATGCAAATAGGTAAAGATGAGATTAGTTAATGTTGGAGAAACTAAGAGCAAGATAGTTATAAAGTAGTCCATTCATTCGGGATTTCAGTTTTAAATCATGCAAGAACTTACTAAGTTGTGTATGTCCTTTGAACAATTACTATTCTGCTTATAATCAAAGAGGTAAAAGACAGAAACAAACATTTACTATAAACCAAAATATTAAAAAATGTGTATGAACTAATACAGAGCAAAATAAGTAGAATCAAGAAAATGTCAACAACAAAAATTTGATGAGTCTAAGGTATTCTATGGTACTTGTTACCAAAAAACAATGATCCTACACTAAGCATAAAGGATTTAGAAAGAAACACTAATAGACATACATAATAAATGCATACTTTACATAAGGACTAAGCCTGGAAATGTGTTTTAATTGTTATAGATAATTCCTAGACCAGAAGCTCCTTTTCTCTATTAACTTGTTGCTTGGGAAACCAGGAGGTTAAGTGCTGACCAAGAGTCAAACAGCCAATTCATGCCAGAAGCAGGACTTAAAGCCTTTATGATTCAGCTAGTTTTTTATCCACTATGAGTTGCTCCCTCTCACATACTTTATGTACAATGAAATAAAAGATGAATAAGAACATATGAGAAAACTATGTAAACTTTAATGGAGACTAATAGCATGTTGAATAATGATTAGAGTCAGAAAATATTCTATAGAAACAATAAATAATTATGTTTAAAACGGTGATAAAATGAGACAATATACCAAAGCTTCGACGACTTAGTTAAAGAGGTACTTTGAGAAATTATCTGCATCTAGGAATTGGGAAGTGGTTTTAAAGAAATTATATATGGAATTTTATTGTGCGGTAAGAATATGAGGATTTTGGCGAGACATGGAAAATTTTATATGAACTGATACAATAAAATTTTTAAAATCATTAGAAAGAATTTGAATTCCAAGTAACTGAAAAACTAGTGATGGTCCAGAAAAAAAAATAATGAAGCATAATTCCCTTCTTATTGTGATGAGAGGATCTATTTTTTTATATGGTATTATTTCTAATTTCTGGCTTTGAATTAAGGCTCAGATCTGTCCGAATCTCTTTCTTCATTCCTTTGTTTGTAGCAAATTCAAGGAATGCTTGTTACATCTCCCCACCTAGAATATCTTCTATTATAGGGCAAAGAAAAGTGAGATTGTGGATTCTATCTTGCCTGGCAAATGAAAACCACCTTAGGCTAGGTATGTCTACAAGCAGTAGGACAGAGTCCTTGAGTTCCACATTGGAATGAAAAGATCATGTCACTCATAATGTAATCAAGAAATAAAGCAGCTAATGAGGCTTATATTAGAGGGGCCTGGGTAGTACCAGCTGAGTCTTCTTATCAGGGAGACTATAACTCCAGTATAAATTGACTTGGGACAGCCAGGGTGTGTGAGCCTGGGCTGAGATGTTTCAGTCAGTCTCCCTGTTGTCTGTAAGCTCCCTTGAGGTGAGGAATGAGGAGCCCCTCCCTGCTGGTGAGAAACTGAAACCAACAGGAAGTGAACTAACTTCTTGAGCAAGATGGATGCCTGGTCTAGCCCCTTAGGAGACTAGTGATAATTATCTTCCTTCTTCCCAGTCCCTGGCCCTAACTGGTGATATAAATGAAACACTGAAGCTCTCTGAATGAGGCCAAGGGATTTATTAAATGCAAGGGTAAGCTGAGGGAAGAGGGTTAAGGTCTGGGAAACTGTTGCTAAGGGTGAAGGCTAGTGCTGGCAGAGGGTCTCAGAAGGTAGGGTCAGGCTGAGGGAACCAGCCCCTCAGTGGATAAATTCCACTGCCCTGATGTAGAGTGGTCTAGCAGGTTAACAAATGAGGGTAATGGCTTGGTTTAGGGGTGTCCCTGCCTGCCCAAGTAAACTAATTTCCATGTCCCACCTCCCTTCCTCCCAGGGCCCAAGGGGAGTCCAAGGGGATAGCTAGATGTCTGGGTCAGGTCAAGGAAATCAGCCCCCCACAGTTGGTACTCCAGGGATATTTATAGAGCCAGCTCCAATGGTCTTGCCGTGAGACCAGGGACTGGCTGGGTCAACATTCCATCCCCCTAACTGCCAGGATTGCTTCTGGTGATTTTGCAAATGCAAGAGGTTCTTGCACCAATCCTGCATTACAATAACCACATAGGACCTGATCACAGGACCTGGGCATGTGATTTTCCATCATTAATCAAGGAATCAGGGTGGGACTGAGAGAGTTGAACCACCTCCAAATTAGCTATTTACCAATCAGAGGTGTCTTAGGTTGTCTAGGGGAAGGGCTGAATAATGAGTTTCTAAAATTATATTTAATGATCCAATATACTGTATTTCTTGATCTTTGTTCACCAAAAGAAATCATGGACCAATTAATTTATTAGTCACTGTTAGTCTGATCAATAAATTGATTTTCTTACCCAGAGCCCCATCTAGGAATTTTTAATTTTTACAGCAGAGAAGTAGGTAGGTGCTAAGACTGAATATTGTATATGTTGTCGAGTACTATCTCTGTATGGAATGTCTGTATTAAATTATTTTTCCTTGGTAGCACAATAGATACAGTGCTGTACCTTGAGCCAAGATGATGAGTCCAAATCTGGACTCAGACACATTAGCTGCATGACTCTTGAGCAAATCATTTAACTTCTACTTGCCTCAGTTTCCATAAAAAATGAAAAATAATAACAGCATCTATCTACCAAGGTTGTTAGGATTGAATGAGATAATATTTTAAAGCATTTTATAAGCTTTAAATTATCATATTAATTAAAGGAGGGTTCAGTCTACAAGAGCATTAGGTCATGAATAACTATGATCAAACATGTGAAGCTTGGGTTGAATCAGTTACAGTTCTTTATGACCCAATGCCCTTGCAGGTTAGAGCCTCCTTTAATTATATATATACACATATATAAGAATAGTGAGAAGAAAAGATCATGCCATACATTCAAAGATCAACTGAAGGAATTCAGAATCTTTAGCCTGGAAAAAAGTTCTTTTTTTTTTTTTTTAAGGATCATTTGGAAGAAGAATTCTTGTTCTGATTAGCCCCAAAGGACAGAACTAGGAGAAATGAGTAGACATTGTTGAGCGGCAGACTGAGGCTCAACATGAGAAAAACCATTCCTAACAATTGACCATAATTCCAAAGTGGAACAGGACCCCTAGAGAGGTAATGGAATCCTCCTTATTGTTAGTCTTCAAGTGAAGGGTAGATGACCACTTATCAAAGAGGTTGTGGAAGAATCTTATTCAGATATTTGACTTGAGGTCCATTCTAGCTTTGGGATTCAGCAATTTTGTGCATACCCTAACTAGGTGATCAATAATCCCATTACTTTGGCAGCTACAGTTCTCACTATAAATGTCTAAACTGCCCTTCTGATTTGCAAACCAGTCTCTTATGAATCAGTTTCTTGAAGCCTGTTAACCACTACTTAGATCAAGAAAATCAGCTTTTTGAGTTTTTTGGTTTTTTTTAAACCCTTACATTCTGTCTTGGAGTCAATACTGTGTATTGGCTCCAAGGCAGAACAGTGGTAAGGGTAGGCAATGGGGGTCAAGTGACTTGCCCAGGGTCACACAGCTGAGAAGTGTCTGAGGCCAGATTTGAACCTAGGACCTCCCGTCTCTAGGCCAGCTTTTTGAGTTTTGATGACCACACATTGACACCTCGAGGTGACCACATCAGGTTGCTGCCAGCAGGGGGAGGTCCAATTTGTTCAGCTAGCCAGCTTGCCTCTCCTGATCAGATCTCTATCATTATACTATTCAGAAGATCTGATCCACTATTAATTGAATGATTTAAATACATCAATTCCATGTTACCAGTCAATCTACTCAATACTTATTTCCAAACTTTAAATGAGGAAAAAAAATGTTAGTACTGCATATTTTTTTGCAGTCTCTTTTCCCCCTTCTAGCCCAAATATATAGAATTATGAAAAATGTACCATAAAAATCACCAGGGGTTAAATATTCTTAGAACTCTTATTAATAAAACTTTAAAGAAATGTATTAAATAATCTCAAATTTGTTCCTTTGAGAGACCAATGGAAAGGTTTCAGGGTGGCTAGCCTTCTAAAAAGTAATGCCTAGCACTTTCCACTTTAATGCAACTAACAGTGAACAATTCCCAGGGGTGCTATAGTAGCCCCATTGTTATAAGCAATTCTTAAATCATCTCAGTGTAGTTCTATGGTTTAGCAGAAATTGTAATATTATAACTGTAATAAAGATTACTATAATAATTATGCAGTGGCATTGCAGAAATATTCTCATTTTATGACACAATGGAGGTTTATCATTTCTATCTTTAATTGACAAGTTCAAATTTTTAAACTTCATTTTCTGTTTTCAACTACTCTTAAATCATTATTGTATAATGGAAAGAGCCTAGATTGTAAGTGACAAGACTTGGGTCTACTACTGCAAGGTCTTGCCTCTATCACTAACCAGCTGAATTTGTATACTCTCTGGGTCTCATTTTCTCATCCACAGAGAATTAAGGGACTAGTCTGGATGATCTCCAAGGTCCTTCCCAAATTGAACATTCTGTGACCCTATGGATCTAGAGACAAACTCAAGGCTGACAGATTCTCCTGCCACCCTCCACTTTCTGAAGATGATCTGTTTCTGATAAGATTGTGTGAACCTGTGTAAGGGCAATGCCAATGGGAATTGAGCAGATGAAACTGAATGGAGAGAGCCTGCAGAAACAGAATACAGTGATCCCTCCCCTATCATGGGAGTTACATTCCAGAGACCCTTGAGATAGATGGAAATCCACAAAGTACAGTCACTAAGTCAATCAGCACCCAGGATACAGAAATAGTGCTGTGGTTGGCTGCCTTTCATTCCATCACTCAAGAGTGTGCTGTGTACAATCTCACACTGGCAAACTCGCACAAGCAGTACCTCTAGTGGCATACTGCATTTCCATTGTGTACAGTACAATATTCATCTACAAAATCTCACAATATAGCAAAAACTCTGCAATACAGAATTAGTTATATATATAATATTAAATATATACATATTTAAAAACCTGTGATACAGTGAAGCCATGATAAGTGAACAACGATATAGCAAGGGATGACTATATATAGGATCCAGGGTATGGGTTCATAAGGGAATTAAGGAGGCTGTTGTAACACAGTCCTCAAACCTGCCAGTAATTTAGCAGCAGTATGTCTATCCCAAGCACATAAAGGCTTCCCCTGGCAGAATGGGCCGATTAGATCAATTTGTTCCAACAGCCATGAAGGAGGCTGAAGCAGATATTGTGGAGGGCTTAGAGTGAGGTTAGATATGGAAGATGCCTTGGTCATCCATTGCATCTCAGGTTAACACCAGTCATCCTGACTTCTGTCTTGGCGCTGGACTTTGATGACTATAAGAGAGAGGCTGATGACTTTGCAGGACTCTGCCTTACTTAAATCCAATTCATTTGCAAGTCAAGATAACCCTACCATGGTGTCATTGGGGCTCTTCAAAAAGGCAACTTGAACAACAACAATTTATTTGTATACATCTCATTTCTCCCCACAAAATATAAACTCATTGAGAGCAGGAACCTCATTTCTCCTTAAGTTTCCAGCACCTAACACAATGACAGGCATATAATAGGTATTAATAAATGTTTTTTGATTGAGATATAAGGTGTTTTCAAGCTCTAATAGTTTGTGAGGCTAGGATTTTGAGCCAAAAGACCAGGATATTCACTTAATGGAATTCACTTTGGTGGACTTTGAAAAATATACCTACCTGGGGGCAGCTGGGTAGCTCGGTGGATTGAGAGCCAGGCCTAGATATGGGAGGTCCCAGGATCGAATCTGGCCTCAGACACTTCCCAGCTCTGTGACTCTGGGCAAGTCACTTGACCCCCATTGCCTGGCCCTTACCACTCTTCTGCCTTGGAGACAATACACAGTATTGACTCCAAGAAGGAAGGTAAGAGTTTAAAATATATATACCTACCAGGCAAATGACCATAGATGTGACCCTAATCAGAATAATGTGTAGTTTCTGATTATCTTGAAACCAAAGAACTACAACAACTATGAGATAGCCAGGTGCCAAAACTATGCTTTTCAATTGCCAACACCCCATTATACCACCCTTCTTTTCAAAGAATCAAGGATTTGGGGGTCAATCAACAGGGTGCAGATTGAGTGACAGGCCTAGAGCTGAGAGGACCTGAGTTCAAAAATGACTTCAGATACCCCTAGCTATGTGACCCTGAGTAAGTCACTTAATCCCTTCTCCCTAGCCCTATATAACTCTTCTAAGAACTAACACACAGTATTGATTCTAAAATAGAAGGTAAGGGTTTTAATATGTATAAATGGAGATTTTGAACCTTGGACTTCATCCCCCATAAGTCCCTTAGTTTTCTCAAAATTCCCTTTAATCTTTCCTGCGCCTCCATATTTGCATGGTCACATTATTGTTTTATATTTGGCTGTAACTCCTCCCTCTTCCTCTTTGGTTCCTGAGAGCAGGCTGGTTAGTACCTTTTAGTTAGTCTCTTATTTAAGTTATTATTAATAAAACTTTATTAAATATAATATTTAGTTATGTGATATTAATTTTAAAATCCACAAATAATAATAATAATAAAGTAAACAGAGTAGAAGCAGCCAGATAGCACAATAGACAGAGAGCCAGGCCTAGAAATGTGAGGTCCTGGGTTCAAATCTGACCTCAGACACTTGCTAGCTGTGAGACCCTTGGCAAGTCACTTAACCCCAATTGCCTCACCCTTTCTTCTCTTCTGTCTTAGAACTGAAACTAAGACAGAAGGTAAAAGTTTAAAAGTAGGGGAGGAATAGATCAATAATCAATGAACATTTATTAAGTGCTTCCTGTGGTATAGGCATCATGTAAATGCTGGGGATTCAAAGAAAGGCAAAGAACACAGTCCCTGCCCTCAAATAATTAACATTTAAAAAATGATATTGAAAAGGTCTTCATTTCCTTGTATCTCCTCAATAAGTTTAGAGGTGAAATAAATAAGGAGCAATGAGGTTTAGTGCTTTGTTCAAGGTCAGAGTTACTTAATACAGAACTAAGAATTGCCCAATATCCTAGTTGGGAATTCTTTCTACCATGCTACAATGTGTGCATTGTAGATAAAACGATGTAGCTGGAGCCATGAAAACCAAACACTTACTAGCTGTGTGCCTATGGGCCAGTTGTTTCACTTTTCTCAATCTAATTTCCTCATTTGTAAAATGGAGATAATCATAACTGTAGCCCTTGCCTCAATGATGTGGAACGATCAAAGGAAAAGAACTTTGCAAATCTTAAAGCACCAGATAATTGTGAATTATTATATACTTGTAAACACACACACACACACACACACACACACACACATACACCTACACCTAATGTGAATAATGTAGCTTGCTAAGGAGAAAAATTGCACTAACCTTTAAGAGATGGCATCTTTTCTCTACCTGTAGGGTAACTTACATAAAGGGTATTAAATAGAATGAGGCTGTGTGTAGCGCTCTCTCATTTTGTTTCCACATTAATAATGGACAATAGGTAAAAGTTTCCCTAACTACATTTTGGTAGATGAGGGGTTGAGGTGGAGGAGTAAGGGAGAATGGACTGAGAAGGGAAGGAGAGATAGGGCTCAGAAAAAAGGAAATTAAACTAGCTATTAATATTAAAATACTTATTTTTAAATGACAGGTAATAAGACTATGCATTTAAAATATGTTTCATATGACAAGACGGTTCTCCCACTAGAATCAATTCTTAGTTTGAATTCAGGAGTCTAATTTAATGTGCTGTGATTTCAGCATATTTGAAAGCTACCATTGCCAATCCAGTTCCACCCAGAAACTATCTAATTTTAAGATATTACATCGCACATATTCATCAGCTGAATTCAACTTAATAAACATTTCTTAAGAACCTACTATGTATAAGGCATTAGTGTAATGATCTGTATAATACACCTCCAACTCCAGAGATTGTTTCAGATTGTTACTTCCAAGAAAAGGCAAGTACTTAGGCCAGGGCCAGACTTCTTGGCACACATGGCTGATCCAGAAGTGATTGGTGAATTTTTACTTGGAATGATGGATGGCATAATTGTTCTTTCTCTTGCAGCCTGTCTTGAGCCAATAGTTGTCTTCTGTATCTTCTTCCATATGCATGCCCGGTTCTGAAATTGACTTTGAAATTCATAGATATCTTTTTTTAATTTTTAATTTTCAGTTCCCAATTTTCTCCCTCTTTTTCCTCTTTCCCTATTCATTGAGAAGGTAAGAAATATATCTTTTATCCATATATATTCGTAGATATAATATAATACTGATATGGCTTTTATGTACGTGTATAGATTGAATATACTTGCATATCCCATATGTAGTTAGCTTCCATACTCCATTGTCTCTTTATATATAAATATCCTTGGATTTTTTTGAACAGTCTAATGATTGATGTATCTGCCCACCTGACTACTCAGTGCAAAGAGAACCAAAAAACCACCCTGGATCAAGCATGTACCAGAGACCAGCCTACTAAGGAGGTATCATGAGGGTATTTGACTCAGGATTTGGAGATTCTTTGGAAACCTTCCATTTACAACTACCACATATAATGTTGCCCTGGTGAACACGTTTTCTTTCTCTCTCTCTCTCTCTGTCTCTGTTTCTCTCTCACAACTCTTACTTTTTGTTTTAGTAACAACACTAAGACAGAAGGAGAGGCCAGGGTCACACAGCTAAGAAGTGTGTGAGGTCAGATTTGAACCCAGGACCTCCTGCCTCCAGGTCTGGCATTTTGTCTACTATGCTACCTTGCTGCCTCAGCATATTCTCATTTTTTTTAATCCTTACCTTCTGTCTTAGACTCAATACTAAGTATTGGTTCAAAGACAGAAGACTAGTAAGGGCTAGGCAATGGGATTAAGTGACTTGCCCAGGATCACACAGCTAGGAAGTATCTGAGATCAAATTTGAACCCAGGTCTTCTTGACTCCAGGCCTGGTGCTCTATCCACTGTGCTGCCTCACTACCTCAGGCCACTCTACAAATAGATGGATTAGAGAATATCTAGATGGGTTATCTTAACCTTTGGCTTAGTAGGTACGAGATTTCCTAGTTGGATAAATCTGCTACATAACTGAGTTATTTTTGCTGGTATCCTGGGAGAAGCCATGTGGCTTAGGGAGCTTGGATACCAATATACCCTTTCTACAATCTCCATTAAATAGCTTAATCCTTGTGGGGAGGCTGCTAAATAGCTATCCTATGGCCTTTGTTTTCAAAGAGGACCAGTGACATCACTGGTTGATGTCTTGACTTGTGGGTGAATTAGATTTAAGTGAGGCAGAGTTGCTGTACAGTATCGTTCTCCAAATCATTAAAGAATTTGTGAATGAGTTCTCATGGAAAGAAATAATTATGCTAAAGTACTAAAGATATAAAGATAAAAGTGAAGTAATAAAAAGTAATAAAAGATGAGTTTTATCTTTTACTGTTTTTAACTATTTAGCCTAGTCAGTCTTTACATTCCAATCCTAACTTTCCATCCATAAGTCAATACCAAATCCACTAAAGCTTTACATATAGGATTGGGCAACTCGAGAATTTCCGGTAAATATTGGTTTATGATAAACTACTCCAGCCCTAGTTTAAAAAAAGAAAGGTCACATTGTCAACTACTCTGTCATCTACATTTGACCTAACAGAGGAATTTGAATTTGAGTCAGGAAGTCTAAGAAGTCGCTGAAGACTTTTGACCTAAGAATTAAGATGACCAGTTCTGTGCGTAAGGGGCACGGCATGTGTGTTGTGTCTCGGGGGTTGTATATGTATGTCCACATGGGTCTGTATAGATGTGGCTCATGGGGTGGCAAGAATCTCTAGAGTCTCTTCTAACTTCCCTTCTCCAAGGAAATATCTCTGTCTAAAAGAGAACAGGAGACAGGGGCCACAGACTGGACATTTTGCTTTCCACAGACAGAGGGACACTGGGCTACTATAATTTCTATCTGGCCTCCTAAATATTGTTACTCCAGGGGAGATAATTTTTAGGTTCAATCTGCTCTCTTGTTCACTATCTCTTATTAAGGAAGGAGTGTCTCAAACTCTAAATCCAAAGCTTGACTCCCTTCCCATTAACTGCCACTTACTTACACAAAGACCACAACATAATGAGTAGCAAATAAATCCATTTATCCAAAAAACACAGCTAGGTGGCACAGTGGATAGAGTGCCAGGCCTGGAGTCAGGAAGACTCATCTTCCTGAGTTCAAAGCTGGCTTCGGACACTTAGTAGCTGTTTGACCCTGGGTAAATCACTTACCCCTGTTTGCCTCAGTTTTCTCATCTATATAAAATAATCTGGAAAAGGAAATGGTAAATCATTCTAGTTTCTTTGCCAAGAAAATCTCAGATAGGGTCCCAGAGAGTTGAACATGACTGAAAAATGACTGAACAACAAGCCCAAATAGAAAGCAACCTAAATCAGAGGTTATATAGATGAGAACACACCAGATAATACAAAGAATGAACACTTCCCCTTGAAGAGAGAGATCTCAGCTCAATTGAGAGTCCCAAACTTCTTCCAAGAGAAAATTCCCAGAAGTCTCTGGTGTGATATGGTAGGGATAAGGACATGATCAACATGCCAGTTCTTCAACATGTTGACTTCTTTCCAGAGTCTTTCTCTACCCTCAGGGACTTCTTCCCGAAGAGAAGCTGGAATCTGGTATCTTTTCTCTTGAAGCTACAAGCCTGAAATAGAATTTCTCTTCTAAGCTCTCCTTAACTCTTATCTCCAACACAGACATGGAGCATTGAGTAATCAGTTTCCACTAATGTAGAGAGTTTCATGCAAATGGACTTGAGCACCTGGTTCTATACTTAACGCAGCAGTTAATCCTGGCCCCCATCAATGTTATTCCCTCAATTATAGGAGATGGTTTCCTACATCCTGGTTCCATTAACCATTTAACAGATTAGCTTTTACCCAGAAATATTTACTTCTGAGAGTAAAATATAAATATAGACATTTAATCCCTCGTGGGAAATCAGTTTATCATCAGAGCAATATGTGAGAAACATAATCATCCTATCCCTTTGCACCTCTTCAAAGTGGTGGTCTCTAGAGAGAGAAAGGGGCCAACTTCACAGTTTAATTCAGTTCCCATAGAGGACAATCCAAGTCCAACACCCCTCTTAGACTTTTCTTTTCTATTTTTTTAGGATCTCTTTGTTTAATGTTGTGTTTAAAATATGAGTAGAACCAAGGTGAAATATACTTTGTTTACATCACCACCTAGGACATTTCTTCAGATTCATTTTACTATGTAAACAATATAAAGTATAAGGCAATTTGGGGAACAAAAGGTGGGGAAACAAAAAGAAAATTTCTATTCTGTTTATTCTTTTTCTACATTGTATAGCTGTACTCAGAGAGAGGACTTCTTTTACTCTTCCAAGACTCAGGAATTCAGTTGTAAATAAAATCAAACCTGCTCAAAAGTTGAGGAAGAGGGGGACAGCTAGGTGGCTGAAAGCCAAGTTCAGAGACCTGGGGTCCTGGGTTCAAATGTGATTTCAGGCATTTCCAAGCTGTGTGACACTGGGCAAGTCACTTAGCCCTCATTGCCTAGCCATTACTGTTCTTCCTTGGAACCAATACTTTTTATTGATTCTAAGACTGAAGGTAAGAGTTTTAAAAAAAAAAAAAGAAAAATTTGAGGAAGGCTGAAAATGATAGGTCCACATCCTGGTACAGTGTCATATAGTTTAAACAATGGCTCAGCTGCAAGTTTGTAATTTTAGAGGACTGTGAATGAGGCTGTTGCTTGAAGCTGAACCAAAAAGAGTTGTTTTTTTTAATGCTCTTTAAGCCTTGTAATATGTCCTGGAATATATGGGTACTGTGGGGTTCAAAATTTGGTCTCCACTAATTATCAGTGCAGTTGTCAATGACTCAGTCTTGCAGAACTCCATCTTGACTTCCCAGTATCTTTGTCATTAAATGTTTGAGTCCTTCTACTTCATCTTCTGGGTGCCCTGGCTACCAGGAGTTCCATGCCAGGCTAGTGAGCTGCACCTTCTCAACTGCATTCCTGACTCCAAGATGGTCATGACTCCCAGGTTCTGCAGAGATCACCTCCAACAACTAAAAGTGAAGAAGACAAAAAGAAAAGAACAGAAACAAATCCCTGGGCCTAATGTTTTGACCAGGGGTAAATAGAGGGAGCAAGGGAAGAAAAGTCCTTCCCTTCTGACTGGTTCAATTCCTATCACCTGTGTTGTGGGTGAACTGTGACCTTCACCCTCTAGACCAGGGGTCGGCACCCTTTTTGGCCGTGAGAGCCATAAATGCCACATTTTTTAAAATGTAATTTCGTGAGAGCCGTACAGTGCTCACAGTGTGCACTCCTGTAACAGCGCCTGAAAAAAATTTGACTTAATGGCTCCTGCAGAAAGAGCCATATCTGGTCCTCAAAAGAGCCAGATATGGCTCGAGAGCCATACGTTGCCGACCCCTGCTCTAGACATAGCAGAGGAGCTTATAGAAAAAGAATATGGCTAGGGTAGCTAGGTTGCACAGTGTATAGAGCACCAAGTCTGGAGTCAGGAGGACCTGAGTTCAAATTTTGCCTGCTACTTCCTAACTGTGTGATCCTGAGAAAGTCATTTAATCCTGTTTTCCTAACCATTGCCACTCTTCTGTTTTAGAGTTATTAAGACAGCAAGTAAAGGTGGTTTTTGTTTGTGTTTTTTTTTTTCAAAAGTATGACTGCTCAGTCTCACAGATTTTAAAGATGCAGTCAGCCGATCAAATGAAGCTATCCTCATCCCCAAACCTATGTATCTGAGTTAATAGGGAAACAGAAATAAGGAAGTATACATAGGAGGATATATATCAGGCAACCCAGAGTGAAGGAGCAGCTCAAACATGAGTCCCAAACTTACCAAAAAGGGAAAATCCTCCAAATCTCTAGTGTTGCAAACTGAGGATAGAGACATGATGAAGACTGGTAGCTCTTCTCATGTCAGCTTCTTCCTCAAGTCTTATCCTCCCTTTAGCAAATTCACATGAGATTAACATGGTCCATCTTCTTTCTCCAAGCTAGAAGCCAGAAGTGCCTGAAGCAATTGCAGAGCCCAAAGGGACTCAAGAGACTCTCAATATACTGAAGAAATTGAAGCATTCCTCTCTCTCACTCCTGCCAACTCTAAGCAACCAAAAACAGATACAGGTCATGTATCTCCCTTAGTTAGGAGAAAATCCCATAGCAGTGGACTTTGGGACTCAGGTCCCAACTTTCATTCCTTCCATGGACTCAATTTCTTTGTAGTGCCTTGCAAAGATCAACTGGGGTAAATCCAAAACCTGTGTTGTTGTTCAGTCATATCAGTCATGTCCAACTCTTTGTGACCCCATTTGGGGTTTCTTAGCAAAGATACTGGAGTGTTTTAGTGTTTCTTTCTCCAATACATTTTATAGATGAGGAAACTGAGGCAAACAGGTATAAGTGATTTGTACCTGGTCATACCTCTAAGAAGTCTCTGAAGCCAGATTTGAACTCAGGAAGATGAGTCTTCTGGTCTTTAGGCCCAACACTCTATCCAAAATAAACACAAGCATCAGCACTTTAAAATAATGAGGGTGATTTTCTTGGCATCTTAGGTAACCCGCTTTCAGACAGATTTAAAAATCATCAGCAAAGAGATGTAATTAAATCCATGGGAACTGATGAGATCACAACTGAAATGGTATAGAGAGAGTCTTCTCCAGGGTGACCTCCTTCCCTGGCCTCATTTTAGTTCCTGGAAGCTAGATCAGAAGACTCTTCTTCATGACCAAAGCTGGGTTCTCTTTGGCAGGACGTCCAAAATAAGTTTGGCCATTTTATCCATGATTACAACAAAATGTGGATCTGTTGCTCTGATGTTTACCTGGTGGAATTGTTCTTTTTTCCCTTCTGTTTATCAGTTTTCTGATATAGTTTCCTGCATGTTTTCAGAAGGCCTAAATTGTCTCCCTTGCTCCCTTCCCTCCCCCCCCTTTCAGAGATGGTAAGCAATTTGATCTGATTTATCCATATGTTATCATGTAAAACATTTCCATATTGTTCATTGTTGTAAAAGAATAATCACAGAAAACCAAAACTTCAAAACAAAAAAAACAAAATAAACCTGTGAAAAACCATATGCTTTCATCTGTATTCCCACTCCAACAGTTTTTTCTCTGGAGATGGATGGCATTCTTTGTCATAAGTCCTTCAGAACTGTCCTGGATTGCTGAGTATTGCTGAGAGTAGCTAAGTTTTTCACAGATAACTATCCCATAATATTGCTGTTATTGTGTATAATTTTCTTCTGGTTCTGCTTATTTCACTCTGCCTGAGTTCATGTAAGTTTTTCCAGTTCTTTCTGAAATCCTTGTGTTCATCATTTCTTACAGCACAATAGTATTCCATTACCAACATAACACCACAATTTGTTCAGCCATTCCCCAAATGATGGACGTGTCAATTTCTAGCTCTTTGCCATCACAAAAAAGAACAGCCATAAATATTTTTGGGCAAGTAGGTCTTCCCCACTCCTTTATTTTATTTTAACTTTCTGGGTTACAGACTTAGTAGTGCTATTACTGGATGCCCTTTGGGCATAGTTCCAAATTGCCCTCCAGAATGGTTGGATCTGTTTACAATTCTACCCACAATGTATTAGTGTCCCAATTTTGCCACATCCCCTCCAACATTTATCACTTTTCTTTTCGGTCATATTAGCCAATCTGATAGGTATGAGATGGTACCTCAGAGTTGTTTTGATTTGCATTTCTCTAATCAAGAGGGATTTAGAATAATTTTTCATATGATTATTGATAGCTTGGATTTCTTCATCTGAAAACTGCTTGTTCACATCCTTTGACCATTTGAAGAATGGCGTGTAGTCTTATAAATGTCTTAATTCTCTATATATTTGAGAAATGAGACCTTTTAGGACTGTTCTTAGCAGGCTTTCTTACCCTCCATTTCCTTGGCCCTTTCCCTCTTCAAGGAAGATGAGATGGTGCACTGCTCCACAGGTTCTATGCAGACAGCTCAGCACTGATTGTGCTGTTGCCTAGCTTTGCTCCGCTGGGCTACACTGCAGAAGGCCTGGAGACTGCTGAGCCTCAGCCTTGAGAGTTATATTGATCCTTGAGATCAAGAAGACCTGTCTCAACTCAGATACAGTTGGCAATGGTTTCTGTGTCTGCAGAGCTTTAATGACATTGGAGGTATGAGAGACACATACCATGCTAAAGAATAATATCTACTTTTTCCTACATTCTCAGAATCCACAGGACTTAGCTGTATCAGTTTTTGCATACTTTGCTCCACCCTAAGGAGTAACTCAATAGGCCTTTCTCCTCTGTAGGCACAGTATTAGAGACTAAATTAGCTTAGAGGTCTTCCAATCTACCTCCCTCAACCATCTCAGGTGAAGTTCCTACACATTCATGTCAGCTAACATCTGGCCTCGCCTTTGAAGTTAACCCACTCTACTTGTAGCTGTCCTCCTTAGACTGTCTAGTCAGACTCATCACTTTGTCTGACTCAGAAGCCTTCCTTCCAGTGTCCCAGCTGAACTTTCATCTTATCAAACCCAAGTCTCCCAATATTGTTGTCCTGAGGGACATGGTTCATGCCCAGAGAAAATTCCAATTTGGAGGCTATGGTATCTGTATATCACTGGGGGATATAGCTATCTCCACCTTATTCATAAAGTGGAGTCTCAGAGTTAATTGTGGCATTCAGTCTTTCTGTAGGAATACCTCCCTGGATTGAAAGGACTTCTATTTCTTTAAGCGATTTCCTTTCCTCAGAGGATGGATGTCTAAAATTCCCAGTAACAACTTCTTACTGTCAATTCCTCAGGTATCCTTTCAGGGTAAAAATTTCTATATAGACTTAGAAAAATTTTCTGAGCTCTTTTGCCTGCCTTAACTATAAGTATAGTTATGTGTGTGTGTGTGTGTGTGTGTGTGTGTGTGTGTAGTTATACATATATATATATATATATATATATATATATATATATGTAGCCTTAACTATACATTCTTCCAATCCTTTCACTTTTCTGCCCAATAGTCTTAAAATATCTTCTTCTGCAGGTCTGGATATACTGCTGTGCGAAGGAAATTTACCCTCCCCCCTTTCTGGGGTCACACAGGTAATATCATCTCCTGTCAACTACCAGTATGCCTGGCATGAGCCTAAACTTGACCCAGAGTTGAGGATTGTATGAAGGAAATCATTGATTGGATTGGGTCACAAGGATAACATGGCAGCCAGAAAAAGGTGGCAAGAGATCACGAGACAGGGGATTTCCCTCTCTTCTCTCCCATGTTTGCTGCTGACCAGATTTCCCTGTGAATCATGCCTACTGCCAGCCACAGAATAGCAAGCTAAATGGAGTAGAAACCTCTGTATCTCCTATTTTTCCATCTTTCCCCCCTTTTACTTTTGATTAATAAATTTATTAATTTATGGCCAGTCTCATTTTCTCTTTTACACTGCTAATATTTTTCTTATAGTAGTTCAGTCATTTCAGTTGTGTCCAAATCTTTGTGATCCCATTTTGTTTTAGCAAAAATACTGTAATGATCTGCTTTTTCCTCCTCCAGCTCATTTTATAGATGAGGAAACTGAAGCAAACTGGGTTAAGTGACTTGCCCAGGGTCAGAGAACTAGTAAATATCTGAGACCTGATTTGAACTCAAGAAGATGAATCTCCCTGACTCCAGGCTTGGCACCTTATCCAGTGCCCCATCTTGCCAACATTAAATCACCTCTATGCTTCTGAATTGCAACAGTAAGATCGACAGTACCCCTCAATTACATCAGCTCCTATCTTTTCTAGCAATTAATCCACGTGTGCCTACATTAATACACAAATATTAATGCAATTAATAAATGTATAGTGTTATAGCAACAATGGCTTATTCAGTTAGTGTGCTGTGCCTAAACAATACATGTTATACTATTGTAACAAAAGACACGAGTTCAAACAAAGAAAATGATACCAAGGATTTTTTCAAGCTTCAACATTTAGCAATTAATTATATATACGTAGCAATAAGACTTTTAAGAAATATACTGTATCAAGCTATTCAAGCAATTGCTTAACAGTCAAATAAAGCCAAGTTTAGATAAGATTGTTACTTCCCTTAGAAGTCGTGTGACCCTGGGCAAGTCACTTGACCCTCATTGCCTACCCTTACCACTCTTCCGCCTTCAAGACGGAAGGTAAGGGTTTAAAAAAAAAAAAAAGATTGTAACTTCCCCAAACAATAAAATAAAAATAGACATTATATTAAAACACGGGTCCAGAGGGCAGCTAGGTGGTACAGTGGACAGAGTACCAGGCCTGGAGTCCGAAGGATCTAGGTTCAAATCCAGTCTCAGACACTTCTTAGCTGTGTGTCCAGAGGCAAATCACTTAATTCTATTCACTTATCCCTTACCCTAGTCACTAAGACAGAAAGGAAGGATTAAAAACCCAAGGGTACAAACAGGAAGAAGCAAAATCATCTATGACACAAAACAATCTAATTGCTATGCAGAGGGGAAAAAGTAAAAGTATTTTCTGGAATGGGATGACAAAATCTGCTCCACAAACAAAAACTGGCTACGGAGAAGAAACATTTTCCCAGCTTCCTACTCCTTGCCTGAGGCAACATCTATTCAAATGCAAAGAGCTAGGTAAGAAATGAGACCAAGGAGATGGCCTCCAGACTGACCATCATGAAAAAGTCAGTCTGAAAAAGAATACTCCAAAGTTTCTCAGAAAAGAATTATTTGTACCCTAACTATACACCAGGTGGTCTGGAGAAAACAAATTCTCTATATACTCATTCCAAGCCCAACAAAAGTATAAACGAATCTGAAAGAATGGATCTTATAGGATTTAAGGCTGGGACTTTTAGTGGCCATTCAATAAAAGCCTGAGATGACTTAGCCTAAAACACGAATTCGAATAGCACAATTTAGAAAATAATGGACTTCCCTTAAGAAAAAAAGACACTGAAGAAGCACAAAAGGACAGAGGAAGACAGAAAAGACATCTCTAACCTCTTCTTGAAGTAGTTGTGTCTCTGTACTTAAGAGTTCTGGCATCAAGAAAACTTATTTTAGAGTTCAAATCCAGCCTCAGACACTTAGAAGCTGTGTGACCCTGGGCAAAGCACAGCTCCTCATCTGTCAAATGAGCTAGAGAAGGAAAAGGCAAACCATTTTAATAGCTTTGCCAAGAAAACCCCAAATAGGTCACAAATAGACATAAACTGAAAATGACTGAATGACAAACTTCTTTTCATCCTACTCTTCTCTGAGGAAGAGTTTAACTTGGAAGTCAGGCCCAGAAGTTTGAGTTCTTTGCTCTCTTCAGAGAGAGGCTAGAATTATATCTATTAACTTCCATAAATATTAATCTAGGAAATATAGTTTTCAAGTTCAAGCTAAACTTCTGATCACTGTTCATTAACAGAGAATGGAAAAAATCTGGAAAGATTTATATGAAATGATGCAAAGTGACGTGAGCAGAACCAGGAGAATGTACATAGTAATAGCAATTATGTATATTGATCAATAACTGTGTGTGAAGTGGAAATTGAGGGGACCTTGAAAATTTCAAAGTACACCCTCTTTAACTGCTTTAAAAAAAATAAAATCCATCACTTAAAATATAATGTTTTATTGAGAGAAATGGGGGGGCACTATCTCAAGTCCTAGACTGAAGATGGATGCTCCCCCCCCCCCAAAGGATTTACAGAAAAAATAACGGGCCAAGTCATTGACCTAATACAACTGACAAAAAAAAAATCACAGAAAAAATCCCTTATTTATAGGAGAATCCTGATGCAATCAAGCCTCCACAAAGAGTTTAAAACATTTTTACCCCGGTTGGAAACAGAATGTCGAATAGCTTTACAATGGATACATTCAAGCTAATTAACATCTTGAAGAAATTGGAGAATAGCTTTACAATAGAAACATTCAAACATTTTAACATTTTTAAAGAAATGATCAGGAAGATGGAGACAACTACAAAGAGAAGAGTCATTGGGGACTAGGAGAGGCTGATGTGAGGATCAGTCAAGCCACGGGGCTTGACATCCCGGAAGAAGCTTCAATAGATACAATACAAATACAAAGATATAATAGGAGAGACTTCTAAGACAAAAGGGGGATTCAAGATTGGTACTTAAGATTTGATCCTGTTAGTCAGGGGCAACTGCCCCAAGCAAGTTCCCAAACAAACTCACTTAAGGCTTTAAAGCCTTTGTAAGGATGGGGTTGGGAAACCAGCTTTTACTAACTTCTTGGAGATATCAATAACTATCAATAACTTAAGACTACCACTCTAATTTCTCAATCCACACAACTGTGAATGAATGAACTATTACCAGAAATACAAGGATCCAGGACAACTTCAACAGACTAATGACTAAAAAGACCATCCACCACTAAAGAAGGAACTGATGGGATCTGCAGATCAAAGCATACCATTCTTCCCTTTTTTCCCTCTATAAATTTTTTTCTTGCATAAACAATGTCTTTTTTTACATGATGAACATGGAAGTATGTATTGCATAATAACACATATACAATCTAAGCCGAATTACCGGCCACCTTGAGAGGGGGAGGGTGGGAAGGAGGGAAAGAATAAGAATTGCAAAATGTCAGAAAACAATGATCTAAAATTTTATCAATAGGTAATTTTTTTTAAATCAAAGTAAAAAATAGGGAATAGAAAACCTCAAGCTTTTTATATGAGATTTGACTTCCTTCTGATCAAATGCCAGTTCCATAATGAACATAATGTAGCAAGAAGCAAAGAAACTCATTTATTCAAGTAAATAATTGAAACAGAAATCAGAGAAAGTACACATCAGACAATACAGAGTTAAAGAGCTTTCCCAATGGTAGCAAGCTAACTCAACTCATCTAAAGGGGAAATTCTTCCAAGTCACTAGTGTAGCAAGCCAAGGATAAGAATATGATAGAGTGCATTGGTTTCTTTCATGTCTGCTTCTTCCCAGAATATTATTCTCCCTTCAGTAACCTGAAGTGGGGTTGGCTTATCCATCTATTCTCTCTAGGCTAGAAGCCAGAAGCTCTCAAAGAAACTGTCAAGCTGGACCCCCCAAGTGATTGAAGATACTGGAACTTTTCTCTCTTTCACTCCTACCAACTCTGCCCAGGCCCTCATGAAAGTCCAGGGCATTGATTTCTACCACTGAGGAAAGAGTCCATTACCAATAGGCTTTGGGACTCAGGTTACACATATAATTATTGGTGTAGTGGTACACAGATATAATTTACAAATAAAGTATCTGCTCAGATTTTTTTTTCTGATAAGAGGTATGTAACCACAATGGCTAGATGCAAACTGGTCTGGATGACTGATTGTGAATGAACAGAAAAGTAAATTCTAATTTAGAAGGAGAGAGAAAGGTAACAATGAGTGGCTATATAAAAGGAAAGGACTAAGAGTACTCTGTGTGAAGGATCCTGGAGTTGCACTTTGCCCATTGTCTCAGCTCTGTACTCTGATTTTCAACACCAAATAACGGGGGAAATCAATCCTTCTTTCTTTCATGGACTAGTGAAATAAGAAAGAACAAAGTTATTTGCTCAGCCACAGTCCTGGAGCACTTCCTTTAAGTAGAGCACTGTGCTAAGTGCTGTGGGGATACATAAAAGTAAAAGAAGTTTTTCCCTGTTCCTGGGAAATCAGGACTGGAGAAGAAGGGGACATGATCATAGAAAGAGGACTGCCTAAACATGGTGACCAAAAGCACAACTGTTACATTTGTCTTTGGAATCCCTGCTTCTCCTTTCAGAATTCATTTTGGCTTTTGCTGATTGTTCTTTTAAGTCAGTAATGACAAATCTTTTAGAAACTGCCCATCATGCCTCTCTCCCTCTCCCCGCTCCCAATGCAATGCTCCACTCTTTACCCCACACAAGAAAGGGAGAAAGTGTTCCCATTGGGCTGCTTGGCAGAGGGGCAGGTGAGGTGAGGAATGTCCTCAGCACAGCTACATAGAGAGGGGGAGGGGAATGGCGGGATTCTTGATTCCAAGCCCAGTGCTCTATTCACTGTGCCACCTAAAGCTAATAATTGCTGGTAATTTAATTATTATAGCTGAAACATGAACCTTAGTGTCTTGATTCTGAATAAAATTAAAATAAAATGAAAAGTGAAGAATGAAGAAAACTAAAAGTTTTTCCATTGCACCATACTCTTTTTCAATAAATATTTGCTGCTTAATTAAAATGGTTTCACCATTCTGAATAGTGGGAAGCCTAGTAAACTTAACATTTCTACCTTCAGACACCAAGTCAAGAATTCACTTTAGTGAAAAATATGGAGTCAAGGCAAATCAGATTTACTAATTTTGTAAGAATTGTGACCCAAGAATCTTCCTGGATGAGTTTCATCTTGATCACATCCGGAATGTTTTGGAATCAATTCGTGTAAAACTCTTTTCCTCTCAGGAAAGCTCCAGGTAGAAAAACAATCCATTTGACCTAAAGTATTTTCATTAGAGTTTCCATTGGGCTCTAACCTACATTATGCTTTCTTGGGAATGCAAATATTGAGCAACTGGACCTGAGTACTTTGCTTTAAGCTGCTTTGGGTCTTGCTGATTATAGTACTATCTAGCTCTTTTCCTTTTTTTCCCTATCTCTGATCCAAGTCTCTCTCTATGTTCAATTAAAGTACAAACTCATGGGGGGAAAATATTTGTTAATGAGCTAAAGATTGTTGCAATAGCTACTGTTTTAACTTAATTATATTCAGAGTTTGAATATATGCACACATATATACAAATTCCTTTGATCTGTTTATTTCCTACTGTCTTTTAACAAAACACCAATAAAGGAACTGGATTTGAGATTCCGTGAGGTAAACTACATTGCCTCAGATTTAAGATATGAGTCCAGAATGCACCATTTTCCAAGAATTCCCTTTGGGTGTTTTGCAAGCTCATCTTTGTTCATTCAGATGACTTTTCCAGGTGTCTTAAGATGTCAACACTGAAGCTAAAAACAGATGATGCTATGTCATTGTATAAAAATTAAATTCAGTTCCTTCAGTTGTGTCAAATGGGAAACTAGGAGGCATTGGCTTAATGATGTGTTCAAAATGTATCTGAAAAATGTCTGTAAAGGGCCTTTACCACAGTGGCAAGAATGCTGGCAGCAATTGCCACCATTCTCCTTCTCCCTTTAGTGTTTCTATTTTGCATGGCTTTTCTTCTAGACTCTGGCAGAAAAAAGTAACTGTTGGAAAAGGGTACTATTACCTTCCCCGTGCTCAAAAGACTCAATAGAATTACTGACTATATGAATATGTTTGTACTGGGGTGGGGTAGGGGGAAGAGAGAACTACCTAAGCATAGTCTTTTTGATTCTTTTGATTATTGGAAAGAGAGATAGGGGCATCTGCCTGCCAACCCCAAACTTAACATGTCCAGGGGTCCCGTAAACCTTACTGCATGTATAACTGATTCTCTATACCTCATTGCCTAAAGGACAGGGGTATGTTACATTGTACTCCTCCCTCATACCCTGAGGGGTTGGGAGAAGTCTCTCATTTATGCCACTAGCTAGAGTTTCAACCAATCAGATACCTGAAATTTTAGAGGTCAAAGCACTCTAGTTGTATTTAACCACTTAGATTAGCTTTTAAGGAGGGATATTTACTTCAGGGAATAGCAAGAACACACAAATATTTTCCCCAACACTTCAAGAGCAAAATCTCCCCTCTGCCACCTCAGTTTTTGGACAGTGTCTATTTTGTGCCAGGGATTGTGACCCTCTCAACAATCCTGTGAGGAAAATAATTATCATTATACTCATTTTATGGTTGAGAAAACCCAGGCAAACAGAGATTAAGTGACATGCCCAGGTTCACATAGCTAGGAAGTGTTTGAGGTCATACTTGAACCCAGGTCCACCTGAATCCAGGCTTGGCACTTGATCCACTGTATTACCTACTTGCCCCTAAACACATTATTTCAGGTTTGAAGAGTCCTATAGAAAAGTCTTCTGGATTAGCCTATTGCTTCAATTTTCCTGCCCCACAGGTATCATATTCATTTCCTAGATTCCCTGTGAAGAGAGAAGGATATGGATGCAAGTTGGGCAGCTACTGGCCTTTTCTTCTTTGTATTTTTAAAGGATGGCACATCATTCTTAGGATGGACATACTTAGACTTAGAGTCTAACTTGGGAACTTGAAAGACTTGGAAGCTATGGGTCCTATTGGGCTGGGGCTGGCCAGCCCCAGAGGAAGCTTTTGCATCAGAGAAGACAAACATTGGCAATAGGATTGGCACAAGCCTAGCCATTTTACCAGCATATGTCCTGGGAGTTGTTTGGACAGTGCAGATGCAAGGTGAAATATAAGATACATGATTAGCATAATTCATTCTGCAAATTGTTTTATGTTCTGAAGAGGTTTGAGTATTAGCATGCCAAGAGATGATAATAGTAGTTTTAAGTTAAATGCCTGAATCTTGTATTTAAGTCATTCTGTTAATGCATACTGTATTTATTTTTAGCATTCTTTTTTGGTTAGGAATAAATTACCTTTCCCAGACCTGATTCTTATTATATATTAAGTACTGCTATATTCCTGCTTTACTTTTTCCTTAAGTCCTAAATGTGAACAATAAACAGTTACAAGTAAAATCTTCTCTGGAAGTAGAGTAGGACATTAAGGAGCCAATGAGTATGAGAAAAAGGACCTTAATCCCCTTTAGTAGAAGCAGGCTCCCCCAAGACAGAACCTAGTCCAATGATATAGCTGAGTTCAGAACAGAAGAGCAACTTGGGTAGAGAATGGAATGCCATAGTACCTTTCCACCAAAAATGGTTTTTCAAGGCTATTCAAGATATATTAGCTACCTTGACACATTCATGATTCACAATTATAATAGTTAAAATGAGTTTGATGACTATAAGAATTAAAAAAATATTATTGTGGTCGCCATTTATAAAAATTAACTCTTAAGTTATGAGGCTATTAGTAACTTTAGTAGCTTTATTATAGCAAGGTAGAGATAGTAAAGGGGGAAATGTAGGAAGGTGATAGGGAATTTTCTAGCCTACCATTCTAAGTCCGATCTGAAGAAATCTAGCTCACTCCCCTGACAAAGTTCTAATCTCCAGGTGGAAGTCCGTGAAAGTCTCTTCAATCCAAGTGAGACACCAAAGCTGAACTGCTTCCTAAAGCAAAGAGCTCCAACTCAGAACAAATCCAATGTCAAATGAATCTTCAGTTCTTTAGTCTCGCCTTTTATAAGCTGCTTTCTACATCACTTCCTGTCTCTCTGGTTTCTACTTCCTTTCACTGTGGGTTGGTCTATCACATCTCAGGAACCAATCATAGTTTCTTAATTTGCCTGGCACTGCCCGTCCTCTGAGGGTATGAATTTTTATCAAAAGGATCCTCAAGTTCCTGACTAAGCTAAAAAGAGTGGAGTACTCCAAATATTTGATTGATTAAGTTAAGATAAAGAAATTTCCTTTCACACAGTGAAATAAAAAAATAAAAAAAACAGGTCTTTTGCTCATGAACCTTTGTCTATTTATGGTATTTCCCATCTTATACTTGTCCAGTTGATATTTGAATAAACTTGATAAGCAAATTCTAGATAGGTAGATTATAAGTAGATATAAATATGGATATAGATGATATAGACAGCTATATGTACTTATATATACATAACCTGAATTTAGAAATATATATTCACAAAGTATATTTGTAAAGAATGGACTGTGTTATTCTATCAGTGACGTATATAAATTTTATTTTATATTGTTTAAAAAAACAATTTTAAACAAGAAGGGAAAAGAGAATAATAATCTCTATGGAGAAAGTTGAATTTGGGTTGGATCCTGAAAAATGGTTAGTATGCCAACAAATGAAGATGTTGGGGAATGACATTTTCAGGATAGGAAACTATGTAAAAAGGTAAGGAAGCAAAATGGGGTGGAGGTGGGGATAGTGGACTAGGTTTCTCAGTCAATAGAGCACCAGGCCTGGAGATAGGAGGCTCAAACCTTGCCTCAGACACCTCCTAGTTATGTGACCCTGGGCAAGTCACTTAAGCCCCATTGCCTAGCTCTTATAGCTCTTCTGCCTTGGAACTAATACTTAGTATTGATTCTAAGACAGAAGGAGAGAGAGAGAGAAAGAAAGAAAGGAAGAAAGGAAGAAAGGAAGAAAGGAAGAAAGGAAGAAAGGAAGAAAGGAAGAA
>NC_058130.1:338983776-339069132 GCF_016433145.1 Gracilinanus agilis | reverse complement strand
GGAAGGAAGGAAGGAAGGAAGGAAAGAAGGAAGGAAGGAAGGAAGGAAGGAAGGAAGGAAGGAAGGAAGGAAGGAAGGAAAAGAGAGAGAGAGAGAAAGAGAAAGAAAGGAAGGAAGGAAGGAAGGAAAAGAGGGAGGGGGAGATGGGGAGAGTGAGAGTGAGAAGGAAAGGAAAATTCAACAAACCATTGAAAATCATATAAAGATATTCAAAACCTCTAACAATCAGAGAAATACAAATTTCCCCTGTCTATATCTTGTGTATACACAGTTGTTTGCACATTGTCTCCCCTATTAGACTGAGCTCCTTGGAAAAAGGGGCTATCTTTTACCTATCTTTGTATCCCCAACCCTTAGCACAGTGTCTGGCACATAGGTATTTAAATGCTTATTGACTGACTGGCAGTAATGGCTGACACTTAAAAATGAAGTATTAGCTATGAAGCTAGCTTATCAGCGCATGACTTCAAATGACAAGATCCTAGAAAGAAATCCTCTTGGTTACAAGGCTGGAGGCACTTATTGTAGTAAGCATAAATCAGGTGAGATGAGAATCAGCAGTACTGTGGTCCAGTCCTGCTTTTTCTGAAACAAGCAGTCCATCCAGCACAGTGCCCCAGACCTCAGGTGCTTGCCTCATGGAGTTTGTCCTTAACTCCAGTGACATTTAAAGAATGCACAGATATGGAAAGGACACTAGACTTATCAGGGGCAAGAAGTGCACTAACTGATGAAGATTACTTGTTGCAAAAGTCGTTAGTCAGAGGCAACTAGGTTGGCTCAGTGTATAGAGAGCTTAGCCAGGGGACAGGAGGGTGAGAGTTCAAATCTGCCCTCAGATAATGACCCTTAGTAAATCACTTAACCCCAAATGGCCTACTCCTTACTGCTCTTCTACTTTGGAACTGATACTTAGTATTGATTCTTAGACAGAGTGTAAGAGTTTATAAATTTAAAAAAAAAGCCTGAGATGCAAGCCCATATACTGACTCCATATCAGGCCTATGTCCAGTATACTCACTGATCCCTGGATCAGCGAGGGGAGGAGGGTTCCTTCCTCTTTTTCATTCATTCAGTTATTTAAAAAGCATTTAGTAGAGTCAGGCCTAGAGACAGGAGGTCCTAGGTTCAAATTCGGCCTCAGACACTTCCTAGCTGTGTGACCCTGGGCAAGTCACTTGACCCCCATTGCCCACCCTTACCACTCTTCCACCTAGGAGCCAATACACAGAAGTTAAGGGTTTAAAAAAAAAAAAGCAAATTTTAAAAAAAGCATTTAGTAAGTACCTGGCAGCCAAATGGGTACATCAAGGTACATATTTTGCTATTACTAAATAGGATGTAAATTAGCAGTAATATAGATGACAATATTCATCACTCTAGAGGATTACTGTCTACTTTATGGCTAGGCATGGACACCAATAAACCTGTCTCTACCTTCATTGCATGATTTATTTCTCTTGAGAAAGTCTTGAAAGAGCCGAGGAAAAATGTTATAATACAGGGCAGCTAGGTAGCTCAGTAGATAGACCACTCAGCTTAGAATTGGGAGGACCTGGGTTCAAATCTGACCTCAGACACTTAGTTGTGTGAACCTGGCTTGCTGCTCTATCTTAAAATTGATACTAAGAGAGAAAATAAGGGTTATTTTTAAAAAGTTATATAATTTGGATGTAATCAAGGGAGCCCTTCCCCCAATTAATTTTGTCTAGAATATACTCCATGGAGCTGAGTCCCTCCTGCTGACAAGTTTACTCTAGTCCTTTCCAGTGGGTCATATTTGCTGACTCAGAGTTGAAAAACTTTTTTGGATTAATGCAATAAGCCCCAAATAGTGTTTTGATGATGATTTCCCCTCCCCTCTCCCAGGGCACCCTGCTCTCCCTTTTTTCCTTTCTCTCTCTAAAACATATGGCATTACTCTCTCTGGGATTTCCTAGGAGGGGTGGGATAGTCCTGTGGTACAGCCAGGCTATTTCTGAAGCAGCCTGCCATCCAACATGGTGGCCCAAGCCTCTATTGCCTGAACTCTGAAGCCTGCCCAGAAATCATCAGCAGTTGATTTATTGTACTCAACAAATAGTTGAGCTATTTGTACATGGCCTCAAGCATATGCACTGACCTAAAGGAGCTTAAGACTGGATCTCAAAGTACTAGTTGTCTTTCTCTGCTTTGTGTTTTCCTGAGGATAGGTAATCCTGAGATGGATATTTCCAGCCTTGAAGGAAACCTTGTGTGTTTGAGTCTCTGGATTCCTTAGCCGGTACCTGACTCCATTTTGGAAGCCACCCCCTACATCTACTATAGCACTTTTTTTTTTTTTTTTAAACCCTTAGCTTCTATCTTAGACTCAATACTGTGTTTTGGTTCTAAGGTAGAAGAACAGTAAGGGCTAGGCAATAGGGGTTAAGTGCCTTGCCCAGCATGTAAAATGTCAATTGCAGGGGGCCACTAGGTAGCACAAAGGGCTAGGCCTGGAGTCAGAAGATTTTGGGTTCAAATTAGGTCTCAGGCATTTTCTAGCTGTGTGAGCCTGAGCAGGTAGCTTAACCCTGGATAGAATTCATATTAAGACTGAAAGTTAGAGTTATTTTTAAAGTCTATTGCAGGCTTGTAAATGGTGTCATATTTTGATGTTTTAAATGTCTTCCTCCCAGGAGAGTATAACAGTTGTTCTAAATATCTACATGGAAGGTTATAATTCATGGAGGGGGGAAGCTGATATAACACAAACAAATGAAATGCTTCCAGGCTTCCCTTCCCATTTGGTTATACCAATCATTAACAGATACTGATCTCAACAGCTTTATTTTCTAGTTTGATTTCATGCAAGAAAACCATATATAAATGTTGGCAAAGTTGTGGTGGGAGAAAAAGAAAGTGCAGGAACATCAGGGGTCATACTGGGCTTTGGGAAGGAAATAAGATGAGTGTCAACTGATGTGCTCACCAATAGGCCCCCTCCCATACGGTGAGTCTAGGGAAGGGAAAAAGCAAGGATGACCCTGGAGAGAGGCCTGGAAGAAGTTCATTTTGTAAATGAAGTGCAGGGGAAAATAGGCAAATCTTCTTGGACTCTGTTGGGCCTGGGTGAAGTAGAGCTAAACGGTCTGGCAAAAGGAAAGCTGGAATTGATCCCTTTCCTTCCCCAAGAAGACACGCTCCAGATCACTTAAAGAGAGCAAAGTGCTGGTCTAGATCCTCTATAATTATTTATGGATTTTCTGGGTCTCTGCCTAATTGGTCTTCCTGCTGGGCCCTCTCCCTTTCTGAGGCTGGGGGACCTCACTTGCTGCCCAGCATAAGAGTATGAAGAGGAAGAAACCTCTAATATTTTTATTATGGGTAAATTTGGTTGTAGGGGAGAAAAATCCTTGCATAATGCTAGTATATGCTGTAAAGTAGTCTGTTACAATCTGGGAATGCAGAGAATCAGCACCAGTCCTAACGAACTGAAAATTCTCCAAAGATTTTCTTTAATGTACTTAAATTCCTTAGAACTTATCAATTAAACTTCCAGGTTCCCCCACCCTCAAGTTCGATGCCTGCAAAGGGAAATAGTGAAAAGTTAGTTATTCTAACCCCACTCTGGGGCTAGAAGTACGTGTGGGTTAAGAAACACAGTTGGAAGCTGAAAAAAAATTGTGTAGTAATAGATGCTGTCCCAGCACTGCTATCTTAATCCACTTCCCCCACAATGAAAACGGTTTTCCTTCCAACTAAGAAGGCAGAATCCCTCAGAGACCCACTTCCTTCCTTCTCTCCCCTTATGACAGGCTCCTTCTCCCCACCTCCCAAACCCGGACCCTTATCCTCCTTCCTCAAAGTAGGTCGAAGAAACCCGAAGGGCCCCTACACATTCCCCAGCTCCAGAGTTAGCAGCTGGTCCCCGTTCAGTGCTGCAGTGGCAACTTGGACTTTTTCCGCACAGCCCGTGGCAGTCCCTTAAATAAGCCGGCGAGACTCTGGCAGCATGTGGCAAAAACACTGCCGCGGCCGCTGCAGATCCACGAGACTCGGGGTGGCCAGAAGGACCTAAGGCAGAGTTCCCTTTAGCCCGTAGCACCCGCAGGGACGGGAGCTGGAAGGCGTATTCTGGTCCTACAATCTATATCTTGGCTAAGAGGGAAAAAAAAAAACAACAAACAAAAAAACAAACAAAAAACAAGCGAGCTCCTCCTATCGACCCTAAAGGTCAATGGGAGCAAGGCAGGTGTGTAACAAAGGATGGGGAAAGGGTAGGGGGGAAGGAAGTGATTAGCGGCCGGAGGATTCTGATTCAAACTTTCTCCAGAAGTGCAAAGGGAGGAGGAGGTACAGTCTGAGCCAGGTGAGAATGAGTGGGTTGGGGTGACCTGAGAAGCCTAAGAAACCAGCGCCAGGGCGGCCGGTCTAATTCGGAGTTGGGGGTCGCGTGAGGTGTTTCGCTATCAGGGTGCTCCCATTAGTGCACCCTCGTAGAGTCCGCGGCCCCGAGAAGGCGAAGAGGAGGAGACGCCAGCGCCCCTCCTTTTTTCCGACACGTCATGGGGTCCGCTGCGCTCCCCCGCCGCCTCCCGCCCACCCCAGGCGGAGACACCGAAGCAGCTCCCTCGCAGTCCGCAACCGTGGAGGGAGGGCGGGAGAGAGCCGGCGCCGCGGCGGCCGCTGTCGCAGCGGAGGAGCCTGCCGGAGAAACGGAGCCCCGCCTGCCGCCTAGCTCTGCAGCCTCCGGGACCGCGGGACTCGGGGTTGCCAGTCCCTCCTTTCGTAAGTCTTGTTGTGGGGGGTGGCGCTGGAGTGGGCGGGAGGGAAGGGAGGAACTCACGTTTCCTTTCCATCTCCCTTCTTCTGGGGTCCTTGGGGCCACGAGTAGGAGGATCCCTCTTTCCTTCAGCTTGGAGGTCAGCTCCGAAGGCGGGTGGACCGAGGTTCGAGGGCGGGGGCTGGGAGTGAGCCCCAGCTGCCTCCAGCTCCAGGATCTAGCCCTCAAGACTTCGGCTTTTGGCGCGGCCGAAAACTTTGGTGCGGCGCTCTGCCCTGCGCAGCCTTACGCTGCCTTACTCCGTCTTACCCTACCCTGTCCTGCCCAGCAGTACCCTGCCCTGTCCTGTCTTCACCTGATGGCTCCGCGTGGACCCCGTCCCCAGGTCCTCGACCAACCTGGAGGCGCAGGGGATGGGGGGGGGGGGGGCAGGGAGTGGTACCGCGGAGAGCGCAGGCTGCCGGGGGCTGGAAACTGACTGGGGTGAGTGTCCTTAGTCCCCAGCGCCACGCCGGGCATGCCTGGCTCCGCCCGCAGCTGTGTCCAGGGTTGGGGGGTCTTCCTACCGGTAGAAAACGAGCGACCTTACTAAGTGGAGTCTTGAGCGGCAGCAACTTCTCTGTCGGGTGCAGCAGCCAGCTACCCCCGCGCTCGGACGACACAGAGCTCCTGCATTTGGGAAAGAGGAAAAAAGGGAGAAGGGAAGCGAAAGGAAGGGCTAACAAGCTCACAGGGCTCGGGGGATGTTAGCTGAGGCCCAGAGGCTGCAGGAGGGCACTGTCCAGAGGTTCTCAGCCTGGGGATTTCGAGGGCACCTTGAAAGTGGGAGAAGAGGGAATAGCAGATTGATTAACTACGACGGGGCTTTCCTTCGAGGCCAAGTTCTTGCTTTCCTCCCTGAGAACCGGAGGAGGCGGGAGTCAAGAAAATGTTTTTGGCAGTCCCACCTCTTACCTGAGACTCCAGAAACTTGCCATTCTCTAGAGAACGAAAGACCACTTTCTCGTCTGCGTTCCGCTTTCCAGTCTGGACGCGTGCTTTATCTAAAAATTGCCGCTCCCCACCCCTCCCATCCCCGGCCTCCAGATTCTCCGGCTGGGGTCGGGCGTGGGGAGGGGAGTGGCCTGGGGCTTCCTTCTGTATCATCTAGTTTCCTCCTGATTCCGCCGGGCACCTGGTGAATGCCTCCTGACAGAATCAGTTCTTTCCTAGAAACGCACCCCTGCGAGAACCTCATCCTTTCTTCCTAGAAAAAACTGAAAACTCACTGAATTTGGGGTGGGGTAGAAGGCTGAGGAACCTTTCTGTCACGTCCTTAGGTATGAACGCTGAGTTGCAGGTGAATTAAGAACTTAAGTTTTTGTTTGTGCTTTTGTTTGGGTGGGGGAGTGTCAAGAATTTGAGGGAAATGGTTAAAGCATTTCCGGAGACTATAGTAATGTAAGAGATAGATGATTCTGTAATCAGAACTGGAGGGAGGGAGGAATATCTCTGGCTGCAAGTGGCTACCTGGCTGGGTGACTTTTTCCCTCTATAATTTCATTGCAGGCTTAGCCTTACTTTACTGTCTCTCGATTGCTTGGGCACCTGGAAATTTGAATTGGGTTGGGGGAGGGAAAGGAGAAAAGGAACCTCTAAAAGAAGGGTTGGATTGAAGGTGCAGGGTGGAGTAAAGATTAAAAATTCTGGATTTAGTCAGGAAGAGTTGGTTTCAGATTCTGCTTTGTGACCCTCAGCTAGTCACACATTTTCCCAAGCTCATCACTAGATGACCTCCAACTTTAAACCCATGATCCTTTGAGTTGATTGTAGAATTCCTCACCGAATCTGCAATCACTCCTAGGGCCTGAGCTATAGATTCCGGAGCCGAAATATGAGTGCATTAATTCACAGCGGTCCTTTTTAAATTGTAACTTTTGTCCACAATTGGGAGGATTGGGTTCAGGAAAGTTGTAGTCTTAATTTTCATCATGAGTTTTCCATGAATGGGAGTTGTTGCTTATTTTTCTCCCAGGATTAGTCTAATAGGGAAAGCTTATTGTCAAAACTCAGAGAAAAGAAGCAATTCTTTTTGTCCGCCTCATTTTAGTGATTAAAGATTAAGAACCCCAGAGAGCAAGAGAAAGAGAATTTGTTCGTGCTCTATATAATTTAGCAGATTTTCATCACCCTTTTAAAGATCATATATGTAAAATACTCTTATTAGGTCATATGTGACTACAATCCTAAATTAAAGCCAAGCAGCCTTTTAAAAATCCTTTGTTAATAACTTCTCAAGGAAGTAAGAGCTTTTAAGATAAGTGGATTCTTCCAGAGAGCTGTTTCTTTTACCACAGTGTCTATAACTCCTTTTCTTTGTGTGAAATTACTAGGGAAAGTAGTAGTGCTGAATTGCCAGTGTTTTATTGTTTGATTACTGTAATTAGCACACAGAAATGAAACCAGGGATAAAAGTGATATTGTATTGAATAGCATATGAAAAATTGGAAGAAGAAATATTTATTCTGGTTGGGAAAGAGATTGTAGGTATTACTATTATTATTTTTTAAGTTTAAAAAGTATACTTTAATATACATTTCAGATTCCATTGGTTCTTTCTGTTGAGGTAGATAGCATTTTTTATCATGAGTCCTTCAGAATTGTCTTGGACCATTGTGTTACTGAGAATAGCTACATCATTCACAGTTGATCACCATACAATATTGCTTTTTTCTGTTAGTAGTACTTTTATTTTTAATTTTTTTATTGATTAATTAAGAAAAACTTTCCATGGTTACATGATTCATGTTCTATCCTTCCCTTCCTCCAACCCCCCTCCCATAGCTGACTTGCAATTCTACTGGGTTTTACATGTGTCATTGATCAAGACCTATTTCCATATTATTGATATTTGCAATAGAGTGATCATTTAGAGTCTGAATCCCCAATCATATCCCCATCGAGCCATGTGATCAAGCAGTTGTTTTTGTTCTGTGTTTCTGCTCCCACAGTTCTTTCTCTGGATGTGGATAGTGTTCTTTCTCATAAGTCCCTCAGAATTGTCCTGGGTCATTGCATTGCTAGTCCGTTACAGTTGATTATGCCACAGTGTATCCGTCTCTTTGTATATAATTCTCTTGGTTCTGCTCCTTTCACTCTGCATCAATTCCTAGAGGTCGTTCTACTTCACATGGCAATTCCTCCAGTTCATTATTCCTTTTAGCACAATAGTATTCCATCACCAGCAGATACCACAATTTGTTTAGCCATTCCCTAATTGAAGGGCATCCCGTCATTTTCCAATTTTTTTGCCATTTGTAGGTATTATTAGTGGTAGGAGAAAGATTCACAGGAGGTGGTAAATACTTGGGTCTTAGTGGATATTTAAGCAGACTTAATTACCTAGTTTGAAAAACTGCATAGAAGAGGTTACAGGAATGATGGCATAATGGTGCATTAACTTATAGTGCTCTATATCAAAATGGTAGAATAAAGTTGGGTCATTAATATTTGTTCATGTTTATGCTTTATTCATTGTTCTGGATTTCTGTGGTAGCAATTTTTGTTAATCTCTGTATTGTCCATCCCCTTCCCCAATAGATCACTTTTAACATTTATACTTAGAAAGAGGGAAATTTGAATTTTAAAAAAATAATAAACTATAGCTAAATGTAGAAAAAGTTACTTATCTTCTTTGAGCTAGAACTTAACTCATTACACAAATGGATCTCATCTATTTGGGAGTTCCTTCCAACAATGCAGAAAACAACAACCTATTCTGGACTTGCCCTGACCTGTACTGTGTCCTCCTCAAAGTCCACCACCAAGAGGGTTCACCCATGTTCTGGAAATCCTCCTTGTTTTATTTTTTCTTTTCTCTTTTTTGGCCTTTTAAACCCTTACCTTCTGTCTTAGAAGCAATACTAAGTTCCAAGGTAGAAGAGAGGTAAGGGCTAGGCCATAGGGGCTAAGTGACTTTCCCAACATCACAGCTAGGAAGTGTCTAACGCCAGTCTTGAACCCAGGACCTCCCATCTTTAGGCCTGGTTTTCTATACACTGAGCCACCTAGCTGCACCACCACCCCTTTTTAAACCTATACCTTCTGTCTTATAATCAACATTGGTTCTAAGGCAGAGCCACCCTAGCTGGCCTGCCTTCCTTGTTTTCTTTGGATAGTTCAAGAGTGTGATTAGAGAACTCAGGCCACCTGCCCACCAGTCATGCCTTGGCCTTCTAATATGACCAACTCATCTGACCTTTTATGTCATAGAATTCTTCAAAATTCTTCATTCATTATATGTAACAGCCTACTCACACCCACAACATGCACTTTTCTATTGCCCCCTGAGTGTTGCTTATCATTAGTTTCTTCAGAAGAAGTGGTGTTGCAGGCTGGTATTGCAACACCAGGGAGACATTTGTACTGAAAAGTTGAGTCTTTCCTGTTCTGAAAAGCTCAGGCAATGTAAATGCTTTGCAGTCTTCTGAAAGTTCCTTTTAATTCTAGATTCTCCTCATTGGCTCTCCCAGGAATACATGCCACTGGAGCTTGCTCTGTGGAGTATTCTGTCAGTGCATGTTGAAATATGGATAATATACCTTCTTTACCCATTTGGTCTTTCCCATGGAGATGGAGAAACCAAACTCTTTTGAATCATTACAAATTTCTTTCATAAGATTCTGTGATATCTTAGGGCTTGGTGGAGTTAACACAATGTCATTCAAAAGAAAGCATCTGAAGGCCTCACTGAGGAGATTCTGTGCAGAAATTAATAGAAACTTGGACTCCATACTTAAAGAAATTATTCAGCAAAATTGCCCTGAAGTTCTACAACAAGAGGGCAATATAGACATTGAAAGGATCCATAGATCACCTTCTACACTAGACAATGAGAAGACAACCCCAAGAAATATAATAGCTAAATTTAAGAGCTTCCAACTAAAAGAAAAATATTACAAGAAGCCAGAAAGAGACAATTCAGATATCAAGGAGCATCAATCAGGATCACACAGGATCTGGCAGCCTCCACACTAAGAGCCACAAGGCTTGGAATATGATATTCAGAAAGGCAAGAGAACTGGGTCTACAACCAAGGATCACTTACCCATCAAAGCTGACTATATACTTCCAGGGGGAAGTATGGGCATTCAACAAGATAGAAGATTTCCAAGTATTTGCATAGAAAAGACCAGGACTAAATGGAAATTTCGATACTCAACCATAGAAATCAAGTGAAACATGAAAAGGTAAATAAGAAACAGAGGGGAAAGAAAGAAAATTCTTATTCTTAAATTTACCCCTTTAAGGGCCTTAATAAGATCAAATTATTTGTATTCCTATATGGAGAAATGGTATGTGTAATTTTCAAAAATTGTATTCACTATTATAGTAATTAGAAGAATTATTCATAGGGAGAGGTTGGAGCACTAAATGGTCTAAGATGAGACGGGGCAGGGGAAAAAGAGGGAGGGTGAATAGTAGATGGCATCAAGAGAAACTTGAATGAATAAGAAAAATAGGATATTCTATACCACACAAAGAGAGTGTGGGAAGGGGAGGGGATCAATACTATTATAAAAAGGAGAGGAAGAGAGCATTAAGAGGTAATATTTAAACCTTAATCTCAGCAGAAGTAACCCTGAGAGGGCAGAGTAGCTATGTCCATTGGGATATCGAATTCTATCTAACCCTACTGAGAAAGTCAGAAGGGATCAACCAAGGGGAGCAGGGGAGTGGGGAGATCAAAAAAGGGAGGGGAGGAGAGGAGGCAGGGAATTCATTAGGCCTTAAAAAATAAAAAGAGGAGAATAATAAGGGAGGGCCTAGAAAGGGAGGTAAATCAAGGGAGGGGATAAGGGGGATGGGTCTAAAACAAACCACCGGTTTAAAAGGAAATAGCGTAAGAAGAAGGGGTAGAACTAGGAGAGGATACCAAAATGTTGGGGAAAACACAACTGATAATTATAACTCTGAATGTGAATGGGATGAACTCACCCATAAAACAGAAGCAAATAGCAAAGTGGATTAGAAACCAAAATCCTACAGTATGTTGTCTACAAGAAACACATATGAGGCAGGTGGACATACACAGGTTTAAGGTGAAGGGCTGGAGCAAAATCTTTTGGGCTTCAAATAAGAAAAAGAAGGCAGGAGTGGCGATCATGATCTCTGACAGAGCCAAAGTAAAAATAGATTTGGTTAAAAGAGATAGGGAAGGTAATTATATCCTGATAAAAGACAGTATAGACAATGAGGAAATAACAGTGATCAATGTGTGTGCACCAAATGGCATAGCATCCAAATTCCTAAAGGATAAACTGGCACAGCTCAAGAATGAAATAGATAGTAAAACCATTCTAGAGAGAGATCTAAATATTCCTCTTCCAGATTTAGATAAATCAAACCGAAAAATAAATAAGAAAGAGATAAGAGAGGTAAATGAAATCCTAGAAAAATTAGATTTAATAGATATGTGGAGAAAAATAAATAGGGACAAAAAGGAATATACCTTCTTTTCAGCTGCACATGGTACATTCACAAAGATTGACCATGTAATAGGACATAGAAACATTGCAAACAAATGCAAAAGAGCAGAAATAATAAATGTAACCTCAGATCATAATGCAATAAAAATAATAATTAGTAAGGGCACCTGGACAGGCAAATCAAAAACTAATTGGAAATTAAATAATATGATTCTCCAAAACCAGTTAGTTAAAGAAGAAATCATAGAAACAATCAATAATTTCATTGAAGAGAATGACAATGATGAAACATCCTACCAAACTCTGTGGGATGCAACTAAGGCAGTCCTCAGAGGGAAATTTATATCCTTGAATGCACATATTAACAAATTAGAGAAGGCAAAGATCAATTAACTGGGCATGCAAATTAAAAAACTAGAAAGGGAACAAATTTAAAATCCCCAGCTAAACACCAAATTAGAGATTATAAAAATTAGAGGAGAAATCAATAAAATTGAAAGCAAAAGAACTATTAAATTAATAAATAAGACTAGAAGCTGGTACTTTGAAAAAACAGATAAAATAGAGAAAGTACTGGTCAATCTAAGTAAAAAAAGGAAAGAAGAAAACCAAATCATCAGTATCAAAGATAAAAAGGGAGACTTCACCTCTAACAAAGAGGAAATCAAGGCAATCATAAAAACTATTTTGCACAATTATATGGCAATAAATATAGCAATCTAGGTGAGATGGATGAATATTTACAAAAATATAAATTGCCTAGATTAACAGTAGAAGAAATAGAATACTTAAATAATTCCATATCAGAAAAAGAAATTGAACAAGCCATCAAAGAACTCCCTAAGAAAAAATCCCCAGGAACAGATGGATTCACAAGTGATTTCTATCAAACCTTTAAAGAACAACTAATTCTAATACTATACAAACTATTTGATGATATAATAAGCAAAGAAGGAGTTCTACCAAACTCCTTTTATGATACAAATATGGTACTGATCTTAAAGCCAGGTAGATCAAAAACAGAGAAAGAAAACTACAGACCAATTTCCTTAATGAACATAGATGCAAAAATCTTAAACAGAATACTAGCAAACAGACTCTAGCAAGTGATCATGAAGGTTATTTATTATGATCAGATGGGATTTATACCAGGAGTGCAAGGATGGTTCAACATCAGGAAAACCATTCACATAATTGACCATATCAATAAGCAAACCAACAAAAAACACATGATTATCTCAATAGATGCTGAAAAAGCCTTTGACAAAATACAACATCTATGCCTATTGAAAACTCTAGAAAGTATAGGAATAGAAGGACCTTTCCTTAAAATAATAAACAGTATATATCTAAAACCATCAACAAGCATCATATGCAATGGGGATAAATTAGAAGCCTTCCCAATAAGATCAGGCATGAAACAAGGATGCCCACTATTACCTCCATTATTTAACTAGAAACACTAGCATTAGCAATTGTACTAGAAACACTAGCAGTAACAATTAGAGAAGAAAAAGAAATTGAAGGTATTAAAATAGGCAATGAGGAGACTAAGCTACACTGTTTGCAGATGATATGATGGTCTACTTAAAAAATCCTAGAGAATCAACTAAAAAGCTAGTAGAAATAATCAACAACTTTAGCAAAGTTGCAGCATACAAAATAAATGCACATAAATCATCAGCATTTCTATATATCTCCAACACATCACAGCAGCAAGAGGTAGAAAGAGAAACACCATTTAAAATCACCCTAGACAATATAGAATACATGGGAATCTTATCTACCAAAACAAACACAGCAATTATACGAAAACAACTACAAAACACTTTCCAAACAAATAAAACTGGAGCTCAACAATTGGAAAGCCATTAATTGTTCATGGGTAGGACGAGCTAACATAATACAAATGACCATTCTACCCAAATTAATTTACCCATTTAGTGCTATACCTATCAAACTACCAAAAAACTTACTGAATTAGAAAAAACTGTAACAAAGTTCATTTGGAAGAACAAAAGATCAAGAATGTCAAGAGAAATAATGAAAAAAAATATGAAGGAAGGTGGCCTAGCAGTACCAGATATTAAATTATACTATAAAGCCTCAGTCACCAAAACGATATGGTACTGGCTAAGAGACAGAAGGGAGGATCAGTGGAATAGATTTGGGGTAATTGACATCAGCAAGGCAGTGTATGATAAACCCAAAGAGCCTAACTTTTGGGACAAAAATCCACTATTTGACAAAAACTGTTGGGAAAATTGGAAAACAATATGGGAGAGATTAGGTTTAGATTAACATCTCACACCGTACACGAAGATAAATTCAGAATGGATGAATGACTTGAATATAAAGAAGGAAACTATAAGAAAATTAGGTGAACATTGAATAGTATACCTGTCAGATCTATGGGAAAGGGAAGGTTTTAAAACCAAGCAAGAGTTAGAAAAAATTACAAAATGTAAAATAATTTTGATTATATTAAATTAAAAAGGTTTTGTACAAACAAAAACAATGCAACCAAAATCAGAAGGGAAACAACAAACTGGGAAAAAATCTTTATAACAAAAAACTGACAGAGGTCTAATTACTCAAATATACAAGGAGCTAAATCAATTGTATAAAAAAATCAAGCCATTCCCCAATTGATAAATGGGCAAGGGACATGAATAGGCAATTTTCATATAAAGAAATCAAAACTATCAATAAGCACATGAGAAAGTGTTCTAAACCTCTAATAATTAGAGAAATGCAAATCAAAACAACTCTGAGGTATCACCTCACACCTAGCAGATTGGCTAAAATGATAGCAGGGGAGAGTAATGAATGTTGGAGGGGATGTGGCAAAATTGGGACATTAATGAATTGCTGGTGGAGTTGTGAACTGATCCAACCATTCTGGATGGCAATTTGTAACTATGCCCAAAAAGCTCTGAAAGACTGCCTGCCCTTTGATCCAGCCATAGCATTGCTGGGTTTGTACCCCAAAGAGATCATAGATAAACAGACTTATATGAAAATATTTATAGCTGAGCTTTTTGTGGTGGCAAAAACCTGGAAAATGAGTGCATGCCCTTCAATTAGGGAATGGCTGAACAAATTGTGGTATCTGTTGGTGATGGAATACTATTGTGCTCAAAGGAATAATAAACTGGAGGAATTCCATGGGAACTGGAAAGACCTCCAGGAATTGATGCAGAGTGAAAAGAGCAGAGCCAGAAGAACATTGTACACAGAGACTGATACACTGTGGTAAAATCGAATGCAATGATCCAGGATAATTCTGAGGTATTTATGGAAAGGAACACTACCCACATTCAGAGGAAGAACTGCAGGAGTAGAAACACATAAGTAAAACACCCGCTTGAACACATGGGTTGATGCGGACATGGTTGGGGATATAGACACTAAATGACCACACCAATGCAACTATCAATACTATGTAAATAAGTCTTGACTGATCACATGTGTTAAAACCAATGGAAATGTGCATTGGATATGGGGTGTGGTGCTAAAAGGTGGGTGAATGGGAAAGTAAAAAACATGAATCATGTAAAAAAAAAAGTATAAAAATAAAAAAAGGGAAAAAAATAAAAAGGGGGAAAAAAAAGAATCTTACATTCTAATGTAAGAGATAATACCACAAAGGAAGATGGAAAGTTAGGCAGAAAAGGAAGGGCAAGAAGGAGGTTTGGGGGAGACATTGACTCATCCTAATTTGAAGAGTGTTTGATGTTTGGCATAGGTACCTCCTCAAATGGAAAATCATAACTCGCCATCAGTCTTATGGAAGATTCCAAAAGAGTGGAATGACTTTGCATAGTTTTTTTGCAAATCTTGCAAAATTTTCTTTAGACTGGTTTTACCTTCCACTGTTTCTCTTGTTTGGATAACATACTGCATATAATTACCCATCATTCTTCTTTGTAAGATGTTAAAGGTGTGTTTGTATAGTAATCCAGTGTTGTATTTACTAGAATCTGTCTCCATTTGGCAAGCAATTCACATATTTGCTTACTTAGGTGGGTATTTTATTTTTTGTTCTTGGTTTCTTGGTTATAGCAGTTTACAGAGGTTTAACTTCTGGAGGAAGTGATAGTTGGCATCAATGTTTTTTTTTCCTATTGACCTTTTCACATTTAAAAGTTTTTTTCAATAACTTATTTAAGGTTAAATCTTCCTAATTATATATTTTATCTTTTTATGATATTTCTATTCTTCCTTTTTATTATAAATTCTAATCTAAGTTGATGTTTTGACTATGCACATATAATTGCCCAAAGGTTAACTCCAATGTAGTATATCTTTTCTAGACTTTAAATGTAATCAATTTCATTTTCTATGATGTTTTATGGTGGCCATATCTAGCACCTAAGCCAATAATTAATTTTAATAACAACAAATGAAACTAATTTTAGTGCTATTTTCAAAATTTTTTCTAAAGCAAGAAAGTAATTAAGGTTTTGTAACAAAGCTTGGTAGTTAAGTAATTAACTAGTAAGAAAAATTCTACTGTGTTACATTGGCATATCAAATATTTCTACATACTTTACCATGTTGGCTTCAAGGAGAATTCCCACCCTCTTTCATTCAAGAAAGAGTAAAAAGTGCTGATTCTGGCATCAGGGATCCTTGAGCTGGGTGGCTCAGTGGGTTGAGATCCAGGCCTAGAGATTGGTGGTGGTGATGGTGGGGTGGTCCTAGGTTCAAATCTGGCCTCAGACTCTTTCTGTGTGACCCTGGGCAAGTCACTTAACCTGCATTGCCTAGCCCTTTTTGCTCTCTTGCCTTGGAAGCAATACATGGTATTGGTTCTAAGATGGGATTTTGTTGTTTTTTTTTTTTAAATAGATCAGTTAAAACCATAGAAATTAAAATGGAAAAAAAATTTAAAGATTAGACCTGCCTTAAGAATAGAGTACTTTATAATTGTTAGCTTAATTGATGGTGGCTAAAGTTTATCTTTTAGGGAATTCCTTATGTCTCTTTTTAATCCTTCTTAGTACCTGGCATCAACCTGTATAGATAGCTCCTTTGTAAAATGAAAGGATGAGATCAGATGATTTATTTTATTTATTTATGGTTCCTTTCAGCTCTGAGTCCTTTGGTAAGATTTATGACATAGTAATTATCAAAGAATGTTCACTGATGATCATTCAGTGATAAGAGCTGGAATAGAGGTTGCTTAATCTAACCCCATTATTTTGCAAATTAAGAAACCTGGGAGTCATGGAAAGTCATTAAATGACTTGCCCAAGACTACCCAGCTTATATGTGGGAAAGCCACAACTAGGACTTTGGTCTTCAAACTCCCAGACCTTCTCTCTTTTTGCAGCACCATGCTATTAAGACTGAAAAACACAACATCCTTTTTCAATCTTGTTTTCACTAACAATGATGAATAAAACCAGCTTTTTTTCAAAGTTAGAAAGATTAGCTTCAGCTCCTTTATAGTCAAATGGTGACAATTTCAGGAATTCTGAATTGATGGGGTGAGGTTACTTGATAGACAAAACACCAGATGAGAAATATCATTTATTTGTGGATAGACTGGAACAGTATAAGAAAAATGACACTACTACCTAAGTTAATTTACTTATTCAGTGCCAAAACAACCAAACTTCAGAAGGATTACTTTATAGACTAGAAGCAATAACAGAATTTATCTGGAAGAACAAAAGATCAAAACCCTCAAGAGAAATAATTTTTAAAAGAGTGAATGATCTATGATACTTGAGATACTTAAGGCATTTAAAATACTTAGGAGAAAGGAGAACATCCAGGAGAATGTTGTACATGGAGACTGATACACTGTGGTACAATTGAACATAATAGACTTCTCTACTAGCAGCAATGTAAGGATCCAGAGCAAGGATGAGGGACTTATGAGAAAGAAAACTAGCCACATTCAGAGGAAGAACTGTGGGAGGAGAAACACAGAAGAAAAACAACTGCTTGAACACATGGGCTGATGGGGATATTATTGGGGATGGAGACACTAAACGTTAACTCTAGTCCAACTATCAATAATATGAAATTAGGTCTTAATCAATAATACATGTAAAACCCAGTGGAATTGTGCATTGGCTAAGGGGGGCTGGGGAGTTTGGGGGAGCGGGAAAGAACATGAAACATGTAACTATGGGAAAATATTCAAAATTTTAAAAAAGTACTAAGGAGACTCAAGGTACTAAAGAATTTTATCACTCTTAGGATACTGAGAAGGGGTATATAACATAGAAGGGAGGGAGTAAGTTGAATAGGAGAGAGAGAGAGAGATAAATAAAAGGGTGCCAAGTAGTGCCAGATTTGAAACTAATACAAAGTAATAACTATCAAGGTGATTTGGTATTCATTTAAAAAACAGAACGTTTGATAAGTGGAACACATTAGATATGCAACAAAGAAGCAAAAAAAAAAAAAAGACTAGCATAGTATTCAATAAACACAGTAAGTTCAACTATTGGGTATAAGGACACATTCAACAAAAAATATTGGATAAAAATGGAAAGCCATCTGGCAAAAATTAGATTTAAACCAATATCTCATATCATATGCCAAGATGGACTCCACATGAATACAAGAGATCACATCATAAACAAATTAGAGGTACAAGGAAGAAAATAACCTGCATAAGGGAAGAGTTCATGAATAAACAAAGGAAGAAATGATCACAGGAGATAAAATATACAATTTATGTTGTACAAATGGTTTTTTAGAAATTTGCTAAAATAAAACCAGTGCAGCTAAAATTAAAAGAGAAACAAGTTTTTATGATAAAAGATCTATTAACCAAGATATTTAAGGAACTAATCAAAATATATGAATAAGAGCCATTCCCAGTAGCTAAGTGGTCAAAGGATATGAAAGACAGTTTTCAAAGGAAATCCAAGCTATCAACAGATATATGAAAAATGCTCTAAATCACCAATAATTGTAGAAATGCAAATTAAAACAAACCTGAGGTTCCACCTCACACCTATTATATTGTCGAAGATAGCAACAAAGTAAAATAACAATTGCTGGAGGATCTATAAGAAAACAGGCACTCCAGTCCCCTGTGGGTAGAGCTGTGGATTGAAAATCATTATCGCAAACAATATAAAACTGTTTTTATAAAACTGTGTCTAAAAGTTACTGAACTCTCCATACTCATCCATAGCTCTTGAGGCTCATACTTGTAGCTTGTACTCCAAAGAGTTCAGAGAAAGAGAAGAAGGGCTGATATACACAAAAACAATTAACAACTTGTTTGGATAGAACAAAGACCTAGAAACTAAGGGAGGGGAGGAGTGCTGGCAGCCAGGGAATGGTTGAACAATTTTTGGTATATAAAACAGTGAATGTTACTGTGTTATAAGAAATGATGAAAGGAATGGGTCAGAGAAACCTGGGAAGACATGTATGAACTAATTTAGAGGAAAGCATCACATGGAAACCAATTTATGCCTTAACATCATTATTTTATAGATATATTTACATCTTTTTACATATGTTTGACATAACAATATTGAAAGATAATTTTGAAACTTAAAAACTCTGACCTATGCTGTGACTCACCATGATCTAAGAGAATAGATTAAGTGTACTACCCACCTCCTGACAGAAAGGTGACAGTCTCAAGGTGCAAATGCCATCCATGGACACAGCAGAAATTTATTTTATCTGATTATGCATTTTTTGTCAAAAGAAAAAAAAGGGCCCTAGGAACATTTTTTAGAATAATAGCTAGCTTTTATATAGAGTTCAAGGTGCAAAGTACCTTATGTGTGCCATTTTATTTGCTCTTCAGATAACCCGGGGAAGTATTATTATGCTATTATTATTCCCACTTAGAGATGAAGAAATTTAGGCTGAGAAGAGTTAAATGACTAGCCCATAGTAGCTAAGTAGGTTTCTTATACTGGTTTTGAATTCACATCTTCCTGGTAAACAGAGGAGTACAGAAGGAAGGCCAGAAAGAAACACAGCTAAGTAGGACAGACTTGAAAGTTACATGCTACAATTTTTATATAGTTAAATGGAAAAGCTAGACATGATTGAAATTTGTAGTTTTGTGTTCAGTCCTTGTTATCTATCCTACTTTGTAGATGAGCATTTTGCTGATTTTGTTCTGTGTTTGTTAGGTTCAGAAATTTCAAATTTTTAAATAAATTGTTAGCAGCTAGATGAAATGAGCTTCTATTACAAATCTCCAAGATCATAGATCCAGTAGTTTTTACTTGAGATCCTATACTTCTGAAAATCCCAAATAAGGTTTTTGGAACACTATGAACAACTTGCATTTTCCCCTGAAATTAAATTATTATTTTTTAAATTTGGCTATTATTTATTTTTACTCCTCTATTCTAGTTGTTCCTGTACCAGAGACCTCATGGCAGTTTGTATTTAAAAATTATAGGTCATGAGCAAAGATGAAGTGGTGCCCAAAGTGTGCTTTCTTGTATTTTTTAAAAGAATGATCAAACTGCCTAGGAGAGCATGTGAGGGTGGGTGTGGGTATGTCTGGGTATGGCACTATGACCAATCACTTGATCATAGGGAGAAAAATAAGAAGTACTCTCTTCCTTCCTGTGCTTCATCAGCCTTAGCAACTCTTTCAACATCCAGGTCCCTTTCTCATACCCTAGTCTTGCTCCTTTCCTGCAGTCATTGTCTTTTTTTGTTCTTGTCCTCTTTGGCCTCCCGCATATTCTTGGAGTCTGCCTAGCACTTTCTAACATTCTCAAATGACCTTAAACAGACTCCATAGTGCCATGTTACTCTCATTGCCAAAATTTTACTTCTAACTTTGTAAGTTTCTATAGGATAGTTTCAGCATTATGTGTGGTCATGTGAATATGAACACATGAGCCATGCAAGTACGCTTCTAAAACCTAGAATAAAAGTGTGTTAGAAATGAATGACATTTTAGAAATCATCTACTCTACTGTTATCTCCCCAATACTCTTTTTCAAAAAATCCCTACCTTCTGTCTTAGGATCGCTACAGGTATTGGCTTCAAGGCAGAAGAATAATAAGGGATAGGCAATTGGGGTTAACTGCCTTGCCCAGGGTCACATAAGTGGGAAGTGTTTGAGGTCACATTTGAATCCAGGACCTCTTGACTCCAGGCCTAACTCTATACACTGAGCCACCTAGCTGCCCTTCCCACATATCCTTCCAAGATAACCCTATAAAAAGTGGAAAACTAAGGGCCAAAGAATTGGATATTTGCCCAATGTCACACAGGCAGAGTGAGGACTTGAGCCCAATCATCCTGGTCCCTAGCTCAGTGAACCGGTGTCTTTCCATAGTGTCATGCAAAATTCAGGCATTATCCATAGATTGAAGATAAATATAAATTAGCTTGTCAGAACAGGTTGGTAAATTGAGCCATGGCTCATCATGGTGAAGCAAACCAGACCAGTTAGGAAGGCCATCAATCAAGCATCCAGCATGCTACTTTCAGTTGGAAAACCCAGACTGATCCCTGGATATACATTCATTTCTAGTCATGGCTAAGTCTGAGGTAATTTCTGGGACTTCCCCTTAATGAAAAGCAGTGTAGCCTAGCAGCTAACTGGCTGGCCTCACAGAGAAGCACAAAAAGTCTCACATGAATTAATGAAAAGTGAAATAAGGAGTGCCAGAATGACAGTGCCCACAGTCATTACAGCAATATCACTGGAAACAACAACCACAAAGCAATAAAAATTAATTTTGTGAAAGTTTAAAACTCAAGCTTGGGCCCAAAGAGCTCTGGGAAGGTACTGCTTCCTATTCCTTGGTGGAGATAGGAGGTCCCCAGCTGTGGAACATTGCAGATCATGTCAGATTTTTCTTTTGGTATATTAATTGGTTTTCCTCCCCTTTTCTATTCTTCACTATATAGAATGGCTTTCTGGAGGGGAAAGGGGATTGATGGTGGGGAAATCTAAGTGATATGAAAACAAAAATCTTCTATTTATTTTTTTAAACCCTTACCTTCAACTTAGAATCAATACTATGTATTGGTCCCAAGGCAGAAGAGTGGTAAGGGCAAGGCAATGGGGTTAAGTGACATACCCAGGGTAACACAGCTAGGAATTTGAACCTAGGACCTCTCATCTCTAGGTCTGGCTCTCAATCCACTGAGCTACCCAGCTGCTCCCCCAAATCTATCTTTTAAAAATAGACTTGGAGCCAAGAAGATACGAATTCAAGTCCTGCCTCTGATGTATTAACTGTGTCACTCTGGACAAGTTACATAAACTCTAAACAATTCCCCAAGACTCTTTAAGTTGCAAAAAAGACTACCAGCCAGTAACTGGAAGGAAAAAAAGCATTTATTAAGCATCTATGATGTGCCAGGACCTTTTGAGATACCTCTTTTGAGCTTCACAACAACCCTGGAAAGGAGGTGCTATTATTCTCATTTCACAGTTGAAGAAACTGAGGCAAAGAAAGGTTAAGTGAGTTGCCTTGGGTAATACAACTGGTGTCTGAGGCTGCATTTGAATTCAGGTCTTCCTGACTCTAGTTCCAGCACTCTATCCTTACTACCACTTTGCTTCCTCAGCAGAACTCCCCCGTCTTCCCCCATATCAGTGAAATCACAAGTTTCATTACTTTATCAATCTTCCATCCCCTCGATGCTCAGTTTCATCTCAGAAGTCCTAGGAGCTCTAGTCAATCATGTGGGCAAGAAGTAGATGCACTTATGGTAGCTGTGAGACCTCTCTTGCTTCTCTGCCTTCTATGGAGGGCATTTGCAATTACTCTGGCCTAAACTGTCTTGGATTCAGAAGAGCAGAGACTACAATTGTGGTGAAACCAGCGGCTATATCCTTCATAGTTCCCTGTTGCTGTTCTAGCACCCAATTAAAAGGAAATTTTTCTTTTTTTTTTTAAGTGGTTATTCACAGTGACATTTATTTATTTGTTTGTTTGTTTGTTTGTTTGTTTGTTTGTTTGTTTGTTTATTTGTTTATTTATTTATTTATTTTAGGGAACTTTTCCATGGTTACTTGATTCAAGTTCTTACTTTCCCCTTCACCCACCCCTCCATCCCCCCCCTCCCCCCATAGCTGACATGCATTTCCACTGGTTTTAACATGTGTCATCAATCAAGACCTATTTCCATATTGTTGATAGTTGTACTAGGGTGTCCGCATCAACCCATGTGTTCAAGCAGTTGTTTTTCTTCTGTGTTTTCCACTCCTGTAGTTCTTCCTCTGAATGTGGGTAGTGTTCTTTTCCATAAATCTCTCAGAATTGTCCTGGGTCATTGCATTGCTGCTAGTACAGAAGTCCATTACATTCGATTTTACCACAGTGTATCAGTCTCTGTGTATAAGGTTCTTCTGGTTCTGCTCCCTTCACTCTGCATCAATTCTTGGAGGTCATTCCAGTTCACATGGAATTCCTCCAATTTATTATTTAAAAGGAAATTTTTCTTGATTCTTCCTGTGAGAGAATGGAGAAATGATACTGATTAGCTTCTTGAATCAATAGAAGCTCCTTGAGGGCAGGAATGGTTTCATTTTTGCAACTATCTCCTCAGCACAGTGCCTGGTATGTTGAATAAATGCTTGTTAATGTATTGATCAGTTGGTGAAGGGAAAACTTGCTTTCTCTTGCCAAATTTAAATTAAACACACACACACACACACACACACACACACACACACACACACACACACACACACACACACACACCCCATTCGAGTAGGATCAAAAGAGCAGGAAGAGCCCTTAAAATGGAGTCCAGGGCAGCTGGGTTTCTCAGTCAATAAAGCCCCAGACCTAGAGTCTAGAGGACCTGGATTCAAATATGACCTCAGACACTTCCTAGCTGTGTAACTTTGGGCAAATCACTTAACTCCCATTACCTCTTACCATTCTTCTGCTTTGGAATCAATACTTAATATCATTTCTGAAGCAGAAGTTACAGCTTTTAAGAAAAAAAGTCAAGGAGTCCATCTCCTTAGTATTGAAGAAGTTAGGTGGCTTCACTAGAGTCACTTATCTAGAGTCTAGTAATAATAATAATAATAATAATAATAATAATAATAATAATCACTTTCAGAATGCGCTAAAATTTGCAAAGTAGGCTATTAGGTGGTGAAGTGGAGTCAGAAGGATATGTGTTTGAATCTAGCCTCAGGCACTTATAAGCTATGTGACCCTGGTGCAAGTCACGTAACCCTGTTTGCCTTAGTTTCCTCATCATTAAAATGAGCTGGAGAAGGAAATGGCAAACTACTCCAGGATTTTTGCCAAGAAAACTCCAGATGGGGTCACCAAAAAATCAGATGTGAATAATTGGCTTTTAACCACAACATTACAAATAATGTTACCTTTGATCCCTACTAGATATAAATATAAATAGATAAAGTAAGGCAGCTTGTCAGATTGGATGAGTAAATTTAGATATGCTATAGATGGCTCATCAAGGTGAAGCAAACCTGACCAGTTGGAAGCCCATCAATCAAACAATAAATCAGCAAGTAGTTATTAAGGACTTACAATGTGCCACGCTCCGTGCTGTAATAATCCTCATTTTTCAGGTGAGAATACTGGGCTGTCAGGTTAAGTCATACAGTGAAGTTAGCAAGCTTCTAGTAAGTGTCTGAGCCAAGATATGAACCCATTTCTTCCTGACTCCAAAGTCCTGCATTTCTCTACTCCAGTGATGGACAAACTATGCCAGATGGGGCCCCCTGAAATGTTCTATCTGGCCAGCGACATTATTCCTAATCTGATGAATACAATACAATGAAACTTCGAAAGAGTTGCCTCAGAAACAGACTGACAGATGAGCATTTCCTTTCCTTTGGCCCCCTCTTTAAAAAGTTTGCCCATCACTGCTCTACTCTATAACCTAAAGCTTCCCTTAGCGGGTGAGAGGAATGGCCATCTATTCAAAAGAATCTTGAACTCCACTTTAGTGTGGCAAAGGCTATTTTTAGTTCATCCTCTTGAGAATGGGTCCTCAGGAGCCAGTGTTATAGCTAGCAGACAAGTTCAAAGAATGGGAGCACCCAGGCTCCTTTTATTTTATTCCCTAATGCAAAGATGGTCCCATCCCTCAATTTACCCTGAGCTGGTTACTGGAGGATTACAATCCAGTGAGCCAACTAATCAAAATGTGCAATTTACAATGCCTCATTACCCCAATTATTCACATGGATTTTAACCAATAAAAGTGAAAGCAGCTTCACCTGTTAGCCTCTTATGGAAGTGGCCAATTAAGCAAGCTTTAGGTGATATTCATTTATAATATTTATTATAAGATATAATATTATATAATACCATTAAATATTTATTGTTATACTATTATAATTATGTTTTATTATTATATTTTTAATATAATAATACCCTAATCCTTATTGTAATATGCTGATATGATTTTGGGTGACTTGGGCTTAAGCTGGGAACATGAAACTTAACTCAATTTTTTTTTTAAAACCATTACCTTTGGTCTTGGAGTCAATACTGTGTATTGGTTCCAAGGCAGAAGAGTGGTAAGAGCTAGGCAATGGGAGTTAAGTGACTTGCCCAGGGTCATACAGCTAGGACATGTCTGAGGCCAGATTTGAACCTCCCGTCTCTAGGCCTGGCTCTCAATTCACTGAGCCACCCAGCAGCCCCCTTAACTCAATTTTTTGACTCCATTATATAGGCTTATGAGAGGAGTCCACCATCTTGTCAGGACCTGTTCCTCACAGCAGATTTGGGAGGCAGGCTCTAGACACAAGTCTTCCTGAATTCAGATCTAGTCCTTTATCCAGTAAACCACCTAACTGCCACTGGCCAAGGGTCTGAAATAGGATTTGAACCCAACTATTCCCAGCTCCAAGTCTGGTGATCTCCCTACTCCACTAACCTGCCCTGCTCCATCACTGTGGCGTCCTTTCCAATATTATCACCAGGTTTCTTTGCTGAAGAATTCTGCTGTTTTGAAGAACAGTGATGGAAGACTTGTGATCGGCAAATGAATTTTTGTTTCAGTGTTTTTCACTGGGACACCATTGGAAATTGTGTAGGTGAAGGGATTCTTTATTTAATTTGTGTTTGAAAGAGAGTTGCTCATTCAGTCTCAGGATGTGAAGTAGATGATAACCTTCTGGGAATGATCCTAGACCTGATATGCTTCAATTGCAGGTGCTTTGAGCAAAAACACCTTTTCAAGGGCTGGCATCTGAATCCTCTGTACTGTGGCAGGGTTTTGTCTTCATTTATCAGCTGACCTTCTGGGCCATTAAGAGAAGCTTTGTCGGAGGGGATGTTTTGTTTACTTGTTGGCAGAATGACAGTATTTTCGGCATTGTTTTGGCTGCCTTGGAGATCTTTTTGCCCAATAAGGATGATAAAACAAGTCATTTTGAGTTTGCAATAGCTGGGAAATGATCAGGACTAAAGATTAGTCTTAGGGAAAAACAGTTTATAGCTTCTGCAGAACACAGTCTGAGATGCTTTTCAGCTGATTATAACAGTACACAGCTGGCCAGCTGTGATCCTCTCAGAAGCCTTTTTTCCCCCAAAACTCTTACCCTCTGTTTTAGAATCAATACAATTGATTCCAAGGCAGAAGAGCGGTAAGAGCTAGGCAATGGGGACTAAGGGACTTGCCCAGGGTCACATTAGGAAGTATCTTGGGCCAGATTTGAACCCAGAAACTCCCATCTCTAAGTCTGATGCTCAGTCTACTGAGTCATCCAGTTGGCCCCACTCTCGGAGGCCTTTTAAAGAAATTAACTTTAAAATATTGAACAGAGAGGCCATAGAATTATACTTCTGGAAGGAACTGTCAAAAGTAATTTAGTTATGCTATAAGTTTTGAGGTAGATGGGACCTGAGAGCTCATCTAGAGCTGTGCCCTGATTTAATAGATGGGGAAACTGAGGCTCATCTAGATTAAGCATTATTGCCCAAGGTCACACAAATTGCATACTAGGTAGTAGAACTAGGATTCAAACTCAAGTCCCCTGATCTCTTTTCTGTGATTCTATAAATGTGTCATCAAGGAGGTAAAACCATTCAGTAATAAGAGTAGAGAAGCCATATGCCATAGAGAAAAGAGAGCTGATATCTGAGCCAAGAAGATGTGGGTGCAGATTCCCCCTTTGACCTGTCCTGATGGTGTGGCCCTGGGTACACACTGTCTCTCAGTCCTAGGCAGCCCTATAAGACTAGAAATAGTAGAGAAGTCACCACATTGCATTGATAATAATTTATCAATTTTATATTTTATATAACATTTGTATTTAAGATTTATATAAAGGCACATTCAGAGGAAGAATTGCAGGAGTGGAAACACAGAAGAAAAACAACCACTTGAACTCATGGGTTGATGCAGACATGGTTGGAGATGTAGACCCGAAATGACCACACCAATATAACTATCAATAATATGGAAATAAGTCTTGATTGATCACACGTGTTAAAACCAGTGGAAATGTGCGTTGGATATGGGGGTGGTGGTGAAGGGGAAAGTAAAAACAAGAATCATATAACCATGGAAAATTTTTCTAAAAAAATAAAAGATTTAAATTTAAAAAAAAAAAAAGATTTATATAAAGGAAGCTAGGTGGTCTAGTGGATAGAGTGCCAGGCCTAGAATCAGGAAGACTCATCTTCCTGAGTGCAAATCCAGTCTCAGAAAGTTATTAGCCATATGACCCTGAGCAAGTCATCTTGCCCTCTTTGCTATTTCCTTCTCTGGCTCATTTTGCAGATGAGGAAACTGAGGCAAATGAGTATCTTTGCCAAGAAAATCCTAAATGGGTCACATTTAGTGTTGGACATAGCTGAAAAGCAAAAATGTGCAAATGTTCTAATTATTTGCAATTATTATCTCATTGGATCCTCACTATTATTATTCTCATTTTTCAGATAAGGAAACTGAGGCAAACAGAGATTTTTTTTTTTAAGTGACTTGCCCAAGGTCATCAGCTAGTATCTAAGGTTAAATTTGAACTCCGGTCTCTCCTGAATCCTGACCCAGTGCAGTCTCCACTGTGCCATCTAGTTGCCATAGAAGGGGATTTTTCCAATGGGAGTTCTCTAAGGCAATGAAGTCACCCATCTAGTCCCTATCCCTAAACAAATAATAGTGTCAGATCTGAGGAAATAAGGCATGTTCTTTGATGTCCAAAGAAAAGCAGCCTGTTCTCAAAATTTAAAATTAGTTTTTCTAAGATACTGATTCAGGGTCTTAAAACAGTGTGCTACAGGATAAGAGCAGGAATGTGTTTGTAATTTTTAACAACTGGGCTCTCTGGGCAGGGATTTTGGGGGTGGAGAATATACACATGACACACTTTGAGGGTCACTCTGATCTGTGGAGTTCTTTTTACATTATGAAACAATAATTTCTACTTTGAAAGCTAGTTTCTACTATGATTTATTTTTGTCACTTACATTAGAAGTATGTTCTGACCTTGTCATTGTGTCCCAATGCCAATTTTTGCCGAGTTTCTTTTTCTGGAACACAATAATCAGACCTGCTGTGTGTGTGTGTGTGTGTGTGTGTGTGTGTGTGTGTGTGTGTGTGTGTGTGTGTGTGTGTGTGTGTAAACAGTAAGGACTAGGTAATCTGGGTTAAATGATTTGCCCAGAGTCACAAAACGAGGAAGTGGTCAAATCTGAACTTCTGACTCCACACCTGGTGCTGTGTCTAGCCACTGAACCTCCTTTCTGCCCCAGAAAAGTACTTTCATATATTATCACTAATGTTTATTCCTCAAGTCACCCTAGTAAGATAAAGAGGAGAATTGTTCCATTATGTTCCTCATTTTACAAAGAAGGAAACTGAGATTCAGAGAAATTCATTTTACTTGGATAGAGTCACCCAGCCAGGGAATGGCAGAGTTGGGACTAGAATTCAGTCCTCCACATTCTTCACTGGGTATTACCCAACCATGCTATGTCAAAAAATAAAGAATAGCCATGGCAATAATTCACGAATTACCTATTATTCAGTTTTTACTAAACATACCCTGTAAAAATAATGTATTGTTTCTATTTTCTTAAAAATTACACATAGTTAATAAAATGTAATTATATGAAATCACAATTATGTGATACAAAGGTAAAAAGCACTAGCTTGGTTCGAATCCCACCTCTGCCACTTATGACCTTGGGCATCTCATTTAACTTCCCTGGGTCTGAGTTTCTTCATCTTCATCTGAGAAATGGTAGTGTTGGACTAGATGGCCTCTGAGGTTCTTTCAGCTCTAGAGCTATGATCCTAATGTAGATTCAACCTTAATGAAGGTCTTTAAACTTCTTTAATAATCAACCATTGATATACAGATCACAGATTCCCTATGACCTCTATCAGTAAGCCTTCTTAATTTATAGAAAGTATTCTCCAACTCATTAGCACAATCCACAACTAATCTTTATTCTAAATACATGCTAGTAAACAAATCACTGAGACTGGATGATATCCGCTAAGAACTGAAAATAAAGGTTGAAATTGTGGAACTAGAAGTCAGCTAGGAGCATTCAGATGGCATAATAGATGGATTCTCAAGCCTAGAGTTAGGAAGAGTTGAGTTTTAATTCAACTTCATACTCTAGTAGTGTGACCTTAGGCAAGTTGCTTATTTCTATTTGCCTCTGTTTCCTCATCTGTCAAATAAGCTGGAGAAGTAAATGGCAAACCACTCCAGTATTTTTGTCAGGAAAATCACAAAAGGGTCATTAAGAGTCAGACAACTGAAAAATGACTAAACAACAAGGCCAGCATTTGTTACCTCTTCTTAAATAAATTAGACATTGACTATAAGTTTAACTGCAGTTCATAAAAAGGGATTCAGCGTTGACCCTGGGAACTGCAGATGTATGAATCTTGCTTCTGGATGAGCTAAGAAAAGATAACTGTGAACAGAGTATAAAAGTATAACCTATTAAGAGAAAGACAAAATGTATTTGGAAGAGAAAGTCATACCTGTTTTCATGGATTCATAGACTATTTATTTTTATTACATAACATAATATGTAACATAACACACTATATGATTTGTTAAAATATGTAATAAATTATGACAAATATGCTTATCCAAGAGAAGTTCTCACATTAACTGTATCCAAAAATCTGTCTCATTCTTTTATTTCTCCTCCCTCCCACCTCTCTGTCTCCTGACGAAAATAGGTAATGTGATATAAGTTGTACATATTATTATCATATAATATATATTTCCCTGTTCATCATGTTGAATCTGTATTCAGACTGTTCCTTCTGTGGTGGTGAATAGCCTTTTTCATCACGAGTCCCTTACAGTTCTACTGGATCCTTGCCTTGTTGGTAGTAGTTAAGTCATTCACAGTTGATCATCATACATTATTGCTGTTACTGTGTACAATGTTATCCTGGTTCTACTCACTTCACTTTGCATCACTTCATAGAAGTCTTTCTGAGTTTTTTTTTATGGTCATCTTATTTATCATTTCTTCTGACATGATAATCTATTACAATCATATACCACAACTCATAGAATCTTAAGAGTTAGAACCAACTCCAGAAGTCATCTCTTCTAATAAAAAAATTGAACCAGTATTAAAGTGCTCTGGGAAGACAGAGATGCTGGAGGAACTGTGAATTGGTCCAGACACTCTAGAAAACAATTTGGAATATGAGTACATGAGAAATATGAGAAAAGGGATTAAATGGTTCTTACCCTTTGACACATCAGTCTCCTTACTGGGCATGCACCCCAGCAAGTGTCAAAAACAGAAAGCCTTGTAATATACATCATAATATTCATTGGATCACTTTCTGTGCAAAGGAAGAATTGAAAACAAAGTGGTTATTCATCACTTGGTTAATGGCTGAACAAACTGTGCTATTTGAATGTAATGGATCGGTAATATGCAATGAGAAATGATGATTAGAAGGAAGGCAAGAAAACCTAGGAATACCTGTGTAAACTGATAGAGAAGGTAAAAAGGACCAGAAGGGTAATATACACAATGACTACAATAATGTAAATGAAAAGAACACTAAGAGGAAAACAAATTATGGTTTAGATTTTCAATGTCTTTGTTTACAACAAGGCAGGGATCCAGGACAAATTCAAAGGACTCATGATGAAAAAGGCTAGTCAAAATGGAGATTGAAACATGCCATTCTTCATTTTATTTCTTCCGTGAATTTTTCTGTAGTATAAGCAATATGCATCCTGTTTCACAACATGATAAACAGGGAAATATGTATTATATGATAATATATGCACAACTAGTATCATTACCTGCCTTCTTGGGAATAGGGTAGATGGGGAAGGGTAATGGAAAAAAAAGGAATGAGATATATTTTTGGACATAGCTGATGTGAGAATTTATTTCTCTAAGATAAACTTATAATTTATTATATATTTATAACATGCATAATATTGTTATGTTACATATTATATTGTCATATATAAAAAATAAATGGTAACCCAAAAAAAACCACTAAGAGGAAAACAAATTCTGGTTTAGTTCTTCAAGATGTCTTTGTTAAGGTCCCACGGTAGAAACTATTAAAGTAATTCCATCACTACAAAATTGAGAGAAATATTTTGTTGTGGAGAGGAAACTGACTTAGAGATAGGAAACAAAAAGTAGAAATAAATGGTCTCAATACAGTTACATGGGTCAGTGGATTGAGAGTCAGGCCTGGAGGTGGGAGGTCCTAGATTCAAATTTGGCCTCAGACAATTCCTAGCTGTGTGTCCCTGGGCAAGTCACTTAACCCCCATTGCCTATCCCTTACCATGCTTCCTTCTTGGAACCAATATGTAAAATTGATTCTATAATAAAAGGTAAAGGTTTGAAAGGAAGGAAGAAAGGAAAGAAAGGAAAAGAAAGAAAGAGGCCTCTGTGTGTATGGCAAAATGAGGTCTCTCAAGAACATTGGTTGGTTCTTTCATATGGTTAATTTTCAATTCTTTTAAGAACTGACTTTATATTCCTTGGCCACTTATCTATTAAGGAACGGCTTTTAGTCTTTTATATTTGTTAGTTTTCTTTATATCTTGTATACTAAAGTCTTATCTGAGAAATTAGACATAAAGACTTTTTTTCCATTAGAAGAAAGAATTATTATTGGGACTAGTTTTTTTTTTTAATCGTTTTTAGAAATAATCTGGAAAAAGTAATATTCTATTAAATCCTTAGACTTACAGAGGACACAGTTTTTTCTGAGTAGTGAAACTTCATGCTGACAAAGGGCAGATTGCAGAGAGATCTTTAGAGGTTGTCTTGAGTGACATAGAAGTGTCATTGTGGAAAAGTATAAGGGGATACAGGTAGGGGAAAATAATCCAAACCATACTTATAAAATGATGGGTTTTAAATCATGAGTTACCACCTAGGAATAAGAACCAGCTGTCTCTATAAGCCTGCAGTTGACAGCCCATGGCATGTACACCAAAGGCAGCATAGGCAATGTGATTTTACAGGGGTGCTTGGTGGCCAAGGATCAAGATGTTATGGAGAATTCCTCATAGTGCAGTGAACTTGCCATCCTTCAAGGTCCTTAAATCTGTCCTCAAGGATTACTTGTCAAGAGTGTTATGGGTAGTTGAGGAGGCCAAGCTAGGTAGCTCAGTGGATAGAGAGCCAGGCCTGGAAACAGTGAGGTCCTGGGTTCAAATCTGGTTCTAGGTGTGACCCTGAGCAAGTCACTTAACTCCCAATTGCCTATCCCTTATCAATATGTAGTATTGATTCTAAGATAGAAGGTAAAGAGTTTTTTAAAATTATATTACTGGAGGGGGAAAAGCATCAACAAACTTTAAAAAAATTAAATGTAAAAAAAAGTTTATACAATGCTTGGCAATGGGAAAATGTGTGCAATAAAATCAAATCATTGATAAAAAGAAAAGAATATATTTAACCCATTGCTACATGCAAAACACAAGGAATACAAAAACAAAACAAACATACCTGGGCTTCAAAGGACTTGCATTCTATTTTTCTAGTTTAACTAGTATTACTGAGGATACCTTCATCATAGACTGTTTTAAATATGATACTTTTCCACTTTCTGTTTAGATTAGAAGTAAAATTCTGGAAATCTATTAATCAGCATGTATTTTGTTTTTAAACACTTACCTTCTGTCTTAGAAGTAATACCATGTATTGGTTTAAAGGCAGAAGAGAGGTAAGGGCTAGGCAATGCGGGTTAACCTATCATTAAATTATCATTATCTCTCTTTCACTAATGAAGAAACCGAGGCTGAAAAGAAGTGCCTAGGGTCACAATTGGAAAGTATCTGAGGAGGAATTTGAATTCAGGTCTTCCTGACTCCTGGTCTAAAACTCTGTGATTCCCAAAGTGGGCGCCACTGCCCCCTGGTGGGTGCTACAGTGATCCAGTGGAGTGGTGATGGCCACACTTTCTTTTGTATTACATTCTATTCTGAGTTCAATTAATAGTTTCATAATTTCCAGGGGGCGCTAAGTAATATTTTTTTCTGGAAAGGGGGCAGTAGGCCAAAAAAGTTTGGAAACCTGCTCTAGGCTTCTGCCAGTATGCTATGTAGCTGACTGCCTATATGCTAGGTGCTGGGGAACAATTCCTTCTCAAAGGCCTTGCACTCTGGCAATAAAAAAGAATATAAAACCCATCCAAATTCCATACAGATCATCTTTATATATAGAAATTTATAATAATAAAAATTTCCAAATTTGAAGGTAGGACAGAGGGAGAATTACATATGCTGAGGGATATTTTTTCCATTAGAAAGAATTCTAAAATAGTAATTTTCAGTGAGCCAGATTCTGCCACTAGTTACTAGTCTGTTTTTTCTGTGATCAGTTACTCACTGATGTACTCACACTAGTGGGTAATTGATGACAGGACTTGGCTCAGCACAACATCTCAGCCACCTGTTTTTAAATCGTTTTCACTTCCACTTGAACACTAACATCATTTCATAGGCAATTGATTAAATTATAAAAAGAATGCGAAAAAGAAGAGTCATAAATCTATCCAACACTTTTTTCTAATTTTTAAAAAATATTTTTTTATTCAGCCCCTCTCCCCTCTCAACACCATAGAAGGCATCAGCCAACAAATTATATAGATTGTCTTTCATGTTTTCATTTCTCAGTTCATTCTCTGGAGGTGAACATTGACAAGTTATTCTTCAAATATAAAAGCTGTAGCTGTATATAATGCTCTCTTGGTTCTACTCATTTTCATTATCTCATGTAGTTCTTTCCAAGTTTTAAAAAAATTAATCTGTTCATCATTTCTTACGGGACATATCCAACACTTCTTACAAATAATTTTTATGACTCAAAAAAAAAATACTTTCATGGTGACAAGAAGTACTGGTGGCCTCGGGGATAGAGTGCTGGTCCTAAAGTGTGGAAAATCTGAATTCCAGTCCAGTTTCAGATACTATGGGTGTGACCCTGAGCAAGTCACTTAACCTAAGTCTGTCTGCATACCTCATCTGTAAAACAGAAATACAGTAGCGCCTGCTTCCCAGGTTTGTTTTGAGGATCAAAGGTGATAATAACAGTAAAGCACTTTATAAACTTTAAATCACTGCTTTACTGTTTAAACTTTAAGGTAATTCAGCAAGACAATAAAATAGAAGGCAATGTAGAAATCTTTTTCTAGGACACTATGAAAACAGGTACAGAATAGTGGCTAGACCCAATAATGGTGTAGATGTAACAAAATGAAAACACAACCTGCCTCTTCTACAAAAGTATATTGCTTTGCCATTGGCTAAAGACTTGCTTTAAAAAAAGCTTTTTGTTGCTCCCTTCATGATGTTTTCTGATCTCTTCTCATTGACTTCCTCCTGCTTTGGGCCCCCAACCTCCATCTCATAAAATGTGGCTAGCCTTCTGGATTTATTTATTCTAAGTTTCTCTTCTACTTGATGCTAGTATGATAATTCTATACTTAACTCTTTAATTCTTTCTACTACCACTCCAAATGGCACCTCTTACAAAATATTCATATATGCATTTCTTAAAATCTATTAATTACTTCTAATTTCTGGTATGGGTTGGCCTCATCCAGAGTTAGAGAAAAATATTTTTTTCTTTTTTCTAGCAAAGAAAACCTTAAAATGTTTCTATAAAATGAGTCTGCTGTTACGAATATAGATGTCCCATATAATTAGGTACTAACTTTAAAATATGAGAAAACTAAAGTTGAGGCTTTAATGAGAATGTTAAATAAATTTTAAGAAAATAAAGAACCCACAAATTTCTTTAGATATCTCTTTTCTTATAGAATTTGTGTGCCATGGTCAGTGACAGTTTCACTATCTCCCAGAATTGAAGAAACAAGAAGCTGAGGAGAGGTTCAAGGTCTGAAATAGCTGATTAGGGTGAGCTAAATGCAAGAGTCCTCTCTGGCCTGGAAGGCACTGAAAAGACTTTAACTGTCTTTCATTGGCTTCAATTCACAGGGCTCCTTTTTTTCTTCTTCCCTTTTGTACCCATCTTGTCTTTCCTAGATATACCCAGATCATTAACCCACCTGCTATTCTTCATCGAACTAGACCCTTGTTGGCGAAGGTATGGCACACATGTCCTGGTGGCATGGAGGTGGGCTGCTGTGTTCCCCCTCTCCATAGTGCCTGAGGACAATGTTCATATGTCCTGCCCAGCAGCCCAATGTGAGCACTTCCTCTTTCTGCTGTCTAGGGTAATGCAGGGGGCTCACAGGTGGCTTGAAGATGCAGTTTGGGCATGTGATCTCTAAAAGGTTCACCAGTGCTGCACTTGAGCAACATTTGCCTACCAAATTATATAAGATTGTCCAGGGAAGTCCCCTTTCTTTTTTAATGCAAAGATTTGGTAGATACCCTTAGCAATATTTTATAATCTGAACTAGATTTTTTTCAAGATTGAAAATTTATATTTAATGTTAAATTAAACTCAGATACAGGGCAGGTAATGGGACAAGAGCTGGATTGTCTATGGACTTTCATTGTGCTGATGGTCTGCATGGGGGGTGGGGCTGAACCCCAGACTGAGGTCTTGCCAGGTGACTCTCAGCCTTGGGAACTGGCAATCTAGGAGGGCAGGAGGGCCCTTTTGGTGCAGGGGAGGCAGCAAGGTGATTCCTTTCAACATAATGTTGCTGTTGCTGCTGCCATTTCTTTGTGACTGCCTTGCTGACCAGGTCCTTGGCCTTCTCAGTAGCCTCCAGAGCAGCTTCCTTTCCCTTCTCAGTTGCTTCCTTAGCTGTCTTACAACTAAGTGTAAGTAAGACAACAAATGCCTTAGAAGGAGGTTCACTTTGCAGTTTGGCCAAGAGGTACACAAAGCCTTTGGTCACATACTTTTGAATCTAGCTAAGCCAAACTCCTATACATCTCTAGACACTCCAAACAAACTGGAAAAGACCCAGGCCTCCTGCACGATTTCAGTCCAAGCACCGTTTTCAGGGTTTACACAGTAAACATATCTTTCTCCCACCACTATCAAACTGGCATGATTGATGGTCCAGGTGAAAATGGTCATGATCTGGTTCTGTGGGTCCATGACAAAGTCCTCAAGGGTGTACACCACATGAGCTATATTAGCAGGGAAGAAACGCCCTGCCCAGGTGGGGCATCCTATTGGTCTTTGTTAGAAGCCATCTGGATAGCAGCCTCTGGTCAGGAGTCACCTCCCAGTGGACAGTGTCCTCCATTAACACATGTTAGTGGTAGGGATTAGGGTAATGCTGCCAGAAGGCAGTGAACTCTTGGTCTCCAGAGTTCTGGAACACACTCTGCCCCAGGAAATACTTCACCCTCATCATGGCTGAGGGTTGGGGTCTAGGGGGATCAGAAGGTGCACAAGATCTAAGAATAGGGAGGAAAAGGTTGCCAGGCTTTCCATCACTCTCCCAAAGCTGCTGTCACTGCCAACACCAACACCACTGCCCTTTTAGGTGGTATTCAGCCTTTCCCTGGACTAGATTTTTGAGTGTTCCACAAGAAAGAAAAGGAGCTTCCTTTATTACCTCTCTGGTATAGCTAAGACCAAGTGCACATAGGCGGGACTTGCTTTGCTCATGAGAAACTTTCAATCTTCAGTTTTTCCAATATATGTCAGTATTGGGTTGCTAAGATAAATGGGTTTGTGACCTGTTCAGTTGTATCCAACTCTAGGGTTTTCTTGGCAGACAGTGAAGTGGTTTGCCGTTTTCTTCTCCAGCTTATTTTATAGTTGAGGAAACTGAATCAAAGAGGATTATACAACTAAGGGTCTGAGGCTAGAATTGAACTTAGAAGACCTACCTGCTATACTACTTAGCTGTCCCTTATCATGCATATTCCACTCTAAATTTGGTCAGCTGAGAAATCATACCTCTTTATTGCTCTCCCACTGCTACCGTTCTTTCCCCTCTCTCCATCCCAACACTTAAATACATATAAACATACATTTTAAGGTCAGCACTCAAGGCCTACTAGATGACTGATCTTTAGAGATAAAAATAATTTTTTTTCCATAAACATGCCATTAACTTTGTCAACACACTGATGAAATGGACCAATCCAGTATGGTAATAATTAAAAAAAAAAAAAAAGAAAGAAAGAAAATTGGAACTTAGTCCCATAATGGTGTCATTCTGCTGGAAGTCACTGGGTTATATGATGCCTGGCCTTGATATTGGCCATTCCAAAGTGCCTCCAGAGTTAGGTTTAAAAAAAAAAAAAGAGCATGGAATGGCTACTAGGAAAGGCACCCAGCTGAGTACTAACCTTAGGACCATCAGCCTAAAGGTATTCAACTTTCAGCACCAAGTGAGCCATTCTTTTCTTTTTAATCCTTAAAACTTTCTTAAAATCAGTACTAAGTATTGGTTTAAAAAAGAAAGAGCAGTAAGAATTAGGCAACTGATGTTAAATAACTTACCCTGGGTTACACAGCTAGGAAGTTTCTGAGGTCAAATTTGAACCCAGGCAGGACCTCCCATTTTCTAGGCCTGGTTCTCTATCCACTGAACCACCTCACTGTCTCTCAAGTGAGCTTTTCAACACTGAAAAGATTGGTTCCCTCCCCCCCCCCCCCCCCGGTTGTGGACATTATACATTGTGTGTTTGTGTGTGTGTGTGTGTGTGTGTGTACATCTTTTTGAGTCCCTAATCAATTATTTTAGAATTCTCAGGCAAGACTGGTGTTAGTCTCAATATAAGAAACTGCCATGTTCTCTAGATTCTGTTTGTGTATTCATTCAGTGCTATAATATTTTTCCCTGCCTGCCTCACTGTTTCTATGGAATCCATTTCTCATAGTTTTATAGTTATGGCAGCCATGAATCCAAGAGTCTAAGGCAGATCTGGTTTCAAATATTCTGTCCCATTGTTCTCATAAACCATTGAAATGTTTTGGAAATATCTACATTTGGACAGTAAAATTATACAGAAAATGTACATAAATCCCAAGGGACAATCACAGGCTAAAAAAAAAAATTACTCATAGAAAAGGGGCACTGTAGCCCTTATTATATAGATATATGGCTTTGTAAGTATGCCTGTGACTAGCGTTAGAGTGCAAGGCAGTGGTGACAATCAGAACATTTCTTTTAGCAAAACCTCTGACATCAGGTGCACATTCTAATGTAAAAGTCTCCAGGCAATTTGTAGTAGTAAGGCAAAGTTGATTTTGTAGGAGGTGGTTATGACTAATCATTTCCAGGTGGCTTATGGTGTGTAGTGTTTTTGAAATTATTTAATTATGGAAATTTAAATTAAAATAAATTTAGAAGCAAAAAAAATAAAAGTATTTTAATAAGTGTTTATTAAAAGACTAACCTTTGAAAAGAAATGTGATAATGAATTAGCCAATAAGCATTTTTTAGATACCTACTATGTTCCAGGCTCCAAGAATGATAGATTTTTAATATTGTACACCAAATAAACACTGGTCACAGTAAGTTTTAAAAAAAAAAGCCTTTAGTTCTATATTTCTAGTACTTCATGTCTTAAAAAAGATACTTTTAGTTCAATTCAACAAGCATTGGTGGGAGGAGCCAAGATGACAGATTAGTGGCAGCCACCCAGCTGAACTCTTCCCAACATTCCCCTCCAAACAACTTTAAAATAACCCTTCAACTCAAATTTTGGAGCAGCAGAGCCAATAAAATGTCAGGGTGAGACATTTTTCCTGACTAAGGAAACTTAAAAGGTCAGCAAGAGAAATATGTGGCACAAGGGTGGAGCCCTGTTTTGAACCACCACACATAGCACCAGCGACAGTGACTGTAGCAGCAGCTTCAGGAGCTCTCAGCCCAAAGATGGTAAGAGGATGGGACATTTGGTCAGAAATAAATTCCAGAAGACCTTTGCTAGTACTGGATACAGCTGGTGCTAACTGGCAACTTGATCACCTGTTCTATGTCATAGTTCTAGGGCAAAGAAAAGCACTGGTGGTCAGTCACAAGGGAGTAGGAGCTCTGACCAAAGTACCAAAGCAAAGAGGAATACTAGAGCTTGTGGTAGCATGGGATCAGGTGCCCTTTCTGGGTAAAGACCAGAGCACAATCCAGGAGACCAGTTACCACATTTTTCCTTGTATCACATCACTTTGGAAGCACTAAAAATTGGAAAACTTCCAGAAGTATCTCTGAAAACAATAGCATGAAAATGTCTGAAGCTTGAGACAGTTTCTTCCCAACCTCAGACAAGCATAGCCCAACTTTAGCATTAAGTTTAAAGTCAAGAACTAGACTGGGGAGATGAGCAAACAACTAAAAAAAAAAAAAAAAAAAAAAAACTTAGACCATAAAAAGTTGCTATGGTGGCAGGGAAGACAAAGGCAAACTCAGAAGAAGACAACAATGTGAAAATGGTTTTTTTTAAAGCCTCAAAGAAAAATGCTAATTGAACTGAAATTAATAAGAATTCCTGGAAGAGTGAAAGGAGATAAGAGTAGTAGATGAAAATTTGAGAAAGATATGAGAGTGATGCCAGAAAATTATGAAAAGAGAACCAATAGCTCATTAAAGGGGCACAAAAAATACTGAAGAAAATAACATCTAAAAAAAACAGAATTAGCCAAATAGTAAAAGAAGTAGAAGAATCTACTGAAGAGAACTCATTAAAAAGCAGAATTATTTTCTGTGGAAAAGAAGGTACAAAAGTTCACCAAAGAAAACAATCTCTTAAAAATTAGAATTAGTCAAATGGAAGCTAATGCTTCCATAAGATATCAAGAAACAATTAAACAATGTAAAAAGAATTTTAAAATAGAAGAAAATGTGAACTATTTCATTGGATAAAGAATTAGGAATTATTGGACTACCTTAAAGCCATGATCATAGAAAGAGCCTAAGATATACTTCAAAAAGTATCAAAGAAAACTGCTTTAATATCTTAGGTCCAGAAAGTTAATGGAAATTGGAAGAATTTGTTGCTTGTCTCCTGAAAGAGATCTCAAAATGGAGTAGTGAGGTAGCTCAGTAGTGTAATAAAATCCTATCCTTACAAGTACATAGAGAACCAGTCCTGGAGATGGGAAATCCTGGGTTCAAATTTAACCTCAGATAATTCCCAGCTGGGCCTACACAAGTCATTTAATCCTAATTGCCTAACTCTTACCATTATTCTGCCTTGGAACTAATATTTGGTAGTAATTTTAAGACAGAAGATAAGAATTAAAGAGAGAGAGAAAGAGAGAGAGAGAGAGAGAGAGATCCCCAAATGCCAAAATGAAAACTCTTAGGAATATTGTAGTCAAATTCCAGAACTCCTAGGTCAAAAAGAAAATACTTCTCACAGGTAAAAAGAAATAATTCAAATATCATGGAGTCGCAGTCAGGATCTCAAAGGATTTAGTGGCCTAGAATCAGAGGATTTGGAAGATCATATTCTGGAAAGCAAAGGAGCTAAGTTTACAACAAAGAATAGCCAACCTAGCAAAACTGACTATAATCTTTCAGGGGGGAAAAATTAATTTTTAATGAGGGCTTTTAAGCATTCCTGATAACAAGACCAGAGCTAAATAGAAAATTTGACATTGAAACACAAGCCCTAAGAGAAATATAAAAAAGGTAAACATAAAAGAGTAATCATAAGGGACTCATTAAAATTAAATTATTTACATTTCTATATGGGTAGATACATGTAATTCCCAAGAACTTTATCATTATTAAGGCAATTAAAAGGAGTTTCCATAAACATGGGTAAGTTTTTATTATATTGGAATGCCTTCAAAAACTGAAGAAAAGGGGCAGCTGGGTAGCTCAGTGGATTGAGGGCCAGGCCTAGAGACGGGAGGTCCTAGGTTCAAATCCGGCCTCAGACACTTCCCAGCTATGTGACCCTGGGCAAGTCACTTGACCCCCATTGCCTACCCTTACCACTCTTCCACCTATAAGCCAATACACAGAAGTTAAGGGTTTAAAATAAAAAAATTAAAAAAAAAAAAAACTGAAGAAAGAAAAATGCATTGGGAGATGGTAGAAGAAACAGGTAGAATGAGGAAAATTTCTCAGATAAAAAGATAGGCAATGAAGAGCTTTTACAATGTGGGATAAGTGGGGGTGTGCAATGGGCAGTGCTTGAATCTCACTCTTATCAGAATGGACTCAGAGCGTAAAGAATATGTATACATGCTCAAATGTGTATAGCAATTTAACTTGCCCAATAGGGAAATAGGAGAGGAAAGGGGTAAGAGAAAGGTTGGGGGGAAGAGTGAGAAAAGGGAAGATAGATTAAAGGAGGCAGTCATTAGACTCAAAATAGACTTTTGAGGAGAGGCAGGAGTAAAAGAGAGAAAGAAAAAAACAGAAGAAAATTGGATGGAGGAAATACAGTTAGTGATCATAACTGTGCGTATGAATGTTATGAATTTACCCATGAAACATAAGCAGACAGTAGAATGGTTTAGAAATTATATTTATTTCTTATTTCTTTTTTGGTTAGATTTATCTAGTTCTAATAGGGGAAGGTTGAGGTTCTCCACTAGTATAGTTTTACCATCTATTTTCTCCTTAAGCTCCTTTAGTTTCTCCTTTAAAAATCTGGATGCTATACAATTTGGTACATATATATTAATTACTGATATTTCTTCCTCGTCTATATGTCTTTTATCAAAATATAATTATTTTCCTTATCTCTTTTTTTTTAAACCCTTGTACTTCGGTGCATTGTCTCATAGGTGGAAGATTGGTAAGGGTGGGCAATGGGGGTCAAGTGACTTGCCCAGGGTCACACAGCTGGGAAGTGGCTAAGGCCGGGTTTGAACCCAGGACCTCCTGTCTCTAGGCCTGACTCTCACTCCACTGAGCTACCCAGCTGCACCCTCCTTTTCTCTTAATCAGGTCTATTTTAGCTTTAGCTTTGTCTGAGATCATGATTACTACTCCTGCTTTTTTCTTCTCAATTGAAGCCAAATAGATTCTACTCTAGCTACTTATCTTTATTCTGTGTGTGTCTATCTGCCTCAAATGGTAAGATTCTGGTTTTTAATCCACTCTGCTATCTGTTTCTGTTTTATGAGTAAGTTCATCCCATTTACATTCAGTTAAGATTACCATCTGTGTATTCTCCTCCATCTTGATTTCCTCTTTTAATCCTGCCATTTATCCTTTCACTCTTTTCCTCCATACCAGTGTTTTGCTTTTAATCACTGCCCAACTTCCCCCTCCCTTATATTACTCCCCTTCCCACCACCCTTTTTATTCCCCTCCCACTTCTTCATAGGGTCTTTTAATTACCCCCTCCCCAACTTCTTCCTCCCTTAAAGCTACTCTCCTCTCCACCATATTTACCCCTGAAAGAATATAGTCAGTTTTGATGGGTAGGTGATTCTTGGTTGTAAACCCAGTTCCCTTGCCTTCCAGAATAGCATATTCCAAGCCATCTGGTCCTTTGTCAGAAAAATAGACCCCTACCCCCTTATACTTGATTGGATTTTATCCTGATAAAGGTTTAAGATAATCAATACTGTGATTCTAAAGTGATTAGTATAATTCCATCATAATCTTAATTTCAGTTAGTAGAATTCATGATTTTTATAAGATCTTTAAGTAGAGCATAAAACTGCTTCTAAGGGGACTTTCAAACCCTCCCTAAGTCATGCTTCTCTTCTATCATGAGATGCTGACCATCTGAATTTCATGTCCCAATGAATGTGCTGCATCATGTCCTGATACAGTGCAAGTATACACACCCTTCCTTATTGAGAAGTAACCATCCTTTCACCAGATCAGATGAGTCTGAGATAATGGTCATCACTATTCTCTAAATTAGGGTATTGTCTTGTGATTTGACCTTTAGACAAATATGGGTTTTCCTAAATGAACTAACCAATCAGCTGTGTAGTTGGGTAACAGTTTCTAAAAAAAGATCTACATGATGCTGTGTCTTATGATATGTCATAATCCTTGCCTGGAAATATTCACTTTGTTACTGTCCTAGTATATAAACCAGGTCTCTGCTGCCTGACTTTGTCTCTCCCTGGGGTACAACTATGTAACATGTGTGAGATTCCAGGTTTATGTGGAAGATTTGACCCTCTTCCAATAAACTCTAAAATTCTACCTTGACTTACAAAAATTTGGCTTTTTGACTTTGTTTACCTAAATTGTTTAAATTGGGGCAGTGGGATAAAAATTTATGCCACACCTTCAATGTGGAAACTGCCAGATCGTGTGTAATCTGGACTGAGATTCCATGATATTTGAATTGTTTTGTTCTGGCTGCTTTATGTATTTTTCTCCTTGGCCTGAGAACTCTTGCACTAAGCTATAATATTCCTGAGAGTTTTCATTTGGGAATTTATTGTAGAAGGTGATCTGTGGATTCTTTCAATGCCTATTTTGCCCTTTTGTTTAAAAAAAATGGGGCAGTTTTCTTGGATAATTTCTTGTAATATGATTTCTAAGCTTTTTATTTTTTTTGTCATGACTTCAGGTAGTCTAATAATTTTAAATTGTCTCTCTTCTGGATCTATTTTCCAGGTCGGTTTTTTAAATAAAATATTTTACATTTTATTCTATTTCTTTATTTTTTTTATTTTGTTTTATTGTTTCTTGATGTCTCATGAAGACATTAGCTTCTATTTGCCCAATTCTAATTTTTAAAGATTGAATTTCTTCCATGACCTTTTCATCCCCCTTTTCCATTTTGGTCCATTCTTCCTTTGGTCCATTCTAGTTTTCATGGCACTCTTTCCTTCATATGATTTTTTTGCCTCTTTTTCCAATATGTCAATTCTGTTTTTTAGGACCTCTTCTCTTCATTTAATTCATTGTGCCTCTTTTTACAGTTGACCAATTTTGCTTTTTTAAACTATTTTCTTTTTGCATTACTTTCTTTTTCTCATTTTTCTTTGACCTCTCTTATTTCATTTTTTAAATTCCATTTTAAATTCTTACAGAGCTTGAGACTAATTCCCATTTTTCCTTGAAGTTTTACATGTGGTTGCTTGGATCTCACCATCCCCCATTGGTTCCATGCTTTGCTCAATTGTCCCCATAGAAATTTCTTAGTGTTAAGTGTTTCTTTTGCTGTTTGCTCGTTTTCCTAGCCTTTTCTGTCTTGTGGACTGGTAATTCTGAAAGCTGATTGCTAATTTTGTCTCCTCTGCTGGCTTGTAGGGATTGGCACTGTGAGCTATTTTGCTCTGGGGCTTGGTCTTCTCTACTGCTGAGGAAGCATAAAAGGGTCCAGTGCTATTGACTTCTGAGTCTCACTGTGGGCTGGTGCCAGGGCCTGGGACTTCAAGGGGTGGCTCTAAGGTGTTTTTTTTGTTGGTGTAGCCTGGGTTCTCAGATCCCAAAGTTAGCCTATGTCTAGTTGGGGAACCAGGTGAGTGTGTGTGTGTTGTTGTTGTTGTGGTGGTGGTGGTGGTGGTGGTGGTGGTGAGCCAGCATTCCTTTGTGTGTAGTTTTGCTTCTGGTTCCCCCTTATCCCATAAAAATCAATTCTCTCTCTGCCTACCTTTCAAGTTATGTTCAGCAGGAGAGCCCCCTCATTCTGTCTTGCTGGGTTTTTGTTTTTATTTTATTTATTTTTTTGCTCTTGTCATTTTAAGGCATTTTTAAAAAGCTAGTTTGGAAGTACTGTTATAAAGGTTTCAGCTTTTGCTGCTACTAAGCTGCCATCTTGATTCTGCCCCTGAATTAGAAACCATAATTCAACAATCTATTGTTTATAAATGACACCCTTGAAACAAAAAGACACATTGAGCTAAAATATAAAGGGCTTCAAAGAGCACTAAAAGATTGCCTGTCCTTTGATCCAGCCATACCATTACTGGGTTTGTACCCCAAAGAGATCATAGGGGAAAAGACATGTACAAAAATATTTATAGCCACACTCTTTGTGGTGGCAAAAAACTGGAAAACGAGGGTATGCCCTTCAGTTGGGGAATGGCTGAACAAATTGTGGTGTCTTTTGGTGATGGAATACTATTGTGCTCAAAGGAATAATAAACTGGAGGAATTCCATGTGAACTGGAATGACCTCCAGAAATTGATGCAGAGTGAAAGGAGAAGAACCAGGAGAACATTGTAAACAGAGACTGATACACTGTGGTAAAATCAAATGTAATAGACTTCTGTACTAGCAGCAATGCAATGACCCAGAACAATTCTGAGGGATTTATGGAAAAGAACACTACCCACATTCAGAGGAAGAACTATAGGAGTGGAAACACAGAAGAAAAACAACTGCTTGAACACATGGCTTGATGCGGACATGATTTGGGAAGTAAACTCTTAAATGACCACCCTAGTATAACTATCAACAATATGGAAATAGATCTTGATCAATGACACATGAAGAAACCAAAGGAAATGGGCATTGGCTATGGGGAGGGGGGAGAGAGTAAGAACATGAATCATGGAACCATGGAAAAATTTTTTCTAAAAAAAATAATAAAATATAAAGCGCTAGAGCAGAATCTATTATGCTTCACCTGAACTTAAAAAGTCAGGGATAGCAATCATGATGTGAGATAAAGCAAAAGCAAAAATAGACCTAATTTTAAAAGATAATCAAGGAAATTACATTATGCTAAAAGCTACCACAGACAATGAAGCAAGTTTCTCTGATATAGGTCTCATTTCTCAAATATGTACTGAGCACAGAACTGAGTCAAGTTTATTAAAATAAAAACTATTCCCAAGTTGATAAATAGTCAAAGAAACAGGCAACTTTCAGAAGGATTCAAAGCTATCTATCTTCATATGAAAAAATACTTTTAATGATTTTTGGTTAGAGAAAGAGAAATTAAAACAACTCCAAAATACCACCATATACCTATTAGAAATGACAAATGCTGGAAGCAATGAGGGAAACATAGTTACACTAATGAACTTCTGTTGGAATACTGAACTAGTTGGTTCAACCATTCTGTAGAATAGTCCAGAACTATGGCCAAAAGGTGATCAAACTGTGTGTTCCCTTTGACTCAGAATTGATATGCCAAAGAGATCAAAGATCAGTGTCCCAAAGAGCTAAAAGAAAAAGGACCTATATGTACAAAATAATTATAGCAGCTTTTTTTTTTGTGGTGACAAAGAACTGGAAATCAAGAGGATACTCATCAATTGGGGAATGACTGAACAAGTTGTAGCACGTAATTGTGATAGAGTACTATTGTGCTATGACAGTGATGAGGGCATGTGGTTTCAGAAAAACATGACAAGACCTATATGAATTGATGTAAAGTAAAATGAGAAGAACTAAGAGATCATTGTACACAATAACAGCAATGTTGCAATGATGATCAGCTGTGAAATACTTGGCTAATCTGATTAATACAATAATAGAAGATAATTCCAAAGGACTTGTGATGAAAAAATGATGTCCACCTTCACAGAGAGAAATGATGAACTCTGAGTACAAATTGAAATATGATTTTCTCAGTCTTTCCTTTTTTTGAAATATGGCTAATATGGGAATATATATTTGCATGATTTTGCATATATAAATGATATCATATTTCTTGCCTTCTCAGTGGGGGGGGGCTGGGAAAGGTGAGATGAAAATTTGGAACTCAACATTTAAAAAGAAAAGAATGTTCAAAATTAATAAATAACATATTTTTATTTTTTTAAATGTTTGATTGAATGAATTTTTAAAAAGATATTTATTAAGCACTTGTTATATTCCAGGTACTATGCTAGGCACTGTGGTTAAAGAGACCAAAATGAAATTATCTCTACCCCAAAGGAGTAGGTAGATATTCTATTGGTGGCTGGGGGTTAAAAGACAGAAACATCAGATATTTTGAAAATTATGAGGCAACTATGTGACTCAGTGGATATAATGCCAGGACTGGAGACAGGAGGTCCTAGGTCCAAATCTGGCCTCAGATACTTCCTAGCTGTGTGACCACTGGACAAGTCACTTAACCTCAATTGCTCTCTCTTACCACTCTTCTACCTTGGAACTGATACTTAGTATCAACTCTAAGACATAGGGTAAGGAGAAAGAAAGGAAGGGAGGGAAGAAAAGAAGGAAAAGAAAATTACTTCCATAATAAAGCAAGTTCTACTGGAAGGATGCTAATAACTGAATAAGTTATATGTAGGACCATCAAATACTTGCTGATTGATTGCTAGGAGGAATTCTGATTTCTTCTTCATCTAGTTCCTCTAACACAGAATCTCTTCCTATCTATACAAAGATTATTCCACCTTTCCCATTCAGCTGTACCTCTTCCATGTCTCATGTTGGTCTTCCTATTCCTTCTACTGTGCTCTTTGAAATTCCATGAATAACATATTACAACTAACAGAATTAACACCTCATTCTAACCCATTTCCTTTTTTTTTTTTATGTAAGTGGTATTTTCTACCACTTACATAGTCTGTGCATTCTTAGCCAGCCATTCTTCCCAGTACTAGTATTAGTCATGATTACTCTTATAATTCTCCACATCCCACCCTCACACATTTATCCTAAAGGGCCACTTGCAAAGTCTCCCTCCAACACTTACTCAACGACCTCTACTCCTTTGAGGTTCACTCTATTCAAATTTGTCACTGAATTGGGATCTTGGTGGCAATGACATACTGGCCCCCCAATCATTGTCTGTCCTTTTCAAGGAGCTCAGAGCTTGATTCATAATCTTTTCCATTCCATTCCCTCAAACACTCTGGGCAACTAGCTCCTTAATCCTCTCACCTCCTATGATCTACTCTATTCTTTTATTCCACTAAAACCATACTCAGTTTTTGCCTACAGGTGTCCCTATTACTTTGTCAGTAATCCTGAAATTCCTTTATTCAGCCATAATCTCTTATCATTCCATCCTTTTCTATATCTACTCCTCCTAAATGTATTTTTAAAAACCCTTAATTTCTATCTTAGTATTAACTTTAAGAAAGAAGAGCGTTATACCCCAAAGAGATAGTATGGAAAAAGACTTGTACAAAAATCTTTATAGCTGCACTCTTTGTGGTGGCAAAAAAATGGAAAATGAGGGTATGCCCTTCAATTTGGGGAATGGCTGAACAAATTATGGTATCTGTTGGTGATGGAATATTATTGTGCTGAAAGGAATAATGAACTGGAGGAATTCCATGTGAAGTGGAAAAACCTCCAGGAACTGATGCAGAGTGAAAGGAGCAGAACCAGGAGAACATTGTACACAGAGACAGATACACTATGGCACAATCAAATGTAATGGACTCCTCTACTAGCAGCAATGCAATGATTTGGGACAACTCAGAGGGACTTATGAGAAACAATGCTATCCACATCCAGGGAAAAAACTGGAAGGAGAAACACAGAAGAAAAACAACTGCTTGATCACATGGGTCAATGGGGATATGACTGGGAATGTAGACTCTTAAGCGATCACTCTAGTACAAATATTAATAATATGGAAATAGGTCTTGATCAGTGACACATGTAAAACTCAGGGGAATTGCTCATTGGCTACAGGAGGGGGGAATAAGGAGCAGAGGAAAAGAACATGAATCATGTAACCATGGGGAAAAAAATCACTCTAAACTAATTAATTAATTAATTAGATGAACTTAATTTTAAAAAAAGAATTGTGGCAAAAGCGAATATCCTTTAGACTCACAATGACCTTCAGTCCCTCCCTCAGTCTTTTGCAAGGCCATCAACTTTTTTCTGGCTTTGCTTTTCTTCATTCTCAGTCTTATTACTTTAGTTAACCAGTTCAACATCACACTTCCTCTATTGTCAGTTTTCTTACTTCTGACTTATTGCTGCTCTTGCCTTTTCAAACCCCAGCCCTGAACTACTACCACTATCTGTATCTTTCCCTCCTACTTATATGTTCCTGAATCATGATGGAGGAAATCACAGAATTGTGCTAATAGGTTCACAACAAAGTTTTGCTATCTAACCTATTAGAGGTAGTATGTGGACAGAGCCTAACCTTGGACTCAAGAAACTGCTCTACTTCTGACACATACTCTGTTACATAGCCCAGGGCTATGTAACCCTGGGCAAGTCACTTATCCTTTCAATGCTCTAGGTAGCTCTCTGTAAAGTTCTGAAAATCAATACAGTCACAAATCTAATAAAAAAAAAACCCAACATCTCAACTGGACTCTCAAAGTGGCAATGTCATCCTTTTATTCCTCACTCATTGATTTGCTAACACATCCTTCCCAGAGCTTCTTCTATATTCCCCCTTCTCTCCTCAAGTCTCCCACATTACCCTCTCAGTAGACTGGACCTTGGATCACACTTTCCAGTGAAAATAGGAACCATTTCCCATGAACTTCCTCTTCTCCCCTTATCTATAAATCAAAACCCCTGGATATCATCCCTCATTCTCTTCTCTTTATTGCAGTCTCTGATAAAGCAGTTACTTTGAATCCTAAGGCCAACCTCTCCATATGTAGCCTTGATCCCATCCTCTACCATATTCTCTGGGCAGATTGCTCCCATAATCATCCCCTCTCTGTCTCTCAAATTGTTGTTGTTCAGTTGTTTTAGTCATGTCCTACTCTCTGACACCCCACTAGGAGTTTTCTTTGCAAAGATACTAGAGTGGCTTGCCATTTTCTTCTCCAGTTCATTTTACAGATGATTAACTGAGGCCAACAATTAAGTGACTTGCCTAGGGTCACACATCTAATGAATGTTTGAGGCCAAATTTGAACTCAGAAAGATAAATATTCCTAACTCAAAGTCTGTTCTCCATCCACTGTGCTGCCTATCCTCCCTGTGCTAAATTAATTTAGACATTTCATTTTAGTAGTTACTTGAAGTATCCAAATAATTGTTTCCAATTTCTACCTCAATTTGACATGGAGTTCAAAACTTACTGATATTTTAATTTTTTTTACTGATACTGTAACCAAGAATTATGAATCTCTGAGGCAGGAAGAAATGATCAGCTACAGGGGTTTAGTGACTGCTTGGGCATACTTACTGGGGGATGAGTGAAAGGTTGAGAACAATAATTATATTGCATTGCAGGACAGCTAGGTGACTCAATTTTAGAGAACCAGCCTAAAAATGGGATGTCCTGGGTTCCAGACATTGCCTAGTTGTGTGATCCTGGGCATGTCACTTAATCCCGATTACCTAGCCCTTTCTGCTTTTCTGCTTTGGAACTGACACTTTTAATAACAATTTTCAACCTACATTTTCCAAAATTATAAGATCTAAATTCTCCCATCCTCCCTCCTTTTCCTCCCCTCCTCTTGGAAATAGTAAGCAATTTCATCTGGGTTATACATGTATTATCATGCAAAAGATGCTTCCATATTGATCATTGTTGTAAGAGAATCCTCATATAAAACCAAAACCCTAAAATAAAACCACAAATAAACTAGTGTGGAAAATCATATGCTTTGATCTGCATTCTGACTCCAACAGTTCTGTCTCTGCAGGTGGATAGCATTTCTTGTCTGAAGTCCTTGAGAATTGTCCTGGATCAGTTACTTAGAATAGCTAAGCCTTTCACAGTTGATCATCCCACAATATTGCTATTACTGTGTACAATGTTCTCCTGGTTCTACTTGTTTCACTTTATATCAGTTCATGTAGGTCTTTCCAGCTTTTTCTGAAGTCATTTTGCTTATCATTTCTCATAACACAATAGTATTCCATCATCAACATGTACCTCAATTTATTCAGCCATTTTCCAATTGATGGGCATCCCCTCAATTTCCAATTCTTTGTCACCACAAAAAGGGCTGCTCTCCTCCCCCAGCCTTTTTTTTTAACATTTATTAATATTCATTTTTAACATGGTTACATGATTCATGCTCCACCTTTCCCCTTCAACCCCCCCCCACCCATGGCCGATGCGCATTTCCACTAGTTTTGTCATGTGTCCTTGATCAAGACCAATTTCCAAATTGTTGGTAGTTGCATTGGTGTGGTAGTTTCGAGTCCACACCCTCAATCATGTCCACCCCAACCCATGCGTTCAAGCAATTGTTTTTCTTATATGTTTCCTCTCCTGCGCCCCAGCCTTTTTTAATCTCTTTAGAATACAGACCTAGTAGTGGTATTACAGGATCAAAGAATACATACAGTTTTATAGCCTTTTAGCCATAGTTCTAAATTGCCTTCCAGAATGGTTGGATTAGTAACCAATACTTATTTATTCATTCTAAGATGGAAGTTCTGGGTTTTCAAAAATTATATTGCAATTCTGTGTGTGTGTGTGTGTGTGTGTGTGTGTGTGTGTGTGTGTGTGTGTNATATTGCAATTGTGTGTGTGTGTGTGTGTGTGTGTGTGTGTGTGTGTGTGTGTGTGTAGACTTTTTCCCTAATAACCATGAAAATAACCAACCCAACAATCACTGGACAATCTTCTTCTCTTAGGATCAAAGAAAACACCACTGACTGCAGCTCCAACTAAACTAGGGAATTATCAGAAGTCAAGAATAGTCTTCTTTGTATCCTTTACAATAACTAGCATGTAGTGGTTAATTCATTCTAATTATTTTATTAAATTAAGTCAAATTAGAATTCTTCATTTTTCATTTAAATCTATTTTTTTTGGTAACCTCAGTATGGCTCACAGAACCTAGCCCAAGGTTGGTCCATAGAAGATGTTTAGTAAATACTTCTAGATTGATTCGACTTGAATATACTTCATACGAGTAGGGGAAATGTGCATCATCAGAAATTTGTAAGAGAAATCCTTCTTCATGCCTCCAGAACTTTATTTAGGGAAAAGAATACTCAGTTCCTATCCCCTGACCCAGTCCAAACTGTCTACTCTCAGACCACTATGTTGCTCTCATTTTTAGATGTAAATATAATTTTCAGACAGGTTCTCCTATGCACAAGAAATGAGGTGATCAATGGCAAAGTGGAAAAATCAGGTGTTGGAAGACCAGGATTCTCATCTCAACTCTATCATAAATTAGCTATATGACCTTAGGCAAGTCACTTGACCCTCAAAAATGGAACTCACTATATTTTCCCCCAATCCTTTCATCTACCATACTTTCCTATTTCTCCCAAAGGCACAACCATCTTTTCAGATCCCAGATGAATAATCTTGGCATTATGCCTGGATTTTTTACTGTTCCTCACCTCATATATCTAATTGCTTGCCAAATCTTCCAGTTTCTACTTTTCAAATCTGATCCCTTCTCTTCTTACACAGCTATTCCCTTAGTTCAAACTTTTACCACCTCTCCCTTCATTATTACTACAGCTACCTAATAGTTCTCTCTTCCTCAAGACTTTTGCTATTCCAGCCCATTCTACACGTTGCTGCCCAAGTTGCAGATCTGATCATGTGAGATTTCCTATTCATCTGATTTCAATGTCTTCTTGTTGCCTTTAGGATAAAATATAAAACCTGGAAAAACTTATATTAACTGATGTAAAATGAAGTGAGCAGAACTAGAAGAACATTGTATGCAATAACAGAAATATTGTGCGATAATCAACTGTGAAGGATTAAACTATTATCAACAATGCAAGGATCCAAGATAACCCCAAGGATCACATGCTGAAAAATGTGGTTCACAACCCTAGCAGGAACTGTCAGAGTCTAAATGCAGATTGAAACATACCATTTTTCTCTTTATTTCCTTTTTGAATATTTTTCTTGTATGTGAGATATGTTGTCTTCTTTCACGATATGAGGAGTATGGAAATAATGTATTGATGACAGTATTGGTATATCTTATATCAGATTATTTATTGCCTCGGGGAGCTGGGAGGGAATACAAGGAAAGGAGGGAGAGAATCTACATTGCAAAATGTCAGAAAAGAATTATTTTAAATTGTTTCTGCATGTAATAAAAAATTTTTAAGGATAAAACACAAACTCTTCTGTTTAGTTTTTAAAGATTTATGTAACTTGGCTCCAACCAAGAAATCACTCTACCTCCTGTTCTTTTCAATCCATCCAAACATGTTTTCCATGATGTTGCTTACACATGACACTATATCTTTTGACTCCCCTCCCTATGCCTTTGATTAGCCATTGCTAATACCTGGAATCCTCACCCTCTATCCCTGACTCATAGAGTTTCTCTCTTTAAGATGCAGCACAGGTGCCCTTCTTGGCACTCGCCAACTGCTAATACCTTCCATCTCAAACTACTTTGTACTGAACTACTTTGAATATATTTGCATTAATTAACTTTATACTGTATACATATTTTTGCAGTTTTATTGATGTTTTTAATTCTTACATTTCAAACATTTACAGATTATTCCAACTTTGTGAGCAATCTCATAACAATGCGCAACATTTAAGTAAAATTAAATTACATAGTGACTTCATGCAGTTCATGAAAGTTCATGCAGAACTGGCTCTGGCTCTGGCAGTAATAGGGCCCCAGTTTCTACCAGGGGTCCTGGCAGTAGTGGTGAGAAAGGCCTAGTGGAATCAATACCTGGCCACCCAAGGAAATCATGGTGTGGAGTCCCAAGGTACTTCTTCCATGCCATGCTGGGGCACATGCTCCTCATTTGGAGGCATTTCTACATAATATGCATCAGAGAAAAGTTCAGTCATAACTTAGGGAGGTAGATCTCCAAAGTCATATTTAAGTTCCATGTATTCTGTGAAAGCATTGAGAACTTCATTCTCTCTAAAGAAATTATTCAAGAGGTCAAAGAAAGAAAAGTAACAATTAAAGATGAGGTGAAGGAAGAAATGGATTCATACACTCATACTGAAGATGTTTTCACATCTTCAGGGACTTTGGAGAAAGGAGCTGAAAAGTCCAGTGGCAAAGAGAAAGAAAAGAGTTCATCAAACTCTAAAAAGGTTCCGACAAGGTTAAAGGCAAATAGGTCTCAGAAAAAGTATTAAATGCAAATAACAAGCCCTCTAGTCCAAATACAGCCAAACACAGGAGAACTTAGGCAGGCAGTTATTAATAACTTAGAGAAGATTAAGAAGGAGGCCAAAAAATTGATGTTGTTTTCTTTAGTGGAAGGAATTTTTGACAAATTTTTATTAAATGACCCAAATTGTTCTGGTGGTACATATTATTATTTTTGCTAATCATTGGGAATGGAGCACGAAAAGATTAGCATGAGGAAAGTGGCTGAGAAATGTGTCCTCTACTTGCTAGGAATGTGATTTGAATTCAGAAGAGAGTCTGGCATATCTTGGTGGCAGTAGGATATATGTTGAGTATTCTGGCTGAGTTCTCAGATTTCCCACAGTAAAATGGTAGTTTTACAAAAATGTCCTTAAGGAATGTGTGTGTGTATGTGTATACATGTATCACTTCCTGATTATCCCGGAGTGGGGGACAGTAGGGTGCAGCACCTTACCATCTAGAAATTTAAAATATTTTGGCTTTCCCTTTCTTTTTGCAAGCTAACTTTTTACTTATTTTAACTTTTAAAATTGTATATATTTATAGTATTAAAAGATAAAATATCTTGATATTATATAATACTATACATATATTTTATGCATTTCTGAGTGTCTAAACTTTTCCTGTGTCATCTGCTGGTATTTACCTGTTGTCTGCAGCTTCCAAAACTACAAGAAAAAAAATCCCATTTAATTTCTTATGCCTTCTAGCAATATATATCAAAACTGGAATGGGGAAAATTGAGATGTGGAAGGGATAGTTGTATAATTTATGTATTCTTTGTGTTTTTTAAGTCAAAACTAATTTCTTAAGAGATGTGTTTACTGATCCTTTAGAATTCAGTGGTTCCCAAACTTTTTTGGCCTACTGCCCCCTTTCCAGAAAAAATATTACTTAGCCCCCTGGAAATTAATTTTTTTAAATTTTAATAGTAATTAATAGGAAAGATAAATGCACCTGTGGCCATCACCGCTCCCCTGGATCTCTTCGGCACCCACCAGGGGGTGGTAGCGCCCACTTTGGGAATCACTGCTTTAGATGCTTAAGTTTTCTTTGACTTAGTATATGAAGCCAGTTGTAGGATCAAAATATGTATATAGTATGTGTGCATATATACATGTGTGTGTATAGACATATATTTAACCATAGTAAATATATGCATATTAAATTATATATGTGTGTGTATGTGTATGTATATAACCATAGTAAAGCAAATGCTAGAATGAATGGATAAATCACAATATACCAAAGTGTTACTCTCTAATGTATGGCTTTGAGGAGCAGTAAACCTAAAAAATAATACTGGCTTAAAAGAAAACATTGTATCAGAAAAAAAAGTTTGAATTTTCTACCCATGGAAGTAAATGAAAGATCTCTCCTTGGAAACTTCAGTCAAACCTGTCCACTAAATGTCATGTGGGGCTGGAAACATTTTCTCACTGAGCACCTCTGAATTGCTTTCTGGTGCCAAAAAATGTGATCAGACTTCTCTTTTTGGTACCAGAGAGACTAAGAACTGTTTTGCCTCATTTGTTGTGTGAGAATGAGAACCAGGAAAACAAGTTATACAAGAACACATGAAAACAAACAACTTTGAAATCTGTAAGCACTATGATCAGTTCAATAATTATTCATGACTCCAGAGGACTGATGTTGAAACATATCATCCATTGTGAAGAGGTGATGGATTTGGGGTATGGAATGATATACACACACACCATACACACACAGAGCCATTGGAGAAATGCTATGCTTGAGTATGTACATTTGTTAAAAGAAATTTGCTTTTTCTTTTTGATAGGATAGGAGGTAGAAGAAAAAGAAATTAAATAGATTTCTGTTGATTTTTTTAAAATAGAGAGGTGGTAGAGTACTATAGATGTCAAATATTGCATGAACTTTTAAAAAATGGGTTTTTATACTTTTTATTCAACAGTCAAACAAGGGTGTGTTTCAAATAAACATTTTGTACCATACCCAATACAAGTTCACCAGACTAAGATTCCCTCCCGTAAAAATGCCATTTGGTCTGTCTGCAACTCTGAGTAATAAATAGAACTACTACAAATGCTCAATAGTGCAGCATATAATACTAAGCAACAAGTATCTCAGAATAGTCATGACCTTAAAACAAATTTATCAGGAAAAAATACAACACAAGATTAAATGTTTGCAATGTTCTTTCAGTATAAGACATAAAATATTTTTCTTAAAAATTAAATCATGAAATATCAAACTAGTTACTTAAAAAAAATTAACAATTCTATTCCATTTCTGTTCCTCCTACCTCCCACCCCTTTGAAAAGAAAAAAAAAAGCAAATTTCTTTTAAAATATATATATATATATATACTCAAGCATGGTATTCCTCCACTGGCTCTGTGTATGTGTATCATTTTATACTTCAAATCCCATCATCTCTTCATAATGTGTGACACATTTCATCATCAGTCATCTGGAATCATGAATGGTTGTTGGATTGTTCATAGTTCTTATAGATTTCGAAGTTGTTCGTTTTCATGAGCTCTTGTATAAACTGTTTTCCTGGTTCTCATTCCACTCCTTGTTTATAAAAATCTTCAAAATTATTCATTTTTATAATATTGATGTCTAGCATAAATTGCTCTTTTGTTTCTGCTTACATCACTTCCATATCTTCTTTTCTCTCTTTTTCCCAGACTCCCTCATAGGGCAGGTCCCTTGATACTTTTTTTTTAACCCTTAACTTCTTTCTTAGAATAAATACTAAGTATAAGTTCCAAGGGAAAAGAGAGATAAGGGCTAAGTGATGGGGGTCAAGGGACTTGCCAGAGTCACACAGCCATGAAGTGTCAGAGGCCAAATTTGTATCCAGGACTTCCTGTCTCTAGGCCTGGTTCTATAACCTCCTGCTCCTCGTTCCTCCTTTTTTTAAAGTCCCCTATTTCCTCATCTCTTACAGCACAATAATATTCCATCCCATTCATATGTAGCTTATTCAGTTATTTCTCAATTGATGGAAATCCTCTTAGTTTCTATTTTTTTTGCCAACACCAAAAAAGAGATGCACTAAATATTTTTGTACACATAGGACCTTTTCTTCTTTCTTTGTACTCTTTTGGGTATAGGCCTAGTGGTGCTATAAGTGGGTAAAGGGAATGTGCTGTTAAGTAACTTTTTGTATATAATTCCAGATTTCTTTCCAGTATGGTTGTACCCATTCACAGGTACACCAACAGTGCATCAATATGCCTATTTTCCCACAGCCCTTCCAAAATTTCTTATTTTTCATTTTTCTTACCTTTGCTACTCTGAGGAGAGTGGGATAGAATTATAGAATTGTTTTAATTTGCATGTAAATTGCTATATATATTACATATAAATATAATTATTTTGATAATCCTTATCTTCTGTCTTAGAATCGATAATGATTCTTAGGCAGAAGAGAAGCAAGGGCCAGGTAAACAGGGTTAAGTGACTTGCCCAAGGCCATACAGGTAGGAAGTAGCATGGTGTTATACAGAGTAGATGCTTAGTAAATAAATGTTTGTTAAGTTTGCTAATGAATGAGAAGATAAAAAATAGAGTGCTTGGTCTGCCTAAAAGTAATCCTGCTAGTCATCTGTATAAATTGGTTTATACCATGAAGGACAATAATTGTTCATATACATATACATAGATAGATAGATAGATAGATAGATAGATAGATAGATAGATAGATAGATAGATAGATAGAAAGAAATAGACAGACATATATAGATGCCTAATATGAACATAATAGTAAGCTCTAAAAGCTCATCCTCAGTAGTTTGCTGCTCATGTAGCCTGGTCATCTGATTAAATCAAGATTCTACTAGTTGGTATCTTAAGATGTTTTCCATCTTTGAAGCCCATAAAGTGAATTGCTGTATTAGCCCAAATATAATACAGCCCCGAATATAGTGCCATCCTAAGTATTTTGAAGGGTAACTTAGAAAGAGGAAAAGTACTTGGGTTTTGGAAGAAGCCTTTTTACCAACATAGTCAATATTATTTTCTCTATCCATCAACAAATAAATAATGGGTAAATGTTGAGAAATTATAATGACAAAACCTCGGTATAAGAGATACCAAAACCAAAAACAATGGCGTTAGATTTATTGCTACCATAACATGTGTGTGAAAGACGATTTCCATGAGACAACACATATGTGAAGTTGCAACAATTTAGCCTAAATCTATTTTCAGTGTCTCCTCAAGACACTTCTAGTACATTTGAACAATGTTACGTTGTAACATAAATTCTCAATTCATTTATGATGGAGTGATTATAAATAGATGCACTAAAATGCATGCTGAGGTGCACAATACACAACTTATGGTTTCAAAGCTGGAAGTGCTCAAATATAGTGTGAATGCGACTTTTAAAGGTACATATTGGGGGAAAAAATGTCGCATTATATTCGGGCTAATATGGTATAGTGCCTAGTCATCATTTAGAAAGCATTCAAAAGGAATGAAACTTAGAGCATCGAGATGATAAATGGATTTGTGAAGGATTCTTCCCCATGAGCATCTTATACTTAAGAAGGATAATTTTTAACTCCTCATTGAAGCCTTAGTGCAAAGCAGAGATTCTTCAGCTGAAATTTAAGTGAAAGTTGGGGGTGGGGATTGCAGATTAGTTTTTGAAAAACATATTGGCTATTTCCTACTCTAAATTAGTCTTTAGTTTTCATATTCATTGTTTTTAGTTGAACAAGTAAAATTAGCTACATCATCAGTTTGTGTTTACTGAGCTTCTTCCCTAAAAATAATGAGCCCAAATTGATTCCTCCCAAGAATGCAAGGCTGATTTCATAGAAAAACAATATAATTGAGGCAGCTAGGGAGCACAATGAATAGAGCAATAGGCCTGAAGTTGGGAGGACCTAGGTTCAAATCTGGTCTTAGAGACTTCTTAGCTGTGTGACCCCGAGCAAGTCACTTAACTCCATTTGTCTTGCCCTTGTTTTTCTCTCTTAGAACTGTTACTAAAAGAGAAAGTATTTTTAAAAAGAAAGAAAAACAACACACTCAATCATATAAACAACAACCACACAATTATATCAGTAGATACAGGAAAAAAAAACTTTTTGGCAAAATGCAACATTTAAATTTTTTGTGAAATATAGGTACAGAAGGGCTCTTCATTACTGTAATCAAAAGTATAGATCTAAATTCAAGAGCTAGTATTATTTGTAATGGCAAAGCACTGGAAGTTTTCTCACTACAAACAGGTGTAAAATAAGGCTACCTCTATTCCCACTGTTATTTGACATAGTTCTAATAATATTAGCCATAGCTACCTACAGATAGAAATAACACAAGAAAGTAAAATTAAAGGTATAAACATCAGCAAAAAGTTATCCAGAGGAGAGTTACCAAATTCAATCTATCAACAAGTATTTATTAAGCACCTACTAAGCACTATGCTAGGTAATGGAGATTCAAAGACAAAAATTAAATAGTCCTTGCCTTCAAGGTGCTAACATTTGACAGGAAGAGACAACCTATACATAAGGAAATATATTTTTAAAAACTATAAGTGTAATGGGGGAAGGAGAACTAATAACTAGGGGAATCAGGAAAGGCCTAATGTAGAAAATGGTGCTTGAGCTGAGTGTTAAATGAAACTAAGGATTCTAAGAGGAACAGGTGAGGGAGAAGTGCATTCTAGGCATGGCACTCACAATGCAAAAGTAGAAAGATGAAAACTTGATTGTTGTATGTGAGGAACAGGAAGAAGATCAACATGACTGGATATCAGGTAGAAGGAAAATGTAGAACAAAGTTGGAAAAATAGGTTGGGACTAGTTTGTGAAAGATGAAAATCAAATATAGGAGTCTGTATTTGGTCCCAAAGGGAAATGAAGTCTATAGAGCTTACTGAGTAGGGTAGCTATATGGAAGTTGACTTAAAATGGAGAGATAGTAGATGCAAAGGTACAAATTAGGAGACTGTTTTAATAGACTAGGTGATTAGAGTCTGAACAGAGGTAGTGGTTCTATGAGTAAAGAAAAGGGGATGGGTGTGAACGATGTCATAGAGGTAGAAACAATAAAATTTGGCAAGTGATTGGCTATTTGAAATTGAGGGTAATGCCAATGCTGTGTACTTGATTGAATGGAAAGATGGTGGTGCACTCAGTATAAGTGAGGCTCTGGAGGGAAAGATATCTAGTTCTGTTTTAGACATACTGGAGTTTAAGATGCCTACAGATTATCCTATTTGAAATGTCCAATAAGCAGTTCAAAATGGGATCCCAGAAAACAAAAGAACAACCAGTACCACATATAGACAGATTCATGTTATAGAAGATAGAAGGGACAATGGTAGGGACATGGTATTTATCCTTAGTTTATCATCTCCACTGTTTGTTTAATTACCAAACTTTTTCTTAAAAGAAGCAACACGGCAGGTGGAAAGAATGCTGGGAGAATTGGATTAATATTCTGCCTCTCAAACTTAATAGCTGGATGAATATGGACAAGACACTTAACCTACTCAACCCTCAGTTGATTTACACTTATAAAATGGGGATAGTGGTATTTGTATCATTGAATCTTCCCCAAATAAAATGACATGTGTAAATTGTCCGCTATGATTATTTTCACAGTTCAAATTCTGTTAACATGGGAAAATGCAAGCAAATTTGTGCAGTTTTTCTTATCTCATTGTTTTGATGGTTTTTTTAAATCTAGTTTAGGATACTGTAGCATGCATCTGTATCTAATTTTCTTTACTACTGCAACTGAATTCTTTTCTCTTCTTACAGAATGAAGGGATACATGTGCTCTTCCAAATACCCTCTGCGACAGAAGATTTTCATACTGTTTTTGACACTATGGTTGTTCTCTTTATTGAAACTTTTAAACGTGAAAAGATCCTACTTCTTCGGAAAAGGCATTTACTTAGTCGAACGATCTTTAAGCACTTCATCCTATGTAAGGAACAGGTATACTTTTGTCAGAGGTGAATTCAGGTACAAAATTAACTGTTCCCGTATTTATGAGCAAGAACCTGTGGAGATTGGCAAGGCATTGGAGATACGGAAGAAAGACATCATTGATTTAGATGATGAAGATGTTGTAGAAATGACCAAAGATTGTAAGGTCTATCAGGCCATAAGAAGATACCACCTGAAGCCTGTTTCAACAGAAGAGCAAAAATTCCCAATAGCTTATTCTTTGGTAGTTCACAAAGATGCCATCATGGTTGAAAGATTGATCCATGCAATATACAACAGTCACAATGTTTATTGTATTCATTATGATCAGAAATCACCTACCACTTTCAAACTTGCTATGGACAGTTTAGCCAGGTGCTTTTCTAACATTTTCATCGCTTCCAAATTAGAGACAGTGGAATATGCTCACATTTCCAGGCTCCAAGCTGATTTTAATTGCTTGTCTGACCTACTGAAATCCCATGTTCCTTGGAAGTATGTTATTAACCTGTGTGGGCAAGATTTTCCTTTAAAATCAAACTTTGAATTGGTAACTGAGTTGAAAAAACTAAATGGAGCAAATATGCTCGAGTCAGTGAAGCCAAGTAGCACCAAAAAGGAAAGATTCACTTATCACCATGAACTCAAAATTGTGCCTTATGACTACACGCTAATGCCTGTAAGGACAAACATTTCCAAGGAAGCTCCACCTCATAACATTGAGATTTTTGTGGGTAGTGCTTATTTTGTTTTAAGCCGAGCCTTCATTAACTATACTTTCAATAACCCCCTTGCTAAGGACTTTTTTGAGTGGTCTAAAGATACATACTCCCCAGATGAGCATTTCTGGGCCACCATGATCCGAGTACCAGGAATACCCGGGGAGATATCCAGATCAGCACAAGATGTCACAGACTTACAAAGTAAGACTCGACTGGTCAAATGGAATTACCTAGAAGACCATTTCTATCCTCCCTGTACTGGCTCTCATCTTCGTAGTGTATGTATCTATGGGGCAGCCGAATTGAGATGGCTTATGAAATATGGACATTGGTTTGCCAATAAATTTGACTCCAAGGTGGACCCAGTTTTAATTAAATGTTTGGCCGAAAAGCTTGAAGAACAGCAGAAAGAGTGGGTTCGTTTATCTTCAGAAAAATTATTTATGATTGGAAGTCCCACGACTGTGTCACTGTAGGGCTCCCATGCTAGAAATAATGTGAAGGTTGTTTTTAATAAGGACTGTTACTATAGGATGACATGTAACATCCTTGTGATTATATAAACATCATTCTCCTATATTTTGGAAAGATGTCTAATATATGGGAATAGAAAGAGAATTATCAAAAGCGGGAATATAATGGTAATTTGCTTGTGCATATCATACCTTTTTGTAATTCCATTGAATGGAATTTTTGTGACCTTCAAAATATTTAGGTGTCAAAGGGCAAATTATAATAATGAAGCATATCATACCCTTGGGAAACTTCCCATCAAATTCATATGTAGTATCTTTATAGTGGCCTTGAGACATTCATAGTAGTCCAGGTAATAATTAGATATTGCTGAAGGAAGTTTAGTCAGAGCACACCAAAGGCAGAAATGCATTTCAGAGGGTCTTTAAGCCCAGCAATCAACATTCCATTCCTCTCTCATTTCAGTTGCCTGGTTTTTAAAAACTTTTTAAAAGGTAGGAGGAAGGACTGTCTACTACCTCAGAAGAGCTCAAAGAAAAGTCCAACTTCCTGCTATATCATAGTTTGTAATCAATTTCATGCACCTTATATTCAGAGTGCACAAAGACACCATTGAAGGGGGTCTGATGGTAAGTATGTGTGGCAGTGAAACTTCTTACGCAGAACCGAAGATCCAAGGAGTTTCTGGGATTATATGCCCCACATTACTCAGTGATATGGTTGGATGGCACAATTATTTTTTCACAACTATTTTTTTAAAACTTTCACTTTCACCTGATAAAGTAAAGGTTAGTTGATATTTTGCAGCATCAAACTTGGGAATCCAGGGCCAAGGTACACTTTGGTTAGAGTAGATGCCTTCTATGAATTTGATTTAATTGGTAGAACTGTCATGTTTAGAGTCACTGTGAATTTTCTTCAAAAAGTGTGAAAAATGGCAGCTTTCTAAAATAAATATCTTGATTATCATTTTAATTATGCCCGGGATATTTGTCCAATGATTTTGATACAGTGGAACAATGAATTTGGAATCAGAGGATGAGTCCTTCCATTTACATGTCTGTATGACCTTGGACCTTAGTTTCCTCAGTGACTTCTAAGGTCCCTTCCATCTCTAAGTCTATCATTTCAAGTAGATAAATTTTAAAACTGTAGAAATCATTTACCTATCTCTTGACTACAAAATGAAAAAGTTTCCCAAAAGAGAAGTTAAGAAATTGCTAAACAGTTAGCAAACAAAAAGTTAAGTAAATTGAAGTTCTAATATCATTCTTTGGTGACCTGTGAGCATACTAACTTTCCTCTGTTGGACTTGAGATGACAAGCACAAAGACAGTCCTTCAGCAATGGTCAAAGCAAAATGAGAGGTGTGTAGCTAGGTGACTCAGTGGATAGAGAGTCAAGCCTAAACATGAAAGATCCTGAATTCAAATGTGACCTCTGACTTTCTGGTTGTGTGAACTTGGGCAAGTCACTTAAGCCCATTTGCCTAGCACTTACCCTTCATCTGCTTTGTAACCGATACTTGATTCTAAGACAAAAGGTAAAAGTTTAAAAGGGGGAAAAAAGCTAAATGAGGGCCTTCCAGAGTTTGTCTCCTACTCTCATTGGCCTTTGAGAACCCAATCAGTGGACAGATGACTCACTCCATTTGATAACATCATAGTCAAACTATGACACATCATAGAGTGGGGAATTTGGCATAACATTGCTGAGCACTTCTAAAAACCTGCTCCTTGTTAATGGAATTTTCATTACGAAAAATGGTTATGATGCAAATTATGTTTGCTTATGTAATTTCACAGAGAAAAGAGGGAAATGTGGGAGTAGGAAAGATGGTTGAGGGAAGATTAGAAAGTCTTACCAATCTTCCCTCGCAAAGTTTGCAGAATTTAGGTGAATGTTTTTTGAGTATTTTCAGTTCAAAGGCCGCTTTAGTAACTACCCACAATGGTAGTTATTTATGCCCAAAAAAAACCGACACAAAAAAACAAGCTAGTTGGATGATTGTAATAGTGATACTTGAGTGTATTATTACATGTATAATTATTTCTGGATTTTGTTTCATGATAATCATATGTGAAATGCACTTTGATTTATTTTACAGGACATGTTGCTTACTGCTAAGTGAGATGACATCCTCACTCCTTTCTTTTCTTTCCACATTCCCTTCCAAACATGCCAGTGACCAAATAGAGCTTATTTAAAGCCTCTCATCCTAAAACTGAGTCATTCTTTGTGTTACTTCAGTGATTTGCCAGAAGTTACTCTAGCAATTAATTAGACTAACTTAATTGGATAAAGGCCTGCCTTATTCCCAGATCTTCTTGATATGTACAGTGGCAATGGGAAGTAGGCAGCTATTGAGATACCAAGGAGAAGGATCATGACCGTGGATAAAGTGCTAGACTTGAAATCGAGAATACCTGGGTTCAAATATTGCCTCAGACTTTGAGTCAGTCCATTAACCTCTTTTGGCCTCAGTTCTTCATCTGTAAAATGAGAGGGTAAAACTAGATGGCTTCTAAAGTTGCTTCCAGCCCTAATTCAGCAGTCTCTTACCTACACAAGTTTCTCTCCTCTTGAGATGAACCTATGCATTGGGAAATTCCATTATTGACCCATCACTTTATTGCTGCATACAAATGGGAAAGCGGAGCCATTAGCTCTGGCTCTAATTCCAATGATCCTGTGATTTATTAAACGCAAGGTACTGTGCTAGGCACAGAGGAAGATACAAACATAAATAATTCATAGTCTTTGCCTTTATATAATCTTAAAAGGAAGATAAAACATGTTCCTTCCTCTAGTCCTTTCCATACTGGCTGCCAGTTTAATCTTCCTAATTCACAGCTCTGATCATTTTACTCCATTGTTCAAAAAAACCTCCTATAGCTCCCCATTGCCTACCAGGTAAAGTCCAGATATTCAGAAGCTGAACTCTCTTTTCTTTTTATCAGTCCATTTTATGTATTAGATAATCAGGTTGAATATCTGGGTAACATCTGGGAAACTGACTTTGAGCTGAGTATTGGACTCAAGACTAAGAATTATTCACTCTTATTTTTCAGTCTGTTCTCTCTGGCCTTTGCAGTTACTTCCCTAAAAGTCCAGGATATGGGAAAACCTCCAAGTACCTTTCTTTGACAGGTATCCCATTTCCTTGTTCTTTAAAACCTGATTTCTGTTATGCAGTCTTGCAACATTTATCTCCATCCCGAAATTGCCCATTCAAGGATTAGGTATGTGAGTCTTCTAAATGATCCTGTGTATAATATTTATTGGACTTAGGCTATCAGCTGTGTAAAGGCGAGAAATTTGTGATTGTAAATGATTTACGTATGGGTATTAGATAATGTTAATAATGAAAGATGCTACTTTCTAATTTATATCATGTAAATAATGCCATGTTGCAAAAACTTGATGATGAAATGTTAATGTTTACTGTTTTCAATGCTATGGATTGAAATAATTTCTATGTATGTGAAATGGAAAGTTTCCACCTGTTCCTTCAAATGTGACAACAGATGTATATTTTAACACATTTCATAAAAAATAATGGTTATCAGGAATTTTGAAATTATAAAGTTCTCTATAGATGTAAGTATATATTATACCAGTTCATAGAAGTATAACCACAGAGTGGCTGGAATTTTGTTTTGTTTTGCATTAGCATTTTGACTGACTCGTTTCTAAATCCTCTCCTTGTAGATTACCTTTTTCAGAGAGCACATCTTTTCAATTTGATGCATTTTAAATACATTGTTAGTTCATTTTTGTAATATGCCACTGATGAGTGTTAATTTTCTGATATTTTAAAATAAAACATTTCTGAGATGAATCAAAAAATTGTATTACATGGTGCTTTTGAGGCAAACCAATAGATACCAGAGGTCATCGCCATGGTTTCATTTTATAGAGATTTTGTAAATCTACATACTTTTCTCTATGGTTGGTCCCTGAAAATAAACAAATGTTGAAATAAATAGAAAGTGAAGACAGAACATAATCTATATGCTGAACTACTATCCCTAGGAGTACTTCATAAATCAAGTGGCCCCTGAGAGCTAGAATAGAGTGACAAATTTGGGATATGAAAGGAGGATGAGAAATGATAAGTCTTAGGTAGCAATCCACCTGAAAGAGTTAAATCAGTGAACATATACACAACAACTACCACGTGTACTCCAGACGTGTGTATGTATATATGATTTTTAGTGATACCTTTTGTCTTTATGTTACACTTATTTCTAGATATGTCCCTTTTCCCTTCCTCCCCCAGCAAGCTTGCCTTGTAATTGATTGAAAAGCAATTCAGCAAAACCCAACAATACATTGGCTCTCCAGAGATATTTTCAGTGAAAAGCCATGTAAACAACTCGATTCCCCAGACTCTTTCCCCATAATCTTTTTGGTCCCATCAGTTATGCAGTGAATGAGTGTAGCTCCAGCCCAAGATTAGGAACTGAAGGATACAGTCTGAGAGCCTAGGTAATGGCTAGTTGTGAGCAGGGCATAAAGTAGCATGGAGGGAGAGGAACTATTGGACGTGATATGTCAACAAATCAAAGAGAGATCTATGAAACCTGTTCAGATACTAAAAGAGAATCTTGGCACAAAACAGCAGAGAAACATTATCTCTATTATCAGTGGCCTAAAGCAATTCAAATACATTAGGCTAAGAACAAATACTGGTGGAACAGCAGCTTTTCAGCATCTGAAATTGTATCTTGCAGAATAGCAAGAGGGATTTCATAAAGAATAGAACAGGATCTGTGTATGACTTCTGTGGCAAGACTTAAAGGAAAAACTGGATGAATAGCTATATAGTTGGCTAATACCTAGCATTCTTTTTTTTTTTTTTTACATTTCATTTCATTTTCTTTTTTTTTTTTCACAATTACATGTAAACCAAAATTTTTAGCTTTCTTTTTTTTAGGGTTTAAAAAAAATCCTTACCTTCCATCTTAGAATCAATACTATGTATTGGTTCCGAGGTAGAATAGTTGTAAGGGCTAGGCAAGGGGGGTTAAGTGACTTGCCCAGAGTCACCCAATTAGGAAGTGTCTGAGGCCAGATTTGAATCTAGGACTTCCTAACTCTAGGCCTGACTCTCAATCCACTGAGCCACTCAGCTGCTCCTTAGCATTCCATTTTTTTTTTTTAATTTTGAGTTCCAAATTATCTTCCTCCTTATTTTTGGGAAGGCAACCAATTTGATATACATGTGCAGTCGTACAAAACATTTCCATATTAGCCATGTTACAAAAGAAATGGAGGCCAAAAAAAATTTGACAAAATTTAAAAAAGGAAAAGTATGTTTATACTTTATATAAATAATAATAGGTTTAATCTGTGTTTGGTCACCATCAGTTCTTTCTCTAGAGGTGGATAGAATTTTTAAAATTGTAAGTCATTAAGCATTACTCTGAATCATTGTATTGTGGAGAATAGCTAAGTCATTCACAATTATCACACAATATTGTTGTTACTGTGCATAATGTTCTCCTGGTTCTGCTCGTTTCATTTTGTATCAGTTCATATAAGTTTTCCCAAGTTTTCTGAAATCTTTCTGTTTATCATTTCTTACAGTGAGATTGTATTCCATTACAATCATACACCACAATTTGTTCAGTATTCTCCAGTTGGTGAGCATCCCCTCAATTTCCAATTCTTTGCCATTACAAAAAGAGTTGCTATAAATATTTAGATCCCTTCCTCTTTTCTGTGATCTCTTTCGGATACAGCTCTAGTAGTGGAATCGTTGGGTCAAAGGGTATGCACCCTTTTATTACTTTCCAGAATGATTAAAACAGTTCACAAGTTCACGAACAAAATTGCCTGTTATTCTTGCCTGATGCTTTAGTAACCTGATACCAAAGTATCCGATAAATTTAATCTTTCAGGCAATCCTTTGGGAAGATTTACAGATTTGGATGAACCTTGGGCTACTTCAAAGAGATGTTTTCATAGCTTGATTGACCAGAGAGCCTGTAATGAAATAAGTATTTCCAGGACAGCTCCTAAACGGAAAAGCTCCTTGATAATGACTATATCCCCATGACTTAATATGATACCTGACACACAGGGAGGAAGCACTTAATAATGCTTGTTCAGGAGGCAGTTAAGTGGCTCAGTGAATTGAGAGTCAACCCTAGAACAGGGAGGTCCTGGGTTCAAACATGGCCTGAGACACTTCCTAGTTGTGTGATTGCTTAGCCCTTAACACTGGGTATTGGCTTCAGGTCAGTATTGATTCTAAGGTGGAAGGTAAGGATTTTTTTAAAAAATGCTTGTTGATTGTCTTTGTAGAACTTTCTGCTGCTACATTACTAAGCCTTGAGATTTACAGTTCTATTCTCTGATAGTGCCTATTCCCTTCACAATGTCCACCACAGTATATCTACCCCTGGTCCATATAAAGAAAGTGCTTTGCTACAATATGAAGGAACATACTGGCATATCTAGGAGATATTGTGGGTTTGGCTCTAGATTACCAAAATAAAGCAAATATTGTAATAAAGCAAGTCACATGAATTTTTTGATTTCCCAGTGTATATGCAAGTTATTCTTTTTAAACCCATACCTTTTGTCTTCATATCAGTTCTAAGGCAGAAGAGTGGCAAGGGCTAGGCAAGCGAGGTTCAGTGACATGCCCAGGATCATGCTGCTAGGAAGTATCTGAAATCAGATTTAAACCCAGGTCTTTTCAGTTCCAGGCCTGGTGCTCTATCCACTGTGCTATCTAACTTCCCCAAAAGTTACACTATATAATATGTATGCTATAGTAAAATACCTAAACAAAGCCAATGTATATACCTTAATTAAAAATAATGCTAAAAAATGCTAACCGTCATCTGAACCACCATCATCAGTGAGTCATTTTTTTTTCTTTTCTAAACCCTTACCTTCTGTCTTAGAATCACTACCAAGTATTGGTTTTGAGGCAGAAGAGTTGTAAGGGCTAAGCAATGGAGGTTAAGTGACTTACCCAGGATCACACAGCTAGGAAGTGTCTGAGGTAAGATTTGAACCCAGCACCACCCATGTCTAGGCCTGGCTCTCAATCCACTGAGCCACCCAACTGCCCCGAGTCACTCTTTTTGCTGGTGCAAGCTCTTGCTTCTCAGTGTTGCTGCCTGCTGACTGATCACAGTAGCAGTTACTAAAGGTTCGGATAGCTGTGACAATTTCTCAAAATAAGACAATTTTGAAGTCTTCCACACTGTTTGACTCTTCCTTTCACAAAAGGTTTCTCTGTAGCATGCATTCCTGTTTGATAACATTTTACCCACCGTAATACTGCTTTCAAAATTGGAGCCAAGCCTCCCAAACCTTGCCAGTGCTTTGTCAACCAACTTTATTCTTCAGTATTGTTGTATCTCAGGCAACAGAGAAGCCCAAGGAAAGGTAGAGAGATGGGGAACAGCCAGTCAGTGGAGCAATGAAAACACAACATTCATCTATGTATTTCCCTCTCTTATATGGACACAGTCTGGGGGATTCCAAAACAATTATAATAGTAACAGCAAAGATTACTGATAGATCACCCTAATAGATATAAGAATAATCAAAAAGTCTAAGCCATTCACCAATTGATACGAACAACTTTTGGATGGAGAAATCAAAGTTACATATAACCATATGAAAAAAATGCTCTAAATCATTATTTTTTTTTAAACCCTTAACTTCTGTGTATTGGCTCCTAGGTGGAAGAGTGGTAAGAGTGGGCAATGGGGGTCAAGTGACTTGCCCAGGGTCACACAGCTGGGAAGTGTCTGAGGCTGGATTTGAACCTAGGACCTCCCGTCTCTAGGCCTGACTCTCAATCCACTGAGCTACCCAGCTGCCCCCACTCTAAATCATTATTGATTAGAGAAATGCAAACTAACACTGCTTTTGAGATATCACACCTATCAGAATGGTTAAAATGGTAAGAGGGCAAAAATGATAAATGTTGGGGTGATGTAGAAAAATGGGGACATTTGGTGGAACTGTGGACTGATCCGACCATTTTGGAGAGAAATCTGACTTTATACCCAAAGAGTTATAAAACTGTAATAATAAAATGGTCAAAAGATACTTTGACCCAGCAATATTACTATTAGGCCTTTTTCATAAGTTGATCAGGGCAAAAGGAAAAGGACCTATATGTTCTAGAACATTTATACTAGCTCTTTTTGTGGTGGTAAAGAACTAATGACCAAGAGAATGACCCTCAATTGAGGAATAGCTGTGTAAGTGGTGGCATATGTAGGAAATGATAAGCAGGTTAATTTTTTTTTAAATCATGGAAAGAGGGGGCAGCTGGGTGGCTCAGTGGATTGAGAGCCAGGCCCAGAGACAGGAGGTCCTGGTTTCAAATCCGATCTCAGGTACTTCCTAGCAGTGTGACCCTGAGCAAGTCACTTGACCCCCATTGCCTAGCCCTTACCACTCTTCTGCCTTAGAAACAATACATAGTATTGATTCTAAGATGTAAGGTAAGGGTTTCATAAAAACAAACAAGTAAATAAATATCATGGAAAGACCTACATGAAATGATGAAAAATGATATGAGCAAAACATTATATATAGGGAACATTATATAGAGCAACATAAATTTTTTTGCATAATAACTAAATGAAAGTTTCTCATGGGAGTGGATAGTTTCCTATTTTACTTTGTAATTTCATTGTTTAGCATAGAACCTGGAACATGGTAGATCCTTCTAAGTGATTGCTGATTATGATAGATCCCTTAGCTCTTAAATGTGGGGGCTCAATTAGATAATCTCTGGTCCAGTCCAGGACTAAAGTTCTATTGCTTCTGTGAAGGAGAAGATGCAACTGTTCAGATATAAAGACTGACTTTAAATTCTTTAAAATTCAACTTTCTTCTTCTCCTCCCAATATTCAAAGTTTGAAAGAGAAATAAACAAAGCACAAACAAGCTTTAGGTGCATGAGGCTGAAGACTGTGTCTGACATTTCCTTGGCAGATGAAATGGTGAAGTTATTTCAAAGCTTTGTTGGTTTTTGCAGCCTAGGATCCCTCCAGGTTGTAGCTTCCCATGCTTAGAAGAACAAACCTCTTCACTGAGCAAGCCAAATGTTAGTTTTTGCCCCTTCCATTTCATTGCTTTTGAATAATTTTCTTGATTTTCAAATTGTAAAAACAAGTAAGCTATTCAGTGCAACAAAAGATAGCCCCTCTGGCCCAACCAGTGCCTTTAGATGACCTTAAGTCTAACTAGCCTTTCCAGAACTTCCCTTGAATGTATCTTTGAATATGAGAGAGAAACAATCCATTAACCAATGGATCACATTTCTGACCCTAATTCAGACTTTTATGTTAGGGAAATCCCTGAGGAACATCTACCCCAATTGCAAGGTATGCTAGATCTGACTCCTAAAAGTATGATTCAAAAGCCCCCACGAATGTGTTTACTTTGTCTCTTGTCAGCCAGAAGACACAATTAGCTCAAAGCAAAGACATTTACTGAAACAATACGGTAAGAACAGTAGCAACCAAAAATCTCCTTTATTAACTTGTGGATTGTTCTTCCACAAATATATGTAAGGACATGACAAGAGTAGAAACACATAGAGTACACAAGAGTCACAGAAGGAGGAAACACAAGGCACACTTAGCACATACAAAGAACCACAACTCATGCCTGAACATAATGCAAGGTTGCAGGGGCACTAATGTCTTTCACACTGCTGCCTTCAACAATGGCCTTGCTTTTTCCTCCAAATACTGCTTCCCTGGTCATACAAGACCTTTAATGCTCAGCTCTAGTCAGCACCACCTCCAGCTTTGGACTCAGCTACCATCCTGACCTAGGGAACTGCTATATCTTTTTCTTTTTTCTTTTTCTTTTTTTAATTTTGGGAGGCAGTTGGGTGGCTCCTAGGTTCAAATCTGGCCTCAGATACTTCCTAGCTGTGTGACCCTGGGCAAGTCACTTAACCCCCACTGCCTAGCCCTTACCACTCTTCTGCCTTAGAACTAATACAGAGTATTGAATCTAAAATGGAAGGTAAGAGTTTAAAAAAAATTTTTTTTAAATTTTTGGTTTCAAGTAGTGGTTCCAAGACAGAAGAGTGGTAAGGTCTAGGCAATGGGGATTAAGTGACTTTTCCAGGGTCACACAACTAGAAAGTTGAGGTCAGATTTGAACCCAGGATCTCCCATCTCTCGATCTGACTCTCAATCTATTGAGCCACCACCCAGCTGCCCCCTGCTATATCTTTTTCAAAAGAATCACAATTCACATTCTGAGACAAATGGGAGTCTCAGCTCTGGGATCTGCCATCTACCAAGCAGATAATTAAACTTGACTCAGTAAGTCAACTAGCACCTAGTTTTAATTAACTAACTCACAATTAATTAAGCACCTGGTGAGTGCCAGTCACTAGAAATTCAAAGGCAAATAGAGTCTGTTTTTAAGGGCTCACAGGCTAATGGGGGAGATCATATGCAAATAATTAGGTACAAACAAGATAAAGAGTGGACAAATTTGAAGCAGCTGGGTAGCATAGTGGATAGAGAACCACACCTAGAGTCATGAGGACCTGTGTTCAAATATGGCCTCAGACACTTCCAAACTATTGTAAAAGGGAAAAAGGTTTTTTGGGGGGTTAGATATAATATTTAAAGGAGTAGTTGCCAAGAATTGATAATTATCAATTCTAAAATGATTTTTAGTAATTTATTTACAAAATATAGGAGAGAGTGGAAGTAGAGAGAAGAGAAGAAAGTAGAGTAAGAGATCTAGCTTAATGAACTAGATTTGTATTCAAGTCTGGGCTTTACTCTGGCAGGACTCCAGAGGCCCAGCCAGAAAGACTAAAAGTCAATTAACAAGGGTTTTAGCCACAAGGGCTCTTCCCAACCAAGGGGGCCTCCCAGAGGCTAGTACCTCCAGGGAAGCTAAGGTAGTCAGCCTTTTTTCACTCATCATGTGTAGTTCTGAGGGAGAGATTTAAGAATAGTCTTACCAAAGTCTCAGGGTCCCAGCCAGAGATCCTCCAGGTCCAAGAAGCAAATGCCAACTGGCTCACTTTAAGTTGTCACTCCCTTTTAAAAGCGCTTCTTTTTCATCACTTCCTGTGCCTTCCTCTTAGTTTACATGTCCAATCACAACAGATGCTTTGCTTAGGACTACCCAGGGATCAGTCAGTCCATTCTGATTTGTCACCCATTCTTGCACATGTGGGTTACAGACTTCCCAACTTGTATCAATTCTAAGACAGAAGATAAGCATTTTTTGTTGTTGTTGTTTTTTTTTTAAAGATGGATAAAATTGCAGTAAGGCAATCAGAGGTATGGCATTAAAGAAAGTTGGGGAACACTTAGCAGCTGGACCCTTAAGCAATATTGGTCCCTTTGCTTTTTTTTAAACCTTATTATGTATTTATTTTAAGGCAGAAAAGGGTTAAGGGGTAGGCAAATAGGGGTTAAGTGACTTGCTGAGGCTCATACATCTAAGAAGTATCTGAGACCAGATTTGAACCCAGGACCTTTCATCTCCAGCCTGGCTCTCTATCTAGTTGCCCTTGCCCGGTTACTTTTAAATTTTCAGTCTTTCCTATTCTCTCAGTCAGTGAGTAAGTGAGTAAAGGAAACTATCTGCGAGGCCTCCTCAGCTACTTCCTGAACTTTTCATCTGCAAATGGACTACTCCAAGTTTCTTGACCTTTATAATCTGAGAATAGGTCTTTCAAGGTGACAACTCAAGGTCTAAAAAGGGTAAAGTCAGAAGGGCCTTTCTTGTACATCCTTATGTCCCATAATTTCATCCCCTGGATTGGGAGTGGGGCTTAATTTGTCAGAGCCCCCTGATGATCAGGTGCCTTGAAATACTGACATTCCATTAAGCAAAAGTTTAATGACAAATTGAAATGAATGGCCTATTCTTTAAGACTTGGCTGCCATCCAGCTTCTCTTTGGAAAAGACCCAGCAGTGCAAATTTGTCTTTATAATCTCCTGGAAGTCAGAAACAGAACAAGATTTGGAATGAAGAAAAGGAATGAAGCTACATGGGGTCAATCAACAATGATCAAGAGGAAATAACCTGGCTGTGCTATTTGGCACACATATACTATCTAGAAATCATGAGACTACAGGCTGGTGAGAGGCTGAATCTCAATTCCCTGGCTTTGCTCTTTGATTCTTCAAGCTGTTGGCATTTGTTGATAGCAGGCAGGTGGAGTAGGATGGGCTGTTCTAGTCCCAACTGCACTCTCCCCCAGCTCACCTTGAGAAGATCAGCTCATCATTGTGCCAGCTCAAATAGCTCTTGTTTGTGGGAACAGAGAAATGCTTCAACCAAAAACATCATACACAGGTTGGTAGGACCATGGATATATCTTAAAGCCAGGGATGTGCTAGTAAATATTTAACAATCAGCTCTCTGGGTGGGATTTAGGTTGGATACACTTTTAAGTTGAATCTGCATTATTAACATTTTCCCCATCACCTTCTCAGGGTCAGACAATCAAGCAAACAATAAATCAAGCCCTGATTAGTAATGTTTGCCAAATTTCCAAGTTGTAAATGCTTACATTGAAAATTTAACAATCAACTCAGTTTGTGCTTATTCCAGCACCCTGATTAAAGCCCAGGTCAGTAACAGTGGCTTGAGTAATGGAGATAGAAAACACCTTCTGGTTCAGAAGCAGGGTCAAAATCAACATCAACCAAATCTGAGGGGGCTACCCAGATGTGGAGTCCAGGGCCAGGCTGCAGAAGTTTGATCCTGAAACAGATAAGAGCCCAAGCTTAGCAAAGAACTCTCTCAATTTGCTTTAATTCCATATTCTCTGGGAATGGTAATGTTTTTCTTCAGAGATGAGGGTAGAAGGTTCTATCCTTCTGCTTATTTGCCTCATCTGGGTAGTTCTCATTGCTGCTGCCCAGTATTCTCTAATGGAAAGTCAAGGAAAGGTCTTCCACTTTATAGCTATGTAATCCCAGGAAAATCTCTTAACCTATTTGAATTTAGCTTGCTCATATATAAAATGGGAATCAGAAAGTGTTATTATGCTAGGCCCCTGAGCTACAAAGGCAAATATAAAATAATCTCTGACTCCAAGAAACTTCTACTCTATAAGGGGATATGGTATGTGGATGTGTGTGTATGCATATGGTAAATAATGACACATTCACATACATATGTATATATTTCTCTATATGCATATTCATTCACACTTATCTTGCAAAATGGTTGGCAGAATCAAATGAGTTAATGTATGTGAAAGTGTTGATATATGGGTGTGTACACACATGTAAGACACTTAAAGACACTAAGACACTTAAACTCTCAGTGCTCCAGGCAAATTTGTAAGACTATCATTTGCAGAGTAGATGTTAGTTCCTTTATGGTGGAGTTAGCCTTTTTCATCAGGAGTACCTTCTTTCAAGTTGTCTTAGAATGTTGAGTTGCTGATAATAGCTAAATAATTTTCAGTGAATTCTTGCCATTACTGTGTATACTGGGTAGAACCGTCTCCTGGTTCTACTCCACCAATAATGTATTAGTATCCCAATTTTCCCACATCCACTCCAACATTTATCATTTTCCTGTTTTTGTCATACTATTTAGTCTGATAGGTGTGAGGTAGTAACTCATAATTTTTTAAATTTGTATTTCTCTAATTAATTGTGATTTGGAGCATTATTTCTTATGGCTACTGATAATTTTAAGTTCTTCAGCTGAAAACTGCCTGTTCATATCCTTTGACCCTTGATCAATTGGGGGGAAATCGTATTTGCATGTAATTGGGGGAAAATATAATTAAATTTTTTAAATAAAAAAAAACCCAGTAGGTTTTGATTTGCATTTGTAGGGACCCTCTCCTCTTTGGGAGTTTGCTACATCAATGAACTGTAAGGTCTGGGCTAAATAAATAAAAGGAATTTTAAATTCCCTAGAGAGGAGGAGGGGGGATTAGATAAATTACAGAGGACACTACTGATATGCCAATCAGCTTCATATTGTTTTTAACTGGGATGGAAAATGGCAGCAAGAGTTTAGCATAGCAGTTGTTCAATTTGTCCAGCCAAATAGGTGCATAGGAGGAGAATGATGTCTTCTAAAAGTTGTTCAATTGTTTAGTCATGTCTGACTCTGTGATCCTATATGAGATCTTCTTGGTAAGCATACTAGAGTGGTTGGCCATATCCTTCTCCAATGGATTAAGGCAAAGAGAGATTTGAGTGACTTGCCCAGGGTCACATGACTAGTAAGTGTCTGGCAGGATTTGAACTCGGGTCTTCCTGCCTCCGCACATGGAGCTCTATTCACCTAACTTCCTCTAAACACAGACCACTAGCCATGAAAACCAGCAATACTTCTCAAATTTAGTCTTAAATTACCAGTTTTTTAAATTTATAATCTTACTTAATCCTATTGCAAAAAGTTATCAGATGAGAACTGCATATAACAAAATGCTTACAATGTAACTCAGAGGTTTTATTATTAGAGCTATTAGGTGGAAATTAGCCTTGAGTCAAAAATAAATGAATCAGGAAGACCTGGGTTCAAGTTTTAACTCTGGCATATACTGGCTGTAATCTAACTTTTCAATGTCCCAAACAATAATTTGAGTCCATAAATTGTAGGTCAGTTGACCACTTTCATCGAAGGAAAGAGGTTCATAATACTGAATTTCCTATACCAATGAAATCATGTCAAAGAAGAAAGGAAGGAGGAAAGCATTTTACCAAAAAATATACCAATAAAACCAATAAGTTAAATGAAAACTTACAAAATATAAAATAGCCAGATTAACAGAACAAAAAAATAGAAGATTTAAACTACTGATCTCAGAAAAAAAAAAAAAGAATAAATCATAAACTCCTTAAGGGGCCAGGTGGTACAGAGGAAGCCTTAGGCCCAAATAGATTGACAAGAGAATTGTTTCAAGTATTTAAAGAATAATTAATTTCAATATTATATTACATAGAGCATTTTCCATATTCAGAACAAGAAAATATATTCAGAGAGGATTCAGCCAAATATGGCTTTCCTGTGCCAGTGGTGATCATGCTGCTGGTCTACCAGTGTGAAGCCTAAGGGAGGAGCTCCATAGTGTGATAGGACCTACATTTACTACAGTTTCAACCTTTACCCTGCCCCCAACCCTAACATTGGTTAGAACAAAGGAGGGGGGGGGCAGCTGGGTAGCTCAGTGGAGTGAGAGTCAGGCCTAGAGACAGGAGGTCCTAGGTTCAAACCCGGCCTCAGCCACTTCCCAGCTGTGTGACGCTGGGCAAGTCACTTGACCCCCATTGCCCACCCTTACCACTCTTCCACCTATGAGACAATACACCGAAGTTAAGGGTCTAAAAAAAAAAAAAAAGAACAAAGCCAGGAGTTGATTGGCCTGGGTCAAAGCAAAGCTCAAGCTGTGCCTCCCTTAGCACAGTTTTTGGAGAGCCTCTGGCTCTGTTGGCATGACTTCTGGTCTACCTAGAAGCATGAAAGATCCCAATCAAGTGTGGGGCACTGCCAGATGAGACAGATGCCAGAAGACTGCAGGAGTCATCATGTTGTGCCCTGCTAAACAGATGTACTTCCATATAGAATTGAGCTGAGCCAAGACTGTGGAAGCCAAGGGGCACTTTTTATATTCTTGTTGCATATTCTTGGTACATTAGAGCTAAGTAAACCTTTCCTTTTTCTAACTGTTCGATGACCTGTAAGCGTCTCGTTTTGTCTGAACATCAGACTGAACCAGATATTGGCATCAAGCCCTTCTCTAACACATAAATATTCAGCACCTGACTTTTTGTTTCACCTGGGGCACCAGGAATCTATTACAATGGTCCCAGCTTTTAATCTCCTGAGCTAATTAAGTCTCTAGGATAGTGTCAATATGTTTTAAGGAATAACTACTCTAGCCTGAATGGGGCAGAATCCTAGGATATTACTCCTGTATTAAACAAGATAGAGACACTATTAATGTGATCAGGTGACTTCTCTATATGCATTCAGGTACCAACTTAGACCATTCCATTCAGTTCTGCAGGCATTTTTGTATTGATATATTTTGTTACACACAAACACATTCATTTTCAAATATATTCTTCCTATCTCATCTCCCCAGAGAGTCATCCCTTTTAACAAAGAATGAAAAAGAAATAAATGGGGGAGGGAGGCAAGCAGTAGTTCAACAAAACTAAATCAGCAACCAAGGCTGATAGTGTATGGAATGTTCTACATCCATAGTTCCCACCTTTCCCCCTCTATACACACACACAAACACACACACACACACACACACACACACACACACACACATATCCCTCTGAAAAAGACAAGAGATACATTTTCTTCCTTCTTTGTTAAAGACATTCTTTTTAAAAAACTTTTAAACCTTACCTTTTGTCTTAGAATCATACCATGTATTGGTTCCAAGGCAGAAGAGCGGTAATAGCTAGACAAGGGGGGTTAAATGACTTGCTCAGGGTCACAGAGCTAGAAATATCTGAGGCCAGATTTGAACCTAGGACTTCTGGTCTCTAGGCATGGCTCTCTGAGCTACCCAGCTGCCCCAGTCAGAGATATTCTTGATCGTTATAGTTACCCAGCATTCAATTTTGAGGGGGTTGTGTCATTCCCTTGTTCTTTCCATTTCCATTATTGTAGTAATATATTTGCATACTAAATACAGACAAGTTACCATTATTACTCTGCATGACAGCTAAGACTGATAAATACTGCTGTAATCCTGATGAGTAGGGGACTAATCTGAGTTATTTATTGACTAAATGTGAGCAGGCAAATTTCTGGGATTTTAATACTGGGTGCTTTTAATACAGTCAGGAAGATTTTATTATATCTTCATCCTGAAATTTCACATTACTTCCTCTTAGCTGGGTTGGCCTTTTGTTTCTATGATAACACTGGGTAAACAGATAAATAAATATAGGATAAGAGAGAGATAGAAACAGGCAGAAGGGGATCTAGAAATACTTTCCTTAAGAGGTAACATCTAAAGTAAGGAGGGAGGACATTCTAGTGAAAGGGAATAGCCTGGAGAAAGGCAGGAAGGGAAAAGGGTGCCAGTTTCCAGAAAAGCAAGTAAGTCAATCAGGATGAAAGTAGAACATGTAGAGGGCTACAAGAAATAAATCTGGAAAGGTAGGCTAAAAGCCATGCTGTTAAGGCAACCTGAAGCGTTTGTATTTTGTCCTTCAGTCAATAGAGAACCATTAAAGATGTTTGAATGAGGGGGAGATATGGTCAGACTTAGGTATTAGGAAGCTAATTGGTAGCTCTATGGAGGATGAATTGGAAGAGACACCAATTAGGAACAAGTTTGCTGTAATTCAAGTGAGAGATAAAGGTCATCTGATACTGGAAAAAGTAAGAGATTTAGAATAAAAATACCTGAATTCAAATACTAGAAAAGAGAGAGACTGAGATGGGCACAGAGAAAGACACAGAAAGAGAGAGAAAGAGAGTTATTGCCAGTTACTCACTGTATCACTATGAGCAATTTTCTTCTCCTATCTTTGCTTCATCTATAAGGTTGGATCAGATTACATCTGAGGTCCCTTCCAATTCCAATTACATGGTTATATAGTGGCTGTGTAAATGAAGAGAAGAAATATGGGAGAAATCTTGTTAAGACAGAGTCAATAAGAGTTGGCAATTGATTAGATGTGAAAAGTAGAAAAAAGTGTAAAGTCTAGAATGAATCTAAGATTGTGAACCTACATAGTTCTCTCAACAGAAATAGGGAAGTATGAGGAAGGGTGGGTTTGGGCTCTTTTAGACAGATTAAATTTGAGATACATACAGAACAGCCACTGGAAATAGACAGCAGGTAGTTGTTGATGCAAGAGTAGAACTCAGGAAAAAGATGAGAGGAAATATAGGGATTGGAAGTCGTCTATATAGAGATAATAACCAAACTCATGGCACTTCATGAGATCACCACAAGAGAAGATATAGAGAAGAGAAGAAGGACCAGAGTAGAACCTTAGGAAACATCTATGGTTGAGAAGCAGGACATGGATGATAGCCTAGCAATGGAAATTAAGGAGGCATGGTTAGGCCAATAAGAAGAGAAGTATAAGAGAACTTTAATGAAATGCTAACAAAGCTAAAGGAGAAGAGAGTAGCCCGGAGAAAATGGTGGTCAACATTGTCAAATACTGAAGAGAGATAAAAAAAAAAGATGAGTATTGAGATAAGCATATCAGGTTTAACAAGCTCTGCCCCAATCTGTCAAGAGCACAAATAGAACCCCTCATGAGAAAGTGCCCTTTACCATTGCAGATTAGCAACTGCTTTGTAACTAAAATCTTGGAGAGTTTGCCACCTTGGAAAAAGCAGTTTCAGTTGAGGAATGCCTTCATAAGCCTTTGAGAAGTGAATAAAATATAAAAAATAAGTAGAGAATATAAGAAAGTAGAAGCAATAAGTGTAGAGGGATTTTTCTATGACTTTGGCTATGAAAGGGATAATAAAAACCAACCAACCTAAAATGTTGTCAAGAAAAAACTCTTTAAAATTTGGTTTTGTAAGATGATGTACAATTCTTGTGTGTGTGTGTATGGTGGTGGGAGGGGGAGGGGGAGTTGTAGTGAAAACAGTTAATGATTTAATGAGAAATGTATGCAGAATGATGGTGGCCCTAATAAGGTCTAGAAGAAGATGAATTTGACAGTAAGAATTGGTAAATTTTTAATCAGTCACAGCACATCCTAATCAGCTAACACAAATACCCAGTCACCTTGGCAACTATATCTCTTTTAGTGGAGACAAGTAATTTACTAGGCTACCAAAGCTTCATGAAAATATACCTTGAGAACATATAACCTTTATATATATATATATATATATATATATATATATTTATGCAACATACTGGTTTTAATTAGGTTTATTGGGAAGATACTGCACTCATCCACCATCTTAAACCATCAGTCTGGATGGTAGCCATATTTCCTGCCCTAAATTATATTAAGTTGTTTTTCTTATACCCATCAATCTCTTGTGAATCTGAGCATTTTAAACAATTATTTCCTTTTTTAAAAATTAAGCTAAATAGATTATTTTAAAGCACAGAAATATTTTAATTCTTTTTTCTAGATTCCCTCCCCCTTTTCCCCCCTCCTCTTGCCCAATGAGAAAGCAAGAAAAGCAAATCTATTATTAACATGTACACTCACACAAAATAAATTCTGGCATTAGATATCTATACTTTTTAAAATAAGGAAAAGAGATCAAGATCCCTGCAGCTACTGATAACACCATCCCAGATCTTCTTTGGAGCCTGGCTTCTGTACCATGCAGTATTTTACACTCAGGACTACCAAAATGACAAAGCCAACTGGATGAAAATTATACTAATCTTGGGCACTACTACAGGTCTGTGGGCTTTTTTCCTCTAACAAACAACATAAAGAAGGCATTTTAGAGTATGAAAGAAGAAAAGGGCTGGATTAAATTATTTGAATCTGCTTCTTTCCTAATTGTGTGTTGTAAGAAGTAAAGACAACTAATTTGTGAGTTCATTGAATGACATATCAGAAGAACAATTCGTGTTAGGATTTCTGTATGGTATCACAAAATGTACAAATAAAAACTCATCTAGAAAAAGATATCTGCCCATTTTTCAGGTTATGTACATCTATAAACTTTTGGAAAAGTCAGTTTGGAATTAGTATTTAATGCAGATGATAGGGACTTTACTTATACTTAAAAGGCATTAACATAGATAAGTAAATTAAGAATTTCAATAAAAACTTAAAATTGAAAAATAAATTGAATAAAGGCCAGAAAAAAAAATATGTCTTAGTCTTCCCTCTGAGTCTATTAGTTCTCTCTCTAGAGGTAATACCATGTTTTATCATGAGTCCTTTGGAATTCTGGCAGGTCATTGTGTTGATCAATTACTGTCTTTCAAAGTTGATTATCTTTACAATATTGCTGCTATTATGTAGATTGTTTTCCTGGTTCTGCTCACTTCACTTTGCATCAGTTCATGCAGGACTTTCCAGGTTTTTCTGAACCCATCCCCTTCATCATTTTTTACAATGCAATTGTATTCTAACTCATTTATATACCATAACTTTTTTAGCCATCCATTAACTGATGAGTACCCCTTCAGTTTCCAATTCTTTACCTCCTCAAAAAAATGCTATCAGTATTTTTGTATTCATGAGTCCTTTCCCTTTTTCTTTGACCTCCTTGGGTGTATAGCTCTAATAGTAGTATTAGCAGATCAAAGGGTATGCACAGTTTAACAGTCTTTTGGGCATAATTGAAGATTGCTTTCCAGAATGATGGGACTAGTTCACAGCAATACCAATAATTATACCTTAGTGAACCTGTTTACCCACATCCCTACCAGAATTTCTAATTTTCCATTTTTTTTGGTCATCTTCTCCAATCAAATGGGTGCAAGATGGTGTCATGCTCAACAAAGCTTAAATGTGTATGATCACTTGGAAATTTGTAAAAGGGAATTCTTAATCCCTTGCTCTAGTTAAACTGGGGAAAGACTGGCTGGCTCAGTGGTCCAAGAGCCAGGCCCAAAGATAAGAGGTTCTGTTACCATGGAGACCAGCCCACAGTTAAAGGAAATAGAAACTGCTCTCAGAGAGGAAGTGATGTAAGAATGACACTGAGCTAGCCAACTCTTTCCCCAGTTAAATTAGAGCAGGGGTCTGCAACCTTTTTGGCCGTGAGAGCCATAAACGCCACATTTTTTAAAATGTAATTTTGTGAGAGCCGTACAGTGCTCACAGTGCGCACTCCTGTAACATCGCCTGAAAAAAAATTGACTTTATGGTTCCTGCAGAAAGAGCCATGTGTTGCTGACCCCTGAATTAGAGCAAGGGATTAAGAATTCCCTTTTACGAATTCAATTATCTCCCAGAGAATGTGGAACAAGAGTATAAATTGTCCTCATAGTAGCATCTAATATATATATTTAGCTTATGTGTTTTTTTCTTTTTCTAGTTCATCTTAGTGTGTAAATAATGTGAGATTGGATTGCAAAGCTACAGGCAATTCTTGTTAAGTTAATTATAACCATTATCATATTTTAGTACTTTTGTGATTGAAATTAAGGTGACTGAGGCACAAAGTTCTGAGCACATTCAATTTATTTGTAAAACTAGAAGTTCCAATAAAAAGTGTCCCTCAGCACCCCAGCAAGCCAAAAGACCCTGAATGAGGGTAGATTGATCATTTTTACAGACAAAAGAAGGAGCATCAAAACACACACACACACACAAACCCCAAAAATAGAAGGCATCATAGATGGGGGAAACAATATGATTGGTTACAAAGCTTATAGCATCATAGGCATGAGGAAAAATAGGATTGATTGGAAATTGGGAAGGAGAGACTAGGAACAATCCTTCCTTTCATCCTGTTGCTGAGAAATGTTCATTGTTCAAGTGTACCTGCAAGACAATTTATCAATAACAAACCAGACTTTTTGGATAACACCAGTCTACCTGGAACCTACCCCCCCCTCCTCCATCCTTCAAGGATAACAGGCAAGAATAAAACAGTGATTAGCAGGAGAACTTAACAGCTAAACTTAACTTAGAGACAAGTTGAACAATTTGCGGGAAAGCTGAATTTCCAAGCTTAACTGTGAGACAAATGAAACATGACTTAGGCAGTTTCAAAAATGTCAGCAGTGATACAGAATGAAATCAATAACAGTAGAATCAATTACAAAAATAGAAACAATAACAATTTGATTTCTCAGTAGTAACAGTCATGCTTGTCTCAAAAAGACTACAGATGCCTTATATTACTGTCCTTTTATAAAATGTAATGATTTAGATATGCTATCCTGTGAGGGAGCCTCTCTCAGTCCTGAAGACCTGGGTTCAAATCCTACCCTGACACATACTGACTGTGTGACCACTTAACTTCTCATGGTCCTAGGCAATTCTCTAACATTATGAGCTACATGAAGGTACCAAAATGTATTGGTAGAGGGACTTTCTGCCATGAGAGTTTCCTAAATGAATGAATAAGTCATAAATCCCCATGCTTGACTCCCTTCCCCAAGTAAAGAGAACCAGGTGGCATTAATCACAAACATAGGTATATCAGGTTCGATTCTTCACTTTGGGTTCAGAACTCATAATAGCCACATGCCTTCCTTAATGAAAGGAAACCTTCTTTATTATTTTCCTCTGGGAGCAAGCTTCCACCAAACCATGGGGTGATCAGACTGAATGATAGTCTAGGAGGCAGGTAGATGTGACCCTGAGAGGACTACTAACTTAATGTGTGTGATCTTGAACAAGTTACTCAACTTCGATAGGACTCAGCTGGAACTGATTTTCTCTAGGGTCCTTTACAACTCTAAAATCTATGTTGTTACAGAAAACGCACTGGATCAATAGCCAAAAGACTTAAGTTTAGTTATTCTGTTGATTGAAACAAAGATGCCCATTATCACCAATACTATTTAGCAAAGTATTAGAAATTCTAGCAATAGCAGTTAGAGAAGAAAAAAAATGGAAAGAATCAGATTGGGCCAAAAAAATTGTCTTTTTGCAAACAATATAATGGCATATGTGGAAAATCCTAGAAATTCAACTAAAAAGCTAGTTGAAACTATCAATAGTAAAGTAGCAGGATATAAAATTAACCCACCTAAATCATTAGCATTTTTATATATTACTAACAAAGTCCTGCAAGAAGAGATAGAAATAATTTAATTTTAATTTAATTTAAAATAACCATAGATGGAATAAAATACCTAGGAGTATACCTGCCAAAACAAACCCAGAAACTACACAAACAGAATAATAAAATACTTTTTATACAAAAACAGAGCTAAATAATTAGAGAAATATTCATTGTTTATGGATAGGCAAACCACTATATAAATGACAATCCTACCTAAATTAATCTACTTATTCAATGCCATCCCAATAAAATTACCAAAAATAATCTTATTGAGCTAGAAAAAATGATGACAAAATTCTTGGAAGCACAAAAGATCAAGAATATAAAGAGAATTATTTTTTTAATGTAAAAGAAATATTTAATATTGTACTAGAAATGTTGGCAGTAGCTATTAGAGAAGAAAAAGAAACTGAAGGCATCAAAATAGGTGATGAGGAAACTAAACTATCACTCTTTACAGATAGATGATATGATGGTATACATAGAGAATCAGAAAATCAACTAAAAAACTAGTGGAAATAGTTAATAATTTTACTAAAGTTGCAGGATACAAAATAAATCCATATATATCATTAGCATCTCTATAGATTTCCAACAAAACTCAGCAGCAAGAGTTAGAAAGAGAAACTTCATTTAAAATCACTATAGACAATATAAAATACCTGGGAATCTATTTGACAAGACAAACTCAGGAATTATATGAACCCAACTACAAAACACTTTTCACACAACTAAAACTAGGTCTAAACAGTTGGAAAAGCATTAATTGCTCATGGGTAGGATGAGCTAACATAATAAAAATGACAATTCTATCTAAATTACTTATTCAATGTCATACCTACTCAAACTACAGAAAAAACACCCTTTTTATAGAATTAGAAAAAATTATAACACAGTTCATCTGGAAGAAGAAAATATTAAGACTATCAAGGGAACTAGTGAAAAAAAAAAAAAGGATGGAGGCCTAGCAGTACCAGATGTTAAATGGTAATATAAAGTAGTGATCATCAAAAGAATATGGTAGGGGGACTTCCGGGTTAAGATGGCGGCAGAGTAAGAAGCAGCTCTTAACCTCTCCTGACCGAAACACACAAAACTCCTCAAGGGGACATAAAAACAAGTCCAGACGAACGGAGGAACCCCACAACAGGGCACA
>NC_058130.1:338955120-338981216 GCF_016433145.1 Gracilinanus agilis | reverse complement strand
ACTGGACTTTTCAGCTCCTTTCTCCAAAGTCCCTGAAGATGTGAAAACATCTTCAGTATGAGTGTATGAATCCATTTCTTCCTTCACCTCATCTTTAATTGTTACTTTTCTTTCTTTGACCTCTTGAATAATTTCTTTAGAGAGAATGAAGTTCTCAATGCTTTCACAGAATACATGGAACTTAAATATGACTTTGGAGATCTACCTCCCTAAGTTATGACTGAACTTTTCTCTGATGCATATTATGTAGAAATGCCTCCAAATGAGGAGCATGTGCCCCAGCATGGCATGGAAGAAGTACCTTGGGACTCCACACCATGATTTCCTTGGGTGGCCAGGTATTGATTCCACTAGGCCTTTCTCACCACTACTGCCAGGACCCCTGGTAGAAACTGGGGCCCTATTACTGCCAGAGCCAGAGCCAGTTCTGCATGAACTTTCATGAACTGCATGAAGTCACTATGTAATTTAATTTTACTTAAATGTTGCGCATTGTTATGAGATTGCTCACAAAGTTGGAATAATCTGTAAATGTTTGAAATGTAAGAATTAAAAACATCAATAAAACTGCAAAAATATGTATACAGTATAAAGTTAATTAATGCAAATATATTCAAAGTAGTTCAGTACAAAGTAGTTTGAGATGGAAGGTATTAGCAGTTGGCGAGTGCCAAGAAGGGCACCTGTGCTGCATCTTAAAGAGAGAAACTCTATGAGTCAGGGATAGAGGGTGAGGATTCCAGGTATTAGCAATGGCTAATCAAAGGCATAGGGAGGGGAGTCAAAAGATATAGTGTCATGTGTAAGCAACATCATGGAAAACATGTTTGGATGGATTGAAAAGAACAGGAGGTAGAGTGATTTCTTGGTTGGAGCCAAGTTACATAAATCTTTAAAAACTAAACAGAAGAGTTTGTGTTTTATCCTTAAAAATTTTTTATTACATGCAGAAACAATTTAAAATAATTCTTTTCTGACATTTTGCAATGTAGATTCTCTCCCTCCTTTCCTTGTATTCCCTCCCAGCTCCCCGAGGCAATAAATAATCTGATATAAGATATACCAATACTGTCATCAATACATTATTTCCATACTCCTCATATCGTGAAAGAAGACAACATATCTCACATACAAGAAAAATATTCAAAAAGGAAATAAAGAGAAAAATGGTATGTTTCAATCTGCATTTAGACTCTGACAGTTCCTGCTAGGGTTGTGAACCACATTTTTCAGCATGTGATCCTTGGGGTTATCTTGGATCCTTGCATTGTTGATAATAGTTTAATCCTTCACAGTTGATTATCGCACAATATTTCTGTTATTGCATACAATGTTCTTCTAGTTCTGCTCACTTCATTTTACATCAGTTAATATAAGTTTTTCCAGGTTTTATATTTTATCCTAAAGGCAACAAGAAGACATTGAAATCAGATGAATAGGAAATCTCACATGATCAGATCTGCAACTTGGGCAGCAACGTGTAGAATGGGCTGGAATAGCAAAAGTCTTGAGGAAGAGAGAACTATTAGGTAGCTGTAGTAATAATGAAGGGAGAGGTGGTAAAAGTTTGAACTAAGGGAATAGCTGTGTAAGAAGAGAAGGGATCAGATTTGAAAAGTAGAAACTGGAAGATTTGGCAAGCAATTAGATATATGAGGTGAGGAACAGTAAAAAATCCAGGCATAATGCCAAGATTATTCATCTGGGATCTGAAAAGATGGTTGTGCCTTTGGGAGAAATAGGAAAGTATGGTAGATGAAAGGATTGGGGGAAAATATAGTGAGTTCCATTTTTGAGGGTCAAGTGACTTGCCTAAGGTCATATAGCTAATTTATGATAGAGTTGAGATGAGAATCCTGGTCTTCCAACACCTGATTTTTCCACTTTGCCATTGATCACCTCATTTCTTGTGCATAGGAGAACCTGTCTGAAAATTATATTTACATCTAAAAATGAGAGCAACATAGTGGTCTGAGAGTAGACAGTTTGGACTGGGTCAGGGGATAGGAACTGAGTATTCTTTTCCCTAAATAAAGTTCTGGAGGCATGAAGAAGGATTTCTCTTACAAATTTCTGATGATGCACATTTCCCCTACTCGTATGAAGTATATTCAAGTCGAATCAATCTAGAAGTATTTACTAAACATCTTCTATGGACCAACCTTGGGCTAGGTTCTGTGAGCCATACTGAGGTTACCAAAAAAAATAGATTTAAATGAAAAATGAAGAATTCTAATTTGACTTAATTTAATAAAATAATTAGAATGAATTAACCACTACATGCTAGTTATTGTAAAGGATACAAAGAAGACTATTCTTGACTTCTGATAATTCCCTAGTTTAGTTGGAGCTGCAGTCAGTGGTGTTTTCTTTGATCCTAAGAGAAGAAGATTGTCCAGTGATTGTTGGGTTGGTTATTTTCATGGTTATTAGGGAAAAAGTCTACACACACACACACACACACACACACACACACACACACACACACAGAATTGCAATATAATTTTTGAAAACCCAGAACTTCCATCTTAGAATGAATAAATAAGTATTGGTTACTAATCCAACCATTCTGGAAGGCAATTTAGAACTATGGCTAAAAGGCTATAAAACTGTATGTATTCTTTGATCCTGTAATACCACTACTAGGTCTGTATTCTAAAGAGATTAAAAAAGGCTGGGGCGCAGGAGAGGAAACATATAAGAAAAACAATTGCTTGAACGCATGGGTTGGGGTGGACATGATTGAGGGTGTGGACTCGAAACTACCACACCAATGCAACTACCAACAATTTGGAAATTGGTCTTGATCAAGGACACATGACAAAACTAGTGGAANGCTACCCACATTCAGAGGAAGGACTGCAGGAGAGGAAACATATAAGAAAAACAACTGCTTGAACGCATGGGTCGGGGTGGACATGATTGGGGTGTGGACTCGAAACTACCACACCAATGCAACTACCAACAATTTGGAAATTGGTCTTGATCAAGGACACATGACAAAACTAGTGGAAATGCGCATCGGCCATGGGTAGGGGGTGTGTGTGGGGGGGGCTGAAGGGGAAAGGAGGAGCATGAATCATGTAACCATGTTAAAAATGAATATTAATAAATGTTAAAAAAAAAAAAAAGAATATGGTACTAGCTAAGAGATAGAAGGGTGGATCAGTGGAATAGACATGGGATAAATTACCTCAGCAAGCTAGTATTCAATAAACCTAAAGATCCCAACTTTTGGGACAAGAACTCACTCTTTGACAAAAACTGCTGGGGAAATTGGAAAATAGTATGGGAAAAATTAGGTTTAGATCAGTATCTCACCCTATACCAAGATAAGTTCAAATGGGTAAATGACTTAAATTGGGTGAATGTAGAATAGTATACCTGTCAGATCTATGGGAAAGGAAAGAATTTAAGACCAAGCAAGAGCCAGAGAACACTACAAGATGTAAAATAAATAATTTTGGTCATATTAAATTAAAAAGTTTTTGTACAAACAAAATCAATGCAACCAGAATTAGAAGGGAAGCAACAAACTGTGAAAAAAAATTTTGTAACAAAAATCTCTGACAAAGTTCTAATTTCTCAAATTTATAAGGAACTAAATTAAATGTGCAAGTTTCGAAACCAAGCCATTCCCCAATTGACAAATGGTCAAGGGAAATTTATACACAGTTTTCAGATGAATAAATGGAAACTATTAATAATCACATGAAATAGTATTCTAAATCTCACCTGATTAAAAAAATGCAAATAAAAAAACTCTGAGGTACCACCTCACACATAGCAAACTGGTCATTAGCTAAGGGCAAATGATAAATGTAGGAGGAGATGTGGCAAAATTGAGACACTAATGCATTGCTGGTGAAGTTATGAATTGATCCAACCATTCTGGAAGGCAATTTGGAATTATGCCCAAGGGACTTTAAAAGTGAAATTAGAATCATAGTTGGAAGAGGTCATCTAAGTCAACTCATTTCTGGACAAGAATTCTTTCTTGAACATTTCCAACAATCTAAGTTTCAAATTGTCTGGACTTTCAAACTCAAAGTAGACTATCTACTCCAAGAAACCCTGAAGTCCTTACCATATGTATACTCCTAACCTTGATGTCCTCATATCTCTGAAATCCAGTGAGAAATGATAAGTCAACAAGTCACTTCTTCCACCTCAAAACTACACAAAAGTCTGCCGGGCAATGGAAAAGGCAGGGGGGGGGGGGACTGGCAATAAAACCCAATGTCTATATCTCCTAGTCTAATCAAGGAGTAAGGAGTATAAGGAGACTGGCCTGCAAAAGGAAAGCATCAAAAGACTTTTTTTCCTTTGCAAAAGCTAGGAAGAGAGGTAGGAAGTTCAATAGTGTTGAGAATAGTAGCTCTTCACAGCTATCAAAACAATATAGCCCAGTCCCAGGAGCTCTTGAGGTTCCTGACACTAGATCCTGTAGATCCAGTTTTGAACTTTTAGAAATCCAAAGAAGCCTAATCTTAGAATGTGGAGGTCAGTGCCAGAACACATGGGATTCAAGATAAGACCCAACACAAACAGTCAACATACCCAGAAGCTCTTTCTGGGACATAGAGCAGTTACAGTAAAAAATCCCATTTCAGGAACTAAATCTGGAGAGATGAACAAATTAAAGATGAAAATAACAACTAGTATCAACTCCAGTGATCCTCAAGATGAAGGAATGAGCAACTCTCTAACAACTCTACCTAGAGACTTAAGGAAAAAAATAGATTTTCATCAATTCTTAGAACAAATGGAGGAAGATATAAAAAGTGAAACAGGAGTCCTGGAGGAATGAATTGGAAGTGTAATAAATAGTTTAGAAGAGAATGTGGAAAACCTTGTCCAAAAAGTAGAGTCCTTGAAAGCAAAAATAGATCAAACAGAAATCAATGACTCCTCAAGACAGCAAGAAATATTAGAACAAAATCAAAAGATTGAAAAACTGGAAGAAGAAAATGTACAATATCTGGTAACAAAAACAACTGATTTGGAAAACTGGTCAAGAAGAGATAATATCGGGCTCCCTGAAAACACCAATATAGTAAAAAGCTTGGATATTATATTTCAAGAAATCATAAATGAAAACTACCCAGATTTATTAGGACCGGGAGGCAAAGTGAAAATTGAAAGAATTCATAGATCACCTCCCATAAGTAATCTCCAAATTAAAATTCCCAGAAATGTCATAGTTAAGATTCAGAATTCCCATATCAAGGAGAAAATGTTACAAGAATCAAGAATGAAACAGTTCAAATACCAAGGATTTATAATTAGGATTACACAAGGCTTTGCAGCTTCAACAGTAAATGAGAGGAGATCTTGAAATATAATATTTAGAGAGGCAAAAGATATGGGTTTACAACCTAGAATAATTTATCCTTCAAAACTGAGCATAATTCTGTATGGGAAAAATGGACATTTGATAAAGTAGAAGATTTTCAGGCATTCTTGATGGAACAACCAGAACTGAGTATGAAGTTTGGAATAGAAACAAATGAGTCCAGAGAAATCTAGAAAGAATCCTGGTATTGTAAACTGATGCTGAGTGAAATGAGCAGAATCAAGAATTTAAATCAATACAACAATAATGTAAAGAGAAACAATGCTGAAAATAATGAAAAAAACTGGACAACCAAGTTTTGAGATATAAGAGATGGACTCATGGATAAAGAGACCTATATTTTTTGACACATCCCACTTTGGGCATTAATTTTGTTGGTGTTACAAGTCCTCTCAACACTGTTTTGGAAGAGAAATGAGGTTCATGAGAGGGTTAGTTTAGCAATAATTATGTCTTAATGGCAATTGCAATATTGTCAATTCACACAAGGGAAGAGAAGTTCAAATAGCGTGACAAATATTTTGAAATGAAAGTATAGAATTTTATACTTAAAGCAAATAGTATGAAGCTAGTATTCATGATTTCATACAAAGTTCAATTTTTTTTAGCATATTTTGTTTTTTTGTTTGGAAATGCTGTTTATATTATTTAAAGTTAATTAAAATTTAACACCCCTCCCCTAAAGTGTTTGATAAATGTTTATTGAACTGGAAAAAAAAAGGAATCATCAAGGAAGACTGCTCTGATATTCTAGAACCAAAGGACAAAATAGAAATTGAAAGAATCCACTGATCACCTCCTGAAAGAGATCCCAAAAGGATTACTCTCAGGAATATAATAGCCAAATTCCAAAACTCTGAGGTCAAGGAGAAAATATTTCAAATAACCAAAAAGAAACAATTCAAATATTGTAGAGCCATAGTTGGGATAACACTAGACTGAGCAGTTTCTGCACTAAAGGGCCAGAGAGCCTAGAATATTATATTCAGGGGTAAAAAACTAGGATTTCAACCAATAATAACATATTTAACAAAACCAAGCATAACATTTTTCCCTTTAGGGCAAAAAAATGGATATTCAATGAAATAGAGGGCATTCAATCATTTTTGATGAAAAGACCAGTGCTAAATGGAAAATTTGACTCTCAAATACAAGGTTAAAGAAAAACATAAAAAGATAGATAGGAAAGAGAAATCAAAAGACATTGAATAAGGTTAAAACTATGTACATTCCTACAAGGGAAGATGATTCTTATAATGCCAGAGAATTGTGTCATTATTAGAGAAGTTAGAAGGAGTATACATAGACAGAGAGTGAGGGTGTGAGTTGAATATGATGGGACGATATAAAAAATTAAATTAAATTAAATTAAGGCTTGAGAAAAAGAAATACATTGGGAGGAGAGGAAAGGGAAAAATAGAATGAGGTAAATTATTGCATGTAAAAGAGGCATGAAAGAGAGTTCACAGTGGAGGAGAAGGAGGGGAGAGAGGGAGAAGAGCATGTGAGCCTTACTCTTATTGGAATTGGTTCAAAAAAGGAAGACTGTATATGATTAGTTGGGTATAGAAAGCTATCTGACCCTACATGAAAATAGGAAGAGAAGGGTATAAGAGAAGGAGTATGGGGTTGATAGAAAAGAGGGCAAATTGAGGGGAGGTGGAGATCAGAAACTAAACAGAGGTAAATAGGATGGAAAGTAATACACAGTAATCATAATATTGTGAATTTTTTTTAAAAAATTCTCTCTAATAAAGGCTTCATTTCTCAAAAACATAGAAAAATGAGTTGAATATATAAGAATACAAGCCATTCCCCAGTTGATACATGGTCAAAGAAATATGAACATGCAGTTCTCAGACAAATTAATTAAAGCTCTCTATAGCCATGCAAAAAATGCTCTAAATCACTATTAGTTAGAGAAATGCAAATTAAAACAACTCTGAGGTACCATCTCATACCTTTCAGATTGATTTTTGTGACAGAAAAGGGAAATGACAAAACTTCAAGTGTGAGGAAATTGCATAGACAGGGTTTGGAAGGTTGGAGCGTAGAAACTGACAATGAAGGTGATTGGAAGGGGTAGGGGAGAGAGACCTGGGAGAGTGACAGTTGATCTCTCTGGAGGACTCTTTCCTGGACCTCGGGCCTGGAAGGTTGTCTCTTGACCTCCAGGGATAGAAATGATCTCTATTTCTGGGATTTTCCCAACAGTTTCTCTGCCTGGAATCTGGTGGATCCTAACATCCACTAAAAGGATTTGAAGGGGCTACTTGACCTGTAACACCTGTTTTGGGGGGCATTAGCCCAAGGAGACAAGCCCAACCAGCTCTGAATATCAGAAATCTTTTTTCCTCTCACTGTCTACTTGCTAAAGACTTTGAACTTGTAAAAGCTAGCATACATATAGTACAGATGAGAAGAAAGGAAACCTCCATAAGCCTGTGAGCCCTGGGCTCAGCTCAAACTCTGACAAAGCCTGAAAACCCAATCTGTGCTAAAGGTTGAGGGCAAATCTTAACTTCCCTCTAACCTAATCCCTTCCCTTAAAAATTTGTTAATAAACCAACTCGAGTTAAAATAAATGCAGTCAGATAATCATTTGTAAGGGTGAAGGGAGCCAGAAGAGAGAAGCCATTGGCTCCCTGTGGAGTCATTTAGGGGGCTCTGAGGGTTAGCTAATCAACACTATTGGCTAACCTCAGAAATATCATCCCAAAGTTTCCCTTACTGATATGCCTTTGTAAGAGAGTTTTCTTACAGGAGGGTATTAGGAAAGCTGGGACATAATGCATTGTTTGGGGAGTTGTGAACTGAATTCAGTCATTCAGGAGAGCAATTTGTACCTATGCCCAAAGGGCTATAAAACAGTCCATACCCTTTGACCCAGCAATACCATTACTAGGTGTGTACCACAAAGAGATTAAAAACAAAAACAAAAAAGGAAGAACTAATATGTACAAAAATATTTAAAGCAATTCTTTTTTTTTCCCTTAAGGAGGGCAAAGATTTGGAAAGTAAGGGGATGCCCATCAACTAGGGCTTGGCTAAGTTATAGTATGTGACTGAAACAAAATACTATTGTGCTATAAGAAATGAGGAGTGCTATAAGGCAGTAGGAGCTCATAAAAACCTGGAGAGACTTACATAAACTAAAGCAGAGTGAAACAAGCAGAACCAAGAGAACACTGTACAATGACAGGAATACTTTGCAATGAACAATGGCTTTACAATGTGAATGACTTTTCTCAGCAATACAATGATCTCAAACTATCCCAAAGATCTTGATAAAAAATTTCATCTACTTTCAGAGAAAAAGAACTGAGTCTGAATCCAGTCTAAAACAAACTTTTTTTCACTTTCTTAATTTTTTTTCTACTTGAGTTTTCTTCCACAAAATGATTAACATGGGAAAATGTTTTACATGATTGCACATGTAAAATTTATATGAGATTGCTTACCATGTCAAGGGGGCAGGGAAGGGAGGGAAGGAGAGGATTTGAGACTACATATTCTTTGAAAAATGTTGGAAACTGTTTAAATGTAATTGGGGAAACATTTTTTTTTTAACATAAAAAGGTAGGAAGGTGAGACAGTAGACAAAGAGCCAGGCCTAGAGTTGGGAGGTTCTGGGTTCAAATGTAACCCCATATACTTTCTAGCAGTATGACCCTGGGAAAGTCACTTATAAATTAAAAAAAGAAAAGAAAAGAAATAGTTCTTTCACAGAGTGGGCTCTAAACGGCAGAATCAAGAAAGACTTCCCAAAGGAGATTACCCTTGAGCTATATCTTGAAAGTGAGATCTTGGAGTTCTAAGAGTTGGAGATGAGGGGGAGAAGCACTTAGATTGTAACTCTTTGAAGGCAAGAACTATCTTTTGTCTCTTTTTGTATCCCATTGCTTAGCACAGTGCCTGGCACATGATAGATGCTTAATAAATGTTTGACTATTTATTAATATTTCATCATGAGAGATAGTTTTTGTCCAAAAGTGAAGAGAGGCAAGATATGGATAGTGTCAATTATGTAAATTTGGCTGAAGAATAGATTGAGGAGGAGTAATAAACTGGAGGAGATTGTGAAAGAAAGGTGTTTAAATGTTAGTGTTTGGGTTTTCTCCTAGAGCAGAAGTATTTAACCTGGGATTTTTTGATAGATTTTAAGGAATCCATAAATGTGAATGGGTTACATCTTTTCACATAAGTGTGAAAAAGTTACATCTTTATCTCAATGTAATTGTTTTTCTTTGTAATCTCATGTATTTTATCCAATACATTTAAAAACATCATTCTGAGAAGGGGTTTATAGGCTTCACCAAGTAGCTAAAGAGGTCTATGTTGCACAAAAGGCTAAGATCCTTGTCTTAAGATGATGGAGAACCATTCAAAGTCTGGTTATACCATTTAGTAACTGTCACTTGCTTCTCTGTGACCTTGAGAAAATCACTTAGTTTCCCTGAGCCTCAGTTTAAAAAAATTATTTTTCTTTTAAACCCTTACCTTCTGTCTTAGAATCTAATACTGTGTATTATTTCCAAGGCAGAAGAGCGGTAAGGGTGGGCAATGGGGGTCAAGTGACTTGCCCAGAGTCACACAGCTGGGAAGTGTCTGAGGCCAGATTTGAACCTAGGACTTCCCATCTCTAGGCCTAGCTCTCAATCCACTGAGCCACCCAGCTGCCCCCCCAGCCTCAGTTTTCCCATCTGTAATAATAATAATGCCTTACATTTATAGAGCATCTTTAAGTTTGCAAAGCACTTGACAAATATTATCTCACTTTATCCTCATAACCTCTGTGAGAGATAGCTGCTGTAGCTACCCCTATTTTACAGAGGAGTCAGACAGAGGTTAAGTGACTCACTCAGGGTCATGTAGCCAATACATTTCTGAGGCTGGATTCCAGCTCAGATCTTCTTAAATTAAAGGTCCAATGTTCCACAGGGCCACATAGCTGGCTGGAAAATGAGGGAGATGGTATGCATGATCCCTAAGGCCCCTTCCAGCTCTGATATTCTATGACTGCCCAGTTCAAGGAAAGGGGGAGTAAAGAGTTCCACTCATTTCAAGACAGACTTAGCCATACCTTCCTTCAAAGAATCAGAAGTGATCTGCATCTCCTAAAAAATTACTATAATCAATCATCAGGTGATTGACTGCTCCTCATTCTATTTTTGTTCCACCTTTCAGTGGAATGCAGAGGGAAAGTGATGACATTTGGCATTTCAATACTTCTACATGAAGCAGGAGTTAATGCTTTGGTCGCCTCCCTTCACATTCTGCCCCCTAACATGCAGGCATGCAAGAATGCCAAAGGTGTCTGTCTTTACCTTCATGCTAATTCTCAGCCTTTGAAAATGGGGGCCTGTGGGTGATTTAAAAATATATATCTCAAGGTTTCCCAAGTACTAGAGGGAGGAGGGAGAGATGCTCTTCTTTCATGCTAAGGCTCATAAAAGATAAGCAACGTCAAATAATCATCCTCATCACCTTCCTTCTTCTACTGGTAAGGTTTTCCCTGCACCTATATTTTGAGGAGAGTCCAACCTGGTCAACCTTCATTTTTCTCTGTTACAGGGCTTTTCTTAATCCCTCCCTCTGTCTCCTTAAGAGACTGGAGAGCAGGGATTCTAGTTAGATCAGAACTGACAGGTTCAAAGAGTCAATGAGCCAGAGCTGAAGATTCTGTTACCAAAGAGACCAGGACTAAGGAGAGGAAGTAGCCTGCCTTCTGACAGGAAGTTTGGGGGGACAGTTAGTCAGTGAGGAGAGAAAGGATGCAGCCGCTGACAGTTGAGGGTCTTTTACCTCTGGGATCTCTAGAGAGCAGGAGGTCTGTCTCTAAGGCAAGGGGCTACTGACAGTTGGGCTGCTATAGAAAACTGATTGAGTGAGTGAGTGGTGACTGTCTATTATTTTAGGGAGTTAGGCAGTTAGTGAATAATTTCTAGAGAAAGTAGGGTAGATAGGCCTGGCATGCCAGGCAGAAGAAACTATCCTGAGAATACAGTTAGAGATAGTTTTAGGAAATTTTAGGCGTATTTATAGGGTATACGATTAATAATCTCTCTTTCCTCTTTTCTGTCTTTCTATCTGTACTTCTTTCTTAAATTAAACAAAGTTCCTATTAAACTGCTCTCCTCACTTTGTCAAACTCCTTAATTTAACCCTCACACCTCCTAATCTTCCCAACCTCACTGTGACATTTTCAGCTCCCTTTTGTGCATTATGTTATCCTCCATAAACATAAATTTCTTGAGAGCAGGTACTGTCTTTCTTTTTGCTTATGCAACAGGGATTTGTAGCATAACTATATCACCTAAGATGGAAGCATTCACATAAGAAATGTGTCAGCTAGGTAATACAGTGTGGATAGAGCACCAGTTTCAGGAATCAGAAAGATTCATCTTCCTGAGTTCAAATCAGGCCTCAGACACTTACTAGCTGGGTGATCCAGGCAAATCACTTAATCCTATTAGCCTCAGTTTCCTCGTCTGTAAAATGAGCCAGAGAAGGAAATGGCAAGCTTCTATAGTATCTGCCAAGAAAACCCCAAATGGTATCATGAAGAGTCAGACATCACTGAAATGACTGAACAATAGGAACCTGCTTCTGGGAGAAGAGAGCCTGCAAAAGACTACCACTTGGTTGGAAACAGCTTCTTTCCAATGGCCATACATTTAGAACTGATTGTTTTTATAGCTACCAGACTAGGACTTGAGGTAGTCTTGAAGTCTCAGGGCTTTCCCAGTAAAGGTCTGGTTCACCTACATCATGGAAACCAAGCACTTGGAGTGTGATTATGTTTTGTTTTGTTTTTTAATGCTCACTTCCCATCTTAAAATCAGTACTGTGGGGGCAGCTGGGTAGCTCAGTGGAGTGAGAGTCAGGCCTAGAGACAGGAGGTCCTAGGTTCAAACCCGGCCTCAGCCACTTCCCAGCTGTGTGACCCTGGGCAAGTCACTTGCCCCCATTGCCCACCCTTACCAGTCTTCCACCTATGAGACAATACACCGAAGTACAAGGGTTTTAAAAAAAAAAAATCAGTACTGTGTATTGGTTCCAAGGCAGAGGAACAGTAAGGGCTCAGCAATGGAGGTTAAATTACTTGCTCAGGATCACATAGGTAGGAAGTGTCTAAGGCTTGATTTGAACCCAGGACCTCCTGATTCCAGGACTATCTCTCTTCAGCTTCCCTAACACATAAGTGCTTAATAAATACTTGGTATCTTGCCTGGCATAGGAAAGAGGCTCATTTTGTTTACCACATTCAGTACAGAGAGACAGGAAAGAATCTCATAGGTCCAATTGTCTGTGGACCATTTTAGCATCAATGAAATGGACAATCCACAAAACTAGGAGCTTATATAGCAGGCCCATACTGAGATCTAAGATTAAAAGACCCTTTGGCCACAGCAAGCTGGATTCTCATTAAAAAGACATCAAAGAAATGTTTAAGCATGCTACACCTTTAAGCTTAATTAAAGGATAGAAGAAATAAAAATGCTTGATAGCCCAGTGTGATAAAAAATGTAATACTCACAGAATACTAGAGCTAGAAGAGATCTCACAGATTATCTATTTAGTCCTTTCAAAGATAAAGAATGCGAGACTTGCTATTGAGAGGCAATTATTTGCCTGAGAGCATACTACTGGTTAGTGAGAGTGCCAGGGGCAGAAGCTCCATCTTTTAAGGGCATCTATCCATCCTTTCCCTGCACTCCCACTTTCTAAGAGGGACCCACTCTCTTATAATCAATGAATCTCAAAAAACACTGCAATTTGATTTTAGAACTTATAGCTATAAGCCAAGTGTGTTGATGTATACTATAATCCCTGCTATTAGGGGAGGCTGAGCAAATGGACTATCCACACGGAATCTGGCACCAAAATGGTGAGCCCCTTGACAGGATGATCATCAGGTTACCCAAGGAGGGCTGAACTGGCTCCATTCTGAGTAGGTCAAAGCCCAAATGCCTGTCATTACTGGGTTTGAAGGCCATCAGTAGCCTCTGCATTTCCAGGCTAAGTGATAGAAGGAGACCCAGGCTTTTGTTTTTGTTTTTAAGAAGGAAAACCTGGTTGTCATGTTCTCATTCACTGGACTTAGACACTGACACTAATTTATAGAGTACACATTATTGTGCTGTGGGGTCTCTGAGGTGTTCAGAGAAGACTAGCACTTCTTGTATGTGGGCTTCCTGAGCCTTCTTCAGGGCTGCTCATCCACCTTTAGTGTCCACCTTTCACCCACTCTCACCTATGGCTCCAAGAAGCTGTAGAAAGCATAGCGGCCACAACCTGGTAAAAATCATTTTGGCAGACAGCCTAACCAGATTGAGGGTAACTGACAAGTCTTAAACTGATTGGTGAATTAGTGGGGTGTCTTCCCCAGGCATATAGAGATTTCTTCTAGCAGAATGGGAATATGAGAACAATTTGTTATAAGAGCCATGAAGGTGCCTGATCTCTAAGAGTGCTTAGAGCAGCATTGACAAATGTTTTTGAGATCACCTGCCCAAGCTGAAACTTCAAGCTGCCTGTGAGCCCCCACCTGCCTAGCATTACCCCAGACAGTGGAGGGAGGAAGTGCTCATGCTCACACTGGGCAGCTAGAAAGAGGAGCAGAACATGCAAAAATCGTCCTCAGGCGCTGTGGAGGGGGGAACAGAGCAGCCCTCTCCATGCCACCCTGGCACCTGTGCCACAGCTTTGCCAACACAGGTTTGGAGTTCTGTCAGACATTGAAGATGTCAAGGTTATTCACTGCACATGGGTCACCACAACTGTCCTGACTTTTATCTTGCTCCTCCAATTATAGCAATAATATAATTGTCCAATTATAACAGCTAACACTCAAATAGCACTAACCACATGCCAGGCACTATGCTTATCCTGGCAATTATTATTTCATTTGATCTTTACAACCAATACTGAGAGGTTAGTGCTATTACTATCCCCATTTTTATAAAGGTACTTAGAATCCTCCTGCAAAATCAACCCTGCTTGAGTCTCTAGCCCTGCTTTAGTTTATTCTTGTCTGCATCTTCTTAAGCTTCTTGTCTTTGGAGATCATTCCATTTTTCCTGAAATTTGGTTTTCACCTTTAGATTGCCTTCTGAATACTGAACTAGTCTGGCCTCAAATCCAAATAATGTCCCTCTGAGCTTTGATGACCTTTGTTTTTCATTTTTAGTATGATGCTCTGGTCTGTTTGTGCTCTCTATAGGGGTATTTGGCTGGAGGTTTTCATTCTAATCCATTGGTAGAAGACAATAGCTATGTCATACCATTGACTAATATTGAATCGGAGTACACCAATACCCACTTAAGTTTTTCTTGCAAAGCTGTTTCCTAAAATTATAGATTTAGATTAAGATTTGAAAGTGATCTTAAAGAGAAAGGGAAAAGCAGCTGGGAGTGAGAGCCAGGCCTAGAGACAGGAGGTCCTAGGTTCAAAAAAAAGAGAAGGGGAATGAGCATTTATTAAGCACCTACTGTGTCCCCAGCACAGTACTAAGCATTTTCACTTCATCTTCACAACACCCCTGGGAGGTAGGTGCTATTGTGATCCCCATTTTACAGTTGAGAAAACTGAGGTAAATAGAGGTTAAGTGACTGCCCAGGGTCATACAGTTAATAAATGCCTGAGGTCATATTTGGACTCCATCTTCTTTACTCAGGACCAGAATTCTATCCACTCCCTCTAGCTACCAATCCCCTCATGAGTTTTTGTTATTCAATTGTATTTAACTCTTCCTGACTCCATTTGGGGTTGTCTTGGCAAAGACAGTGGAGTGGTTTGCCATTTCCTTTTCCACCTCATTTTACAGAGTAGGAAACTGAAATAAACAGGGTTAAGTGACTTGCCAAGGGTCACAAAACTAGAAAGTAGCTGATGCCAGATTTGATATCAAGAAGATAAATCTTCCTGACTCCAGACCCAGTGTTGTACCACCTAGCTGCCTTTCATAGTTCAGATGAAGAAACAGAGACCCACAAAGGTTAAATGACTTGTTCAGGGATAAACCATATGGTGCAGGGACAGCTAGGTATGTCAGAAAATCTAATCAGTAGCTGTGTATAATAACAGGCTAACTTTATGAACTATAAAAGGAACAAACAAATTTTATGATAAGGGCTTAAATTTTCCTTTAAAAATAATGATAAATAATAACATTCTTAATAACAATAATAATGTTCATCTTCTTATCTTTTCCCTTTTTAATTTTTAAATCCTTACCTTCCATATTGATTCTATGGCAGATCAATAAGGGCTAGGCAACTGTAGTTAAGTAACTTGTCCAGGGTCACCTAGCTCTGAAGTGTCTGAGATCAGATTTGAACACAAGTCCTCCTGACTCCAGTTCTGGTGCTCTATCCACTGTGCTATATAGCTGTTCCTCTTATCTTTTTCAATAGAGTTCAGGTAGAAACAGTCCTGGGATTAAGGCATTATTCTTTTTATTATTTAACATTCCATAGATCATTAAACAAGTCAGATAAAATGTATTATTATAGTATGGCATACTATAACTTAATGATATATATATATATATATAGTTTCCACCAAATCTGTTTTAGATGTCATAATCATCCATCTAGTTATTTATTCAATAAACATGTACTGAGCATTACTAAGCATGTGACACTGTCCTAAGCATGTACAGACATATAAGGATGAATAAGATATGGTCCCCTGATTAGGAAACATACTACCCACCTTGGAAGTGATGGACTCAAGTTGCAGAATGAGATATACATTTATGGACATATCTACTAGAAGTATTTGTTTTTCTTGATGGTGCATATTTGTTACATTGATATGGTTTTCTTTTATTTTTTTTAAATAGGGGTAGACAAAGAGATAACAAGGGAAAAGACTGTACAAAAATATTTATAGCCATGCTCTTTGTGGTGGCAAAAAATTGGAAAATGAGAGAATGTCCTTTGATTAGGGAATGGCTGAACAAATTGTGGTATCTGTTGGTGATGGAATATTATTGTGCTCACAGGAATAACGAACTGGAGGAATTCCATGTGGACTGGAATGACCTCCAAGAACTGATGCAGAGTGGAAGGAGCAGAAACAGGAGAACATTATATACAGAGACTGATACACTGTGGCACAATCGAATGTAATGGACTTCTGTATTAGCAGCAATGCAATGATCCAGGACAATTCTGAGGGACTTAAGAGAAAGAATGCTATCTACATGCAGAGAAAGAACTGTAGGAGTAAAAACAGAAGAAAAACAACTGCTTGATCTCATGGTTCAATGGGGATATAGACTCTAAGTAATTACCCTAGTGCAAATATTAATAATATGAAAATGGTTCTTGATGAATGACACATGTAAAACCCAGTGGAATTGCTCATTGGCTATGGGGGTGTGGGGGTGGGAGGAAGGGAGGGAAAGAACATGAATCATGTAACCATGGAAAAACATTCTTAAATAAATAAACAAACAAACAAACAAATAAATAAACTTAATTTTAAAAAATAAATGGGGGATGGAGGTAGAAGGAAGCGAAAAAAGATATTTAGTCCTAGAGGGAGATATTTTTATTGTTGCTATTATTTTTTAAGACATGGTCCCAGGCCCCCACTATCTTGCAATCAATCCAGTTCAAAGAACTTGAAAAGTGAATGTGATCAAAAGAATTTTTTGGAAGAATTCAAAACCAGATACCATCTAAACTTTCACAGAGACAAAATTATCCTATTTTCAAAAGCATCTTTCTACAGATTAGTCCTTGCCTTTACCAACCTACATACTGAAATGTAAAGAAAGCATCCCAAGAAGTGCATATGTCAGCAGATTGGAAAGGGTTTTCTTTTTCTTTTTAACCTTTAAATTTTTTTTTTTCTTCACTCATACATTGGCACTCAGGTTTCAAAACAAAATTGACTCTAGTTAGAAAGCATAAAGTAAACAAATGAATTCCCACATAATTAACTTATAGGGGATTTTATTAGATTTTTGAGATTTAGTACAATTTCCCCTACCTTAGGGGGGGACTAATAATAACATTAATAACAATGGTTAGTATTTATCCAGTGCTTTTAATTTTACAAGCATGATCTCATTTAAGTTTTACAACAAACCCTTTAATATAGTTGCAATAGGTATTATTACACCCCTTTTACAGATTAGGAAACTAAGGTTTAATGAGATTAAGGGAATTTTCCATTGTCAATCAGGTAGTGTCAGAAACAGTATCAGAATCCAGACCTTTCTGATAATAAGACCAACACTCTCAGTAGCCTTAAAAAATGCTTTTTTCCTTATGATTCGGAGAGAAGCACCTGGTAAGCATGCTGTTGGTTGGCATGGGAACCTAGAATCAGGCATGTGGTACCCCCTTCCTTATCATTAAAAATCAGAAACCATCCTCATTAATCTTTCTTCCCAGTGACTGACTTCCAGCCTCCTTTGCTTCTCTTCTCAGATGTCTGACTCCTAATTATCCCCTTAGTTGTTTTTGACATGCCCTCAAGTCCAATCTAGCTTATTTATTGATAAGAAGCTTTTACCTTTCTTTTTCCCTTTTTATTCCAACTGACTGAGCAGCCCTTGAAGGACATTGCTGAATGACAGACATGAGAGAAAGAGGTTCTTTGGCATCTCATTCTGAGGTATTGGTAGTGTGTAAATAGAAAACTACTCCCCAAAGTTTGTTCTATCCTGCATCCCATTTTACATGCATATTTTGCATGACAGAGGGAGACAGAAGTAAAAGATGGGGTGTGTGAGGGGAGGTCTCTCTCTCTGGGTTGGTGGGGGTGGTGGAAGATGATCTTGAGCGGGAGCTCTGGTGCCTGCTATGCAAACAAAGATTTTTTGTGGACTTTGGTGGACTTCCTGATTCAGCTTAGATATTTAGCTAGGTGAAATTTTTCTGACCCTTTCCTACATTTCCCTTTTTTCTATATCTCCATTTTTATTAAAAACTTAATTGTTAAGAGCTACTAACAGACTCCTAACTTTAGAGTTAATTTTATAAATGGCAACCACACTCTTTTTAAAATTAATATTACATTTAATAATTTTATTTTCATTATTACAGTAGGTTTGAGGGGAGAAATTTTTTTGCATTTATAGAATTTAATTTCCAAATTTTTTATATACCCTTAAACTTGCTACCTTTTCAATTGGCATATTTTAGAGAGATAAGAAATCTGTGGGATTTAAAAATATACCTATATATACACAGTATGTAAAATATATACATATATTTGTACCAACATATGTACTATATATTATAATGCATGTTTTATGTTGCATGCTCTTATCTCTCACTGTCTTGATTTCTCTGTTCTTGTTCTTGGCTATTGAATGTTGCTATGCAACAGAGCTATAACTAGCAATTTTTATGTTCTGGTCAAGCAGCATGAAATTCAGGGAATGGAACACATAGAACTGGGGAAAAGCTTCCCTGGATGTGGCTGCTTATACAAAGAAGTCCTGGAGCTTCCTATTTTGCCTTACTATTTCTTACCAGCTTATACCATTGTCTCTAATTGCTGATGGGCTGTACATGATGACCATGTCCTTTCAATATGAGTGCTCAAGGGCAAAGCTTGAGTTGCTCTCCCAACCCCCATTCCCTAGTCATTGCTCTGTTTGACAGTTACCAAAAAATATTAATTAGGTTCATCTTAGCTGGACCCTCACAGAAGGCCAGAAATCCTTCTATTCATCTCTTATTGATGCCCTTTCACCTTGCTCATAACAGCTCTTCTAAACTTTGCCTTCAGTCACTCTATCACTAGCCTACTTCCTCATTCTTGGTGATGACCTAGCTCAGTGATGGTGAACCTTTTAGAGATGGAGTGCTGAGCCAACACCAGCCACCCAGAGACCAAGTGCCAGGCCCCTCCCCCCACCAAGTGCCAGGTGCATCCTGGCCCCCTCTTATCCCACATAGGGGAGGGAGAAAGCAATCCCACTGGGCTGCTGCAAATAGGGTTAGGTGAAATGAGGAATGTCCTCAACAAGTGTAGAGAGGGAAAGGGGAGTGACCCAAGCAGTCTGCTCCTCTCTAGCTCTGCCACCTGTGAGCTGCTGGGCAGAGGAGCAGGTGAAGTGAAAAAATGTCATCAGGCTTGGTGGAGAGGGGGAGAGAACAACTCCATTCAAGTCACTCTACCTTTCCTGTAATGAACTCTGAGGTGGGGTGGTATGACTGTGTGCCCACAGAGAGCACTCTATATGCCATCTTTGGCACCCATGCCATAGGTTCATCATCACTGACCTATCTGAGTCCCCTGAACTTTTTTCCTCTCCATCACAAAATTTCTCTGAACTTTCAACTGCCCTCTCATACTTAATCCTTATCTTTGTGAGAGAAATGCGCCACATTCTTGTGCTAAGGCTAATTTATCTATCTATGTTATTGATCCCGACCTCATGAAAGTTATTCTGGGACCTTGCTCCAATGTCTATCCTCTCTAGTATGTTTTTACCCCTTTCTCCTTTACTTGCTCTTTCCTGGTTCCTTCTCCTTAAAAACAAACAAATTACAGGGGAAGCTGGGTAGCTCAGTGGATTGAGAGCCAGGCCTAGAGATGGGAGGTCCTAGGTTCAAATCTGACCTCAGACACTTCCCAGCTGTGTGACCCTGGGCAAGTCACTTGACCCCCATTGCCCACCCTTACCACTCTTCTGCCTTGGAGCCAATACACACAGTATTGACTCCAAGACAGAAGGTAAGGGTTTAAAAAAAAAAAACAATTAGAAAAACAAAAACCCTTCCTCTCTTTTCTTCTTCCCTTCACTGTAGAATTTTTTGAAAGAATAGTTTGTTCTTTTTTATCCTCCTTACTGCTTACTACATAAAATCTTATAGTTTGGCTTCTGCCCTTTCCAACTGATGGATCTCAAAGGTCACCAACAGACTCCTAATTTCTGAACAAGATGTCAGATAGGAGAAAAGAGTATCACTAAAACCAAGATTGGAGATACCATCTCTTTCTGGAGAAAGCTGTATCAGTTAAGTAGTAGAGAGACAAGGGATGAGTGGGTGGTAAAGATGGAATAGCAGTGAATATTTATTACTTTTTTTCAGTGAAAAGGCAAAGATTTCAATATGATGGTGTGAGGGAGTAGGGTCAAAGGAAAATTATGCTTTAGGATAGAAAAACATGAGTTTGTCCACTGGTAAGAATTAGAGAAGAATATTGTACTGTAAAGAGGGAGAAGATGAATAAGAGAGGAAATGATTAATGGAGCAATGTCTAGAGTCTTGGTGGCGAACCTATGGGATACATGCCAAAAAGAACACTAGAACCCTCTCTGTGGGCACACCTGCAGTCACTCACCAGAGTTCCTTACTAGAAAGCCAGAGGTACTTGGGGCAGAGCTCCCAGAACTCCCAGAACTCCCCCTCTACCCTCTTTGAGGATATTCCTCACTTCACCCACCCCCCTGCCCAAAAGCCCAATGGGAGCACTTCCTCTCTCCCTCCCTTGTCTGGAGTAAGGTGCTGGAGCAGGAGGAGCTCACATGCTACACAAGAGTGCAGTGTAGATGGCCACATACTGAATCTGTAGTGAAGGTGATTCCCCTGGTCAGGTTGGAGAGGAGCTAGATTTGAGGGGAGCATAGCTCCCAGCATGGCACATATCTGGAGGGGAGCAGAACTAGAGGGGAGTAGAAAATTCAGGCCACTCTCCTCCCCTTCTCCACAAGCTTCTCATCACTTGCCCCACTTCCCAGCAGCCCAATGGGAGTGCTTCCTCCCTCCTGTCTAGGGCAAGGGAGAACCAGAGAGTGAAGTAGGGAGGGGTCAGATATGGCACTCAGTCTCTGGATTGGGGCAGGGAAGCAGTCTATCTCTAAAAGTCTTAGCCATTACTAGTCTAGAGGAAACGATGGGGAATTGTTTCATAGTTACTAGTGGAAGAATTAATCTTAATAAAAGCAGTCTTCTTTTCCTCTTAAGAGTGAAGAAAAATAGTAAAGTCTTAAAGAAAGAAGGTGGGGGAGTTCAATAGATATCATAAGATCATAGAATTAGTGTTAAAGGAGATCTTAAAGGCAATCAAGCCCAACTCATTTTTTTTTGTACTTAAGGCTCTTTTAAAAATATAATTATTTGTTTGTTACATTAAAATTTCTAGGTATCTCCCACACTCTCTCATGTTCCTACATAGAGAAGGCACCATTTAACAAAAAGATAATTATCCCTTCCATACCACAACTTTCTCCATCAAGGTTTCAATATATCATGAGGAAGCATAAGAAATTAAATGAGAATTTTGAAGGTGTTTTTAGAAGCTGCAGATGACACACAAAGGCCAGCAGATGACACAGAAAAAGTTTAGAAACTCAGAAATGCACATTTAACCCAAAATTTATAATAAGGTACTATAAACACTCCATAAAAGAAAAAAAATTCAGATTTCTCTGTTACAAAAGATGGGCTAAAATTTTTATGCAGATTTTCCAGATTGTGGGGGGCACCATACCTCTAACTGTGGAAGGGATAACTATATATGTATATATAAAATTATATCTTAATTTTTTCTATTTATCAGTTCTTTTTCTGGAGATGGACATGCACAAGTCATTCTTCAAACAATATTTCTTTTATCATATATAATGTTCTCTTGATCATTTCACTCTTCAAAATTTCATGTGGGTCTTTCCATGCTTTTCTAAAATTAATCTACTCATTGTTTCTCACAATGTAGTAGTATCACAATCATATGCCACAACTTATTTAGCCATTCCCCAGCTGATAAGCATCCCCTCAATTTCCAATTCATTATCACTTGCAAGAGTCACACAACTAATAGGAAGTGTTTTGGAACTCAACTCTTCCTGACTCCAAGTTTAACACTCCATCGGTGACATCACAGTACCTTACTTCTCTGCCTGGGTCCTCATTGGCTTCCAGAATTAGTTTGAGTGTCTAAAACCCTCTCTACTCAAGGTCACACAGCAATCTCATGGCAGAAGAAGAGACCATTCTCAACAAGGCTGGGATTCTCAGTTCGAGTACCTTTAACATTTCTCAGTCAAATATCATACCTTAAAATATTAAAAGGAAAAGAAGAAGAATGGATTATTAATTTTTTAAGGTTGAAATATCTAAAGTTAATGCAGCAGCTTGAGAACAAATGACCTGCAAAGAAGGAATCAGCAGGAGGGAGATGCTTGTGCCTGCGCCTCCTCCTTTCCCTACTCCTAGCAGCTTCCTATGAATAAACATTGGCCTCTCTTGGCATTTGGACTCCTTAGCATACATTTCCAATCAGCATTCTCATGATGCATAATACAGCAGTTACCGAGGTATTGTTGATTTTCAGATCCAAAAAGTTTGTTTGGCTTCGGTAATTTATGAAAATGGTTCGTTGCCTTCCCAAGCCTCCAGGGAAGCTTCTGCCAGGCTCGACAGAGGAAAGGGTGCCCATCTTCTGAGTTAAATCTAGCCAGCATCTCTACCACCACCACCATCTTTCCCACTCCTGCTAATACACACTACTCCTTTCCTTCACTTTGAAAAAAGCTTGCCAAGGGGCTGGCCTCCCTCATTTGGGGTCTTTGGTGCCCAATTGACTTGAAACAATGTGAGGCCAAAAACAAGACTTGGTTTTCATTCAGTCATTTCCACTCTTCACAATCCCATTTAAATTTATTTATTTATTTGATTGTTTTTGGCAAAGATACTACAGTGGTTAGCTAGTTCCTTCTCCAGATCATTTTACAGATGAGAAAAACTGAAACAAAGAGGATTAAGGGACTTTTCCAGGGTCAGACAGCTAGAAAATGTCTAAGGCCAGTTTTGAACTCAGGAAGATGCATCTTCTTGACTATGTGCCCAGGGTTTAAACCCCTGTGCCACCTGGTTGTCCTAAAAATAAGACTTAGAAGATGGCAAGCTTTGAAGGCTCCCCATGGGCCAGGTCCCCCAGTGGCTGATGGGCACTAATTTAGGTAGTAGCCTGTGTTGTGAGAGAGGTGGGGGGGAATCTAGGAGGTGGGCATAAGGGAAACAATCCTGTCACAGGCACAAGAATGAAAGAGAAGAGCCCTATGGCTAAGCACTATCCCCTATAAGATTGAATTAAAACTTCCCAAGAAGTATTTCTGGAGGTTCATAAATCTCCATTATTTTTAACTTGGGATATCTAGAAGCTGAGCAGGTTAACTCTCTGCTGTTAATCATTTATTTACTAAAAGGCTTTCTGTGTGAAAACATTTAGGGTTGGAGGAATGGGTCCTGAAGTAGGTGAACCCTGGGAAACATGTTTTTCTTTACCCCTTGTTAAGAGAGTTTTTCTTAATTTCTCCCTTTTTCTATTTAAGAGGCAAAAAATGCAAACTGTCAGTTGGTGACATTTAGAAGGGTGTGGCTGAGAGTTAGTCAGTTACAGCTAACAGTTGGAAGGGGCTTTTGTCTCTGGGTCCCCTGGGGAGAGGAGTGTGTGGCTCTCTCTCTGGGACTGTGACTTTTCTGATTGACAGTTGGAGACTGAGAAATGGATTTAAGGTTTTTTTTTTAAACATTTATTAATATTCATTTTTAACCTGTTTACATGCTTCATACCCCTACTTTCCCCTTCACCCCCCCCGCATTTCCCCCACCCATGGCCAATGCACATTTCCACTGGTTGTAACATTTGTCCTTGTTTAGGGCATTTTTCCATATTGTTGTTAGTTGCATTGGTGTGGTCGTTTCGAGTCTACATCCCCAATCATGTCCCCCTCAACCCATGCATTCAAGCAATTGATTATCTTCTATGTTTCCTCTCCTAGAGATCTTCCTCTGAATGTGGGTAGTGTTTTTTACCATAAATCCCTCATAGCTGTCTTGTGTCATTGCATTGCTGCTGGTGCAGAAGTCCATTACATTCGATTTTACCACATTATATCAGTCTCTGTGTATAGAGTTCTTCTGGCTCTGCTCCTTTCGCTCTGCATCAGTTCCCAGAGGTCTCTCCAGTCCGCCTGGAACTTCTCCAGTTTATTATTCCTTTTAGCACAATAGTATTCCATCACCCGCATATACCACAGTTTGTTCAGCCATTCCCCAATTGAAGGACATACCCTCCTTTTCCAGTTCTTTGCCACCACAAAAAGCACAGCTATAAATATTTTCGTACAAGTCTGTTTATCTGTGATTTCTTTGGGGTACAAACCCAACAATGGTATGGCTGGATCAAAGGGCAGGCAGTCTTTTATAGCCCTTTGAGCATAATTCCAAATTGCCAGCCAGAATGGTTGGATCATTTCACAACTCCACCAGCAATGTATTAATGTCCCAATTTTGCCACATCCCCTCCAGCATTCATTACTCTCCCCTTCTTTCATTTTAGCCAATCTGCTAGGTGTAAGGTGGTACCTCAGAGTTGTTTTGATTTGCATTTCTCTAATTATTAGAGATTTAGAACACTTTTTCATGTGCTTATTGATACTTTTGATTTCTTTACCTGAGAATTGCCTATTCATGTCTCTTACCCATTTTTCAATTGGGGAGTGGCTTGATTTTTTATACAATTGATTTAACTCCTTGTATATTTGAGTAATTAGACCCCTGTCAGAGTTTTTTGTTATAAAGATTTTTTCCCAATTTGTTGTTTCCCTTGTGATTTTGACTACATTGTTTTTGTTTGTACAAAAGCTTTTTATCTTGATATAATCAAAATAATTTAATTTACATTTTATAATTTTCTCTAACTCTTGCTTGGTTTTAAAATCTTTCCTTTCCCAGAGATCTGATAGGTATATTATTTTGTGTTCACTTAGCTTATTTATAGTTTCCCTCTTTATATTCAGGTCATTCACCCATTCTGAATTTATCTTGGTGTAGGGTATGAGATGTTGATCTAAACCTAATCTTTCCCATATTGTTTTCCATATTTCCCAGCAGTTTTTGTCAAATAGTGGATTCATGTCCCAAAAGTTGGGCTCTTTGGGTTGATCATACACTGTCTTGCTGACGTCATTAACCCCAAGTCTATTTCACTGATCCTCCCTTCTATCTCTTAGCCAGTACCATATTGTTTTGATGACTGCTGCTTTATAGTATAGTTTAATATCTGGTACTGCTAGGCCCCCTTCCTTCACATTTTTTTCATTATTTCCCTTAATATTCTTGATATTTTGTTATTCCAAATGAAATTTGTTATAGTTTTTCCTAATTCAGTAAAGAAGTTTTTTGGTAATTTGATAGGTATGGCACTAAATAGGTAACTTAATTTGGGTAGAATGGTCATTTTTATTATGTTAGCTCATCCTACCCATAAACAATTAATGGCTTTCCAATTGTTGAGATCCAGTTTTGTTTGTAAAGTGTTTTGTAGTTGTTTTCATATAATAGCTGTGCTTGTTTTGTTAGATTGATTCCCAAGTATTTTATATTGTCTAGGGTGATTTTAAATGGTGTTTCTCTTTCTACCTCTTGCTGCTCTAATGTGTTGGAAATATATAGAAATGCTGATGATTTATGTGCATTTATTTTGTATCCTGCCACTTTGCTAAAGTTGTTGATTATTTCTACTAGCCTCTTAGTTGATTCTCTAGGATTTTTTAAGTAGACCATCATATCATCTGCAAAGAGTGATAGCTTAGTCTCCTCCTTGCCTATTTTGATACCTTCAATTTCTTTTTCTTCTCTAATTGCAACTGCTAGTGTTTCTAGTACTATGTTGAATAATAGAGGTGATAATGGGCATCCTTGTTTCACTCCTGATCTTATTGGGAAGGCTTCTAATTTATCCCCATTGCATATG
>NC_058130.1:338888245-338941379 GCF_016433145.1 Gracilinanus agilis | reverse complement strand
CTGTGTGATTCTGATGGCTAATGGCAGTTAGGTTGCTTAGCTTAACTGTCTGAGTGAAGAGCTAGGAAAAGTGGATTGTCTCCAGCAAGAAACCATCTGACCAGTGAGGGAGCTCAGATTGAGTATTGAATTTAGTTCTGTATGGTGGACATGCAAACTAGTTCATCTCCCTGACTTCATTACCCTTTGGATTTAATTGCTGTGATACCTGAGATCCTGGGGAGCTGAGATCATTGGTGGAGCTGAAGAGGACTCATCAGTGAGAAATCCTTTACCCCTTCTGACCAGCCAGGCTTGTCCTGACAACCTGTGTTAGTGTTAAGAGTGTCTGACCTACCAGCCCCTTGAGTTCATCCATAGCTGATTAGATCTAGTGTGACCTTTTCCCTTATTACCTGTCCTTTAAACTTATCATTAAACTGTTTCCCATATACTTCTTGTGTTTACTCTAAGAGCCCACATTGAGTTATCTTTCCAAACCTGGTTTCCTTGGCTAGTGTGGTGGACCATTAAACTGTCAACTAACTTACCCAACTTGTGTGTTTACTCTGCCACTACCCATTCTCCCCATCCCTTGTGTGGGTTTCCAATTTATCTATTTAGTCCTGTTACTTGTGGGGTTGTGGGTGTGGTCCTTGTTCTGTTTTGATACTTGTTAAGTCCCTTACTTATTTCAATTGGCATCTCAGAAGACTTGGTTAAGAAGGAAAACAGGAAGTTGGATCTTTCAGAGTCAGAGTAGACTGGAAGTCACTCTGAGGGGAACATTCTGTTGAGGGCTGTAGTGATTGGCTGTGGACTGGAAGTTCTGAGAGAGTGGTAAACCACTCAGGACTGACTGCTCTCTCCACAAAATCATTCATAAAATCCCTGAGTGCAGTCATTTTACTAATAAGGTTTAAATAGCCCAAGGGAAAGGTTTTTCCTCTTTTTTTACTGTTTGCTGTTTGTGTCCTGTTTCTTTGTATATTGGTATTGTTGTTGAATTATTGTTGTGTATAGTAGATATTAGCCAATTTATTGTGGCTAATAACACCACTGTAGTGATACACCACTGATCAATTATGTCAATAATTGGGAGAATGATGATTGTATTGACTACACACTGTTTGGACCAGTGGTTCCCAAACTTTTTTGGCCTACCGCCCCCTTTCCAGAAAAAAATATTATTTAGCCCCCTGGAAATTAATTTTTTTTAATTTTAATAGCAATTAATAGGAAAGATAAATGCACCTGTGGCTATCACCGTCTCACTGGCTCGCTGCAGCACCCACCAGGTGGTGGTAGTGCCCACTTTGGGAATCACTGGTTTGGACTATGCAAGGAATGTTGTTTCTACCATATTGATGGTTCAAAATCATATCCAAATATTGTAAAATAGTGTCAAATTTTTATATTGCCCAGACTGTACTTGCTATTACTGTTCTAGACATATTGGCTCACACACCTAAAATTGTTTTGACTGGTTACATCCTGTATAAGATAAGGTGGATATTTTACTGTATGGATTATTGTTTTAAGATTGTAATTAATTGGTGTTGTAGAGATTCAGAGGTGAAGCAATTGTTGAAACTGATCCAGCTAAAGACTGATAAGCTAGAACTGTATATGCAAGCTGGCAATGCTTGTGGTCTTGCTGAGAAACAACTAGGGAAAGCTTCCAGGCACATGAATACTATTAAAACAAAACTGGAACAAGAACAAACTGCCCTAGAAAATGATAACCAACCAATTCCTTTGTTGCCATTGAGAGATATGCCAATAATTAGGGACAATGATATTTTCCATTTTAAACAACACACTAGATTCAAGGCTGAGGATATAGAAGCTATTAAGTGGAGGACCCCCACTTTCTTTGACGAGCCCAGTAAGTTAATAAAGGAGATGAGTACTGTGATCAAGATGTATGATCCAGCTTTTAATGATTTTTATTTTGTATTGGGACAAGTTCTATCAAAGAGGGACCGTGAAAAATTCATGAGTCAAGAACAACCCAAGGATTGACCCCATGGCTGAAAAACTGGAGAGAACTTGATTTGAATTCTGTTGCTAATTATAGGCTACTCAAGCAAGCACATAAATCTGTATTAAAGACCATGAAGAATAATTCTCATCATCCTAATGCTTGGAGTAAGTTTGAAAAAACTAGGCAAACTAGACAGGAAATGTCTGTTTCATTTCTTGATCGAGTGCTTGAGGCCACAGAGACATACTTAGGTCTCAGCACTCAAGAGGAAAGCACAATAGAACATGTCAAATGAATCTTTGTAAACAATTCAGTCCCTAATGTGAGAAAATTCTTTCTAGATTACTGTCCAGATTGGGAGTTGCTATCATTAGATCAGCTAAAACAAAAAGCAACTTATGTATATGCCCAAGGAAAAGATATATATATATATAAAGAAATAACACTGGACTAGACCTAGTGGGGGGAGATCAGGCTGGGTCACAGACTCTGTTTTGTCACTAACTCACTATGTGACCTCAGGCACATCACTTCACCCTCTGAAAATTGAGAAAGTTGGGCTAAGTGATCTATAAAGCCTCTCCAGCTACAAAATTCTATTCTCTCCTATGATCTATGAGCAGCATGACCCTATCAGCATCACAGAAAAAAAAAGTCCGAACCTAATCTTCTCTCTAAAAGCTTCAGTGAATGAGAAGGGCTAGGATGCCTAATAGGACCAGAGATAATAGCATAATGGAAATATGATTAATGTAATAAACCATTTTAGTGGGACTAGCCTAAAATCATACAAATGGATAGGCCACATGTTTATAATCCCTAATGCTGCACTTTTCTATCACTAACTGTGTCTTGCTAAATTCCAAACTCTGACTCAGGATCACTTCCATCATTTGCATCCTTCATTCCTACTAAAAAACAAACAAACAAAAAACAGACTCTTACCTTCTGTCTTAGAATTGATACTAAGTATTGATTCCAAGGCAGAAGAGCTGTAAGAGCTAGGTAATGGGGGTTAAGTGACTTGCCCAGGATCACACAACTAGAAAGTGTCTGAGGCCAAATTTGAACCTAGGACCTCCCATTTCTAGGTCTGGTTCTTAATCCACTGAACCTCCTAGCTGTCTCCCTTCATTCCTATTCCTATCCTCCTGAATATAGCCAAAGGATGTTACAAAAAACCATGTTGATTGAGTTCATTACAAATTTATCTTGTCTAATCTCATCTAGGCCCTCAAAACAGCAAAGTAATCCTTCTGTCCCCGAGGATTTTCTATCCCGCTCACCACTGTGACTACTCCAAACTTTCTCTCTCCTCAAGTCTCCATGGAAATCCCTGCCTTCACTCTTCACACTTAAGGACCTGAACTCATACTTTAATGAAAAAAATTAAATCTCCCTTTTTTCTCTTTTTCATCTTCTATCACTTATACACTGAACTTCATTATTTCTTTCATACCTGGCTTCTGGAGTGGTAAGTGGATTCAGACAGAGTAACCCATTTGATTTTCTTGGATTTCTCTGAAAAGAGATCCTACTCCAGTTATTTTTGGCTTCCAAAAACTACTGAGGACATGATCCCAAGAGATAAAGTCCATGTTTCTATCTCAACCCCTATCTGGAAAGGTGTAGGAGAATGGACCTATTTGTATGGGTCTGGAGGAGACTGTATTGGGGCAGCCAGGTGGCTCAGGAGATAGAGTCCGACCTGGAATTGGAAGGATCTGGGTTTAAATCTGGCCTCAGATACTTCCTAGCTGTGTGATTCTGGGCAAATCACTGAACCCCAATTGCTTAACCCTTATTGCTTTACTATCTTAGAACCTATACATACTATCAATTCTAAAACAGAAGGTAAATGTTTAAAAAAAAAAGAGTAGATTGTATTAATTCCTTTCCTATTTACACTTCTTTGATTAAATGCTTTATCATCTTAGTTTGCTCTCTCTGGCCTGATCCGATAATAGAAAGTGTTATATTGGATAGATGACAGATCAGATGACAATTTGCATAACTGATTACCCCAAACTGCTAGTTGTCATTGGTCAGTTGTGTCTGACTGTTACCCCATTTTGAGGTTTTCTTGGCAGAGATACTGGAGAGGTTTGCCATTTCCATCTCCAGCTCATTTTACAGATGAGGAAACTGAGGTAAACAGGGTTACGTGACTTGCCCAGGGTCACATAGCTTAAGTAAGTGTCCAAGACCAGACTTGAATTCAAGAAGATAAGTCTTCCTGACTCCAGACTCCAGACTCTCTCCACTGTGCCTTACACCCAGCTGCCCCAAACTGCTAGACCAAACACATAAAAGTAGCAACCAGACCTTTGGGAGACTTCACACCCCTTCCCTCCATCCATATTTTACATAAATAAGGAAACTGAAGCAGAGGAGTACAGCAACTCTCCCAAGATCTCCTAAGTTCTAAATATCAGAGCTGGGATTCAAATCCAGGTCTCTGTCTCAAAGTTTCGAGTTCTTACCTCCTGGCTTTGACCTCCTTTTATACTAAGGGAACCTGAAAGCTCAGCATTTGTCTAAGACTGTAAAAGCTAAAAGATCCAATTTCTCAACATTCTTTTCTCAGGTAATGCCAGGTCCTTTCATCTTTCCTCTGGGTCCTGTGTTATTTCAAGCCTTTTAATCGCCTTGGTGGCTCTCCTCTGCAGGGAGACTTTTCCATTCCCCCAGTTAACTCAGACTTCATATCTAGCACAAGTCTGACTAGGACTGAAAAGAATGGGAGATGCCTATCCCTGGGGCCACCCTAGCATTCTGTACAGAATCCCTACAGCCAGAAAACCAAGCACTTTGAAACCATAATAATATTTCAGGCGAGCACTGGTTGGAACTCTGCCTGTAAAAGCACTGTGAATGAGGAAGGATTTCTATCACCCTCACCTCAGTAAAACAAGCAAAAAAATAAATTCTCTTATTCTGACAGAATTTTTTAGTGTTTGGACTTGACTCAAAGATGGAAATATTTGGGGACCAAAAGATATAACTCCACAACAACCAACCAAATAAGCAAACAAAACCCCTTTCTGAATCATGTTGCCTCAAGAAACACAATTTCTAGCCAAAAAAAAAAACCCACCATTTAAAAATTATTTACTAACTCAAAATGTCTGAGCTTCTATACTTTAAAATGAACATGTAAATTGTTTTGGAAGCCATAGGATGGAGATGCTTGATCTCACTCTTCCAGGCCTACTCAGGGGTGTGTTTAGCTCATGTAGATGTGTTTGCTGCTCTAAATCAGTAAAAAAATTTGAGAACTACCCACAGCAAATAGTAGCACCTTTCCCTGGGTTCCTCCTGAGATTATCTTCCCAAATAGGCTATACCCATTCCAGGAAAATACAGGCCTCACAGGCCCTCTCTCCACATTAATAAAAGCTAGCTGCAGCAGCATTATAAAGACTTAATTCTGAGCATCAGTTTTTACTTGGGATTTTCCCCACCTTGTTACTGTAAGAAATCACACAATCACCAAATTTGGTCCTGATGAAAAAATATACCTTGCTCCTTTCTTTCTAGGGAAGGGAGGAGAGGGAATACAGAGGTAGAACACTGTATAGACTGTCAGTTTTGCTAAAGTGCTATTCTTCCCTTTTACTTTTGCAGTCTTTGTTATAAGAGGTGGTTCAATGCTGGGTTGGGAAAGAGAGAGGGAAATATTAAAAAATAAAGGCAATATAAAAATAAATAAAGGCAATATAAACCCAAGGATTATTTATAAAGTTAAATTTAAAAATAAACCATAGAATCTCAGTTAGAGGGGAGCTCCAAAGCCACTTGTACTTGAAAACTCTGGCAGAAACTAGGTATAGATCAACATCTCAAACTGTTTACAAAAAGAAAGTCAAAATAAGTATATTATTTAGAAATAAGGGCTGTGTCATAAGTAAATTAGGTGAGCATGGAACATTTTACCTACCAGATCTATGGCTAAGGGAAGAATTTTTGACTAAACAAGAGACTAAGCACTAGGAGATGCAAAATGGATAATTTTGATTTCATTAAATTTAAAGCCTTTAAACAAACAAAACTAATGCAGACAAGATTAGGAGGAAAGCAAGAAAGTGGGGGGAAAAATTTATAGCAAGTTTCTCTTATAAAGGCCTCATCTCTCAAATATATGGAGAACTGAGCCAAAAATATAAGAATATAAATCATTCCCCAATTTGTAAATGGTCAAAGGATATGAACAGGCAGTTTTCAGAAGAAGAAATCAAAGATATCTAGGAGGGATTGGAAAAATTGAAACACTAATGAACTCTTGATAGATAATTGTGAACTTATAGAGAACAATTTGGAACAACATCCAAAGGTTTATAAACTATGATCCAGCAATACCACTACTAGGTCTGTTTCCCTAAGAATCAACAAAAAGGGAAAAGAACCTATTTGTACAAAAATATTTGTAGCAACTCTTTTTGAATTGGCAAAGAATTGGAAACTGAGGGGATGCCCATCAACTGGGGAATGGCTGAACAAGTCATGGTATAGGATTGTGATGGAACACTATTATTCTATTAGAAAAGTTGAGCAGGATGGGAAAACTTATATGAATTGATACAAAGTAAAGTGAGCAGATGACAGGAGATCATTGTACATAGTAACAATAATACTATACAATGATCAACTATGAATGATCAGCTAATTCTCAGCAATGCAATGATCCAAAACAATTCCAAAGGATTTATGAAGAAAAATGCCATCCACCTCCAAAGAAAGAACTGATGGAGTCAGAATACAGATTGAAACATACATTTTTTTAACTTTATTTTTCTTGGGGGTTTTTTCATCTGTGTCTTTTTTGTAACATGGCTAATATGAAAATGCATTTTACATGACTGCACGTGCATAATCTATATCAAAGTGCTTCCTTCTCAAGGAGTGGGGAGGGGAGAGATGGAGGGAAGGAATTTGGAATTCAAACATTTTTAAAATGAATGTTAAAATTACTTTTATATGTAATTGAGAAAAAGTAAAATAAAATCATTCTTTTCTTTTGTGTTTAAAAAACTTTTTCTTCTGTCTTAGAATCAATACAGTATATTGGTTCCAAGGCAGAAGAACGATAAGGAGGGGTTAAGTGACTTGCCAGGGTTACACAGCTAAGGATTATCTGAGGCCAGATTTGAATCTCTCTCAATTCACTGGGTCACCTAGCTGCCCCCAATAAAATCATTCTTTAAAAAAATAAGAATACCGGATTTGGAGTCACAAGATCCAACCTCATGATCTGGCTGTTGTTATTGGTCACCCTGAATGAGTCACTGCTCCTCTCTGTGTCTTCTCATCTGCAAAAAAAAAAAAAAGGAGTTGGACTGGATGAGCTCTAAAGGTCTCTTTAAAATTCCAAAGGTCTATGATTCTCTAAGTATTCTGGTATACTGTGATTTCATGTGTGGACATTCCTTTCATCAATGCTGATACAAGCCCTTTTCCACCTCACACATATACATACTTTTCTCATTCATTTCCTTTCTTTGTGATTCTAAAGAAACAGTATGGCATATGTAGTAGAGGGGCACCATTGCCAGAGTGCTGCCTGTAGCAGATTAAAATGGAATTGGAAAATGTTTGACAAAAAGAAAAATATAATAAAACACCAATAACATATTTATGGGCAGCTAGGTGGCACAATGGATAGAGCACTGTGCTTGGAATATCCAGCCTCAGATACATACTTACTAGTTATATGACCCTTTTCACCTCATTTTCTTCATCTGTTAAATGAACTGGAGAAAGGGCAGCTAGGTATCTCAGTGGATTGAGAGGCAGGTCTAGAAAAGAGAGGTTCTGGATTTAAATATGGCCTCGGACATTCTCTAGTAGTGTGACCCTGGGCAACTTGTTTAGCCCCCATTGCCTAGCTCTTCCTTCTCTTCTGCCTTGGAACCAATACACAGTCTGGGTTCTAACACAGAAGTTTAGGGTTATGAGTTTGTTTGGTTTTTTTTTTTTTTTTTGGTTTTGTTTTTTAATGAACTGGAGAAGGAAATGGCAAACAACTTCAGTATCTTTGATAAGAAAACCCCAAAATGGGTCACAAAGAATTAGACATGACTGAAAAACAACTGAACAATAATAAACATTACATTTAAAAATTTAGTTGACATGTAGCCCACAGGTATCCTTATGTAAGAATTTTTGTTTTGTTGTTCAGTTGTGTTTAATTCTTGGATCCTATGGACTATAGCTCACCAGACCCTTCTGTCCTCCACTATCTCCTGAAGTAATGTTATAGATAATTTATAGGTTAAGAGAATAGGATTATAGATAGTAAATAGACAGATCCAGCAAAAACCCTGGCTGAGACTGAGAACATTCTAGCTTAGAATGTTTGGAGAGGTTTGTACACTCAGTGACTTGGCTGCAGTTGAGAGAGAAGGAGTTTGCCTAGGAGTGTATAGAAGTGACATCTGGTTAACCAAGCCTGTAAGCCTGTGAACAGATCTTGGGATCTCACAAAGAAGAGATTTGGCTTCAAGCAAGTCCTAGGTTGAGTGGGTGCAACCTTGCAGTTGGTGGACAACAGGCAAGTCCTATTTGAATAACTTGCTGTGACAGAAGAGTTCCTGGTCCAAACTACATCTGGAGGTCATCATGGACGTGTTGTATGAGATTCCCCAAGATCCCTTGTCTCACTCCAGCTCAGCCATTGCTGACTGTCTATTAGCTAGAGTAGGATATCCAACTCATAGCCAACATTCTTTGGCAGTTGGTATCAGACCTGAAAAGTTAGAAATCCTCTCCCTCCAAACCTATCTTTAGCAAACCATTTAACTTTTATAAAACATCCTTGTTATTCTCCCCCCCAGCCACCAAGAACCCATAGAGTTTTTAACTGTTTCCCTGGCTTTAGTGAATGTCAGTTACTGTTTGTTTACCCCAGCTAAGATACATTCTGTTTCCTCTCCCTGTACATCTGGTGTTTTTCATTCATTCCCAACCTATTTCCCCATTCCCTTGAATTTCTTTTGTTTACTGTTACCCCTTCCCCAGTGTGTACAGGGTCCTGGTGTTTTTCTTTTTTCAATGTCCATGGGGTTTTATTGGCAAAAATACTGTAGCCATTTGTCATTTCCTTTTCCAGTGGAACACTTTTTATCAGAACTCTTCACTATAACCTGTCCATCTTGGATAACTGTGCATGGCATAGCTTATAGTTTCATTGACCTATGCATGTTCCTCTACCATGACAAAGTATTGATGCAGGAGGGATATCAATGGATCAGTGGCTACTATTTCTATTTAAGTCTGATGCCGCCCATGTAATAGATAGATTGTCAGAATTGGAATCAGGAAACCTTGGGTTCAAATCCCACCACAGGTAGTTACTAGTCGTGTGATTCCATGCCAGTCATTTTACTCCTTTGGGCTTCTATATCAAAAATTTATCTTGTTCTTATCCCATTGACCACATATTCTACCTTCTAGTCAGTTTAGTAAATTTATAAATAGCCAGTATAAAGTAGCAATATCAAAAAATGTTAATGCAGAGGGGAACCAAGAAGTTATATGCAAACCATTATCCAAAAATCAGAGGAGTGTAATTTACAAATTATATCATATATTAACCAAAAATCACAATCTGATAGTATATGTTGAATCAGATGAAGCCGAGATGTCAGAGAAGGTACATAGACCCATCTGATTTCTGCCAAATTACCAAAAAAGCATTAATAAAATGCCTCAAAACCAATTCAGACCTGGCACCCAGAGCCAGCAACAGGACCCCTGCAATCCCCTTCTAAGTGATTGTCCAATCCTCCTTACCACTGGTGGCTAAGAGTTCCAAAAACTTTGGCTGCTGCTTCAGCCATGCCTAAAGCCTTTATGGGGCCAGCCCTGACATGCTGCTCTCCACCTTCAGCCCAGTGCACTAGATCCCACATGCTGGCCTTCTAGGTTGTTTTGGGTTGTAAAGTTACTTCACCTAGTCTTTTTATAGGTTATGCTGTTCCAGAATGTGTTTTGAGGTAGTCAGGATAACACAAGACTTAACAACTTCTACGTTAGAGAATCAGTGGGCCTGGAATATGATTCCAGAGGGTAAAGGAGCTAGGACTTAAAAAAAGTATCTAAATAATACTTGGTGGTATAAGGGATTTTAGATGGTCAGAGAATGATTGTTAGGACCAGTAATCAGAAGTATCTCAGGGTTTGGGAAGGCCAACAGGATAAATCTTACAGGATATCCAAATAATATAAAACAGGGCTTATTCAAGGTAAAGGAAAGAAGGGAAGGGAATTGGGATGATCTAACTAAAGACTATAAAGAAACCTCCCATCAAATCCAGTTATCTTCTTAAAGTTGGTATCTGCACTATCAATAACCTCTCTACCTAAAGTCCCAGTTTCTATGATACATACACCTCACTAACCAAATTTCCCCGTAGATGGTGAATAGAGTTGGAAAGATTGGAGGGTAATCAGGAACAAGGATCAAAGGGAAAGGATCTCACTGACAGATGGCTTTAGATGTCTCTAGCAGCTCTGTAGGAATATTTGTCAATCAGTAATAATGGGATACACAGAGGCACACAGGAACAAATAGTTGGATCAGAAGGACAGCCACAAGACAAGGAGAATAGTCAATCTCTAACAAGGTCCACCCAAGGAGATCAGACAAACTCCACCTCTCCAGCTTTCAACTGCTCCCAGAAGAAAGCTCACACTGTCACTTCCCTAGAATTCTGGACTCTTCCTGTTTCTCTGCCTTTCAGTAGATCCTGCTCCTTCTCATTTCTTTATTTCCTTATAACAGACTTCATCTAAGAATCACCTACCCAGCAAAACTGAGCATTATTCTTCCAGAGGAAAAAATGTTTATTCAATTAAATAGATGACTTTCAATCATTTCTGATGAAAAGACCAGTGCTGAATGGAAAATCTGGCTATCAAATAAAAGACTCAAGAGAATCATAAAAAGATAAACAGGAAAGAGAAATCAAAAGACATTCAATAAGATTAAACTTGTGATACTTGTAAAGCCAAAGAGCTTGTCATCATTAGGACAGTGTAAGAAACTAATGGAAACTATCCAAAAGTCCTTACTATCTTCTGTTGTTTATTATAAGAGGTCAGCTGCCTATTTGTTTGTTTAGGCTTTGACCTGAGGGCTGTGTGCAATTAACACTAGACTTTGGAGACTAGTATAAAAATTAAACTCTATTTTATTTAGATTATAGAATTTTAAAAGGTAATAAGGTATAACAGAAAGGGTTCCCTATCACTAAGGGGATTTCTAACTAACCACTCACTTTCTGATGCCGCAAGGCGTCTCTTCATCCTTGGTTAACCAGGCTACACTAATCTTCCTTATAACTTACTAAAACCCCAAATTTACTAACTAAATAACCTATCACTAATATTCTTATAAACAATATATATATATGTATATGTGTATATATATATTTCCATTATATATATATATATAGGATTATATATATATATACATACATATATATATATATGTATGTATATATATATATATATATAATCCTTAAAGTAAGTCTCCAAATAATTTTGCTTCAGTGTCAGCCAGTCAGTTGACCTGACAGAGGCCTGACCAAATCCTGCCTTCAATCTGGTTTTTCAAAAGGTCAGAGGAAAGATCTTGTCTGGTCAGGGTTTAATGTTAGCCATACAGTCACTCCTCTTCTTTCCAAAACTGCCAATTTAGGTATTTCCAAAGGATTTTTAAAGGAAAATCCCAGAGAGGTTAGGACAACTGTGTCTTGGACCAAGCTCAGCTCAAAGACTCCTCAGACAGAGCTCAGATTCCTCAGAGTCCAGAATATCAGTTGGAAACCCCCACCTGAGAATTCCAACAGATTTTTCTCTTTCTAAACTGGCTTAAGACTATCTGAAAGAATTTTCTCTCCTGCCACTTAACTTATCAGAGCCTTATTCCAAATCCTAATCAATAATATTCCCAATAATTCCCCCATTCAATCTGATGGGGAGAGAGAATCTCCACCATTGGATCATAGCAAACCATGTAATTCTAAATCTATACTTAACCTTGTTATCCTATTGCCCAACAACAACAAAAAAAGCAACGGTCTTAACCTTAAGCTTACCTTATTCTATTTATATTCTACACCTGATCTAAAATAACCTATGCTAGAGATATAATTCTGGCAAAAGGGAATTTCAAGAAGCAGAAGAAAGATATCAAAGAAAATACTTGCAAACATGCAAGGCCAAACATTACAAAAATGCAAAATGTGAAATGCAAACTTTTATAACAATACAGTTACAGAAAACATTTTCAGTCTATGCTGTTCCAAGAAACACAAAACCTCATCTAACACAAAATTTATGCAAAAAAATTAAACTGCATCTTACAAATACTATAGAACAAAAAAACAAAACAAACTTTTTAAACTATGCTAAAACCTTATGCTAATACAAAAAACCGAAAACTTACTACAAATAAACTCAAAATGAACTTATTATGCTAAAACCAAAACCTTGCAGGAACATAATTATGTACACATATACAAATATATACACAAATCTGTACAAATTTATATAGTATTTACATGCTTTGTACATGGTATTTACATATTTATATACTATTTACAAACTTTTCACACTATTTACATCCTATGTACATACTATTTACATATCCTTTTAAAAGCATCTGTTAGGAAGATAAAAACCTCCCTTGAGATAGTTATAGAAAACCTTAAAGATTTTCTTTATTAAGGATATGAACTTTTCCCTGATGTTACCTCATAGGAATATATGAAATCTTCCCCTGAGATAAGACCTTATTATCTAATGTTCATAGTCATTGTCATAGTCCCATTATAAAGTGATTAACTCATATTCATTTATATTGTCATGAATACTCATCACCAAGTTGCGTTGTTGCAAATTGTGTGAGAAATGTGTCCTATATGTTAGTGATATTTTGAAATGAATACTTACCAAATATTCAAAGCAATACCTTCATTCATCTGTCTTCTGTCTTCGTGCTCCTGCAGCAATCTTCTTGTCAGTGCACGTGTTGGTTGCAGCTATGCCTTGGTAGTATGTAATGTTAAATTGGTGCAGGTAGTCTTATAATTAGTGTCCATAGCCAATCTCTTTTCCTCTTCTCTTTGTTGATGTCTTTGTCACCGTGCTGTTGTCATCTCCATCATTATCTTCTCTATTGTCTTCTGTGTTGTTGTCTCCATTGTTGTTACCATTGTCTTGCTCTTGATCTTTGTCTCCTCATTCATCTTGTACTGGATGGTCTGAGATCCCTTTTATCTCTAGGTTGTTTGTTTTTTTTTTAAAACCTTACCTTCTTACACAATATTTACACAATTATTACAGAATACTGTGTATTGGCTCCAAGGCAGAAGAGTGGTAAGGGTAGGCAATGGGGGTCAAGTGATTTGCCCAGGGTCACACAGCTGGGAAGTGTCTGAGGCCAGATTTGAACCTAGGACCTCCCATCTCTAGGCCTGGCTCTCAATCCACTGAGCTACCCAGCTGCCCCCTTTTCTGGCCATTTTAAATGAGTCTCTGTGCACAATTTCGCTATCATACATTTTACTTCCCTATTCATTCTCTCAACCTGTCCTGAGCTTTGCAGGCGATATGAGACATGGAATTTTGGTGTTATTCCTAGATTCTCATAGATCTGTTTTAAAACAGTATCTGTAAAATGACTCCCTCTATCCAAATCTATATGTTGTGGTATGCCAAATCTTGGAATGATCTCCCTCAATATAATCTTTGCTACAAAGTGCACTGTGTTTTTGCCAGCTGGAAAAACTTCAGGCCACCAAATCAGCTGGTCCACAATCATTAGACAGAATTTGAAATTCCCTGCTTTGGGCATATTTATATAATCAATTTGTAGATATTCAAAAGGTATATGTGATAATGGATGACCCCCAAAAGCCGTTTGTTTAAAGGCATGTTGGTTGTATATTGCTGACACACAAAGCAAGCTGAGCACACTTTACTAGCAACACTGGTTATACCAGGCACTATCCATATTCTTTTGATCATATCAATGATAGCCTATGTCCCAAAATGACCCTTAGCATGTATAGCCTGACAGATATGAGAATAGAATGCTCTAGGAAGAATAGGTTTTCCTGATGATACTATCCAAATCTCATTTTTTTTCAAGCTTTAACATTCTGCTTCCATTTCTGAATCTCTTTGTGTAAGCATTTTCCAAATCTACATTGTCAATGACAGAGATTCATTATGAATGTGCTGTAAATCCAATTCTGCCCTGTGGTTGCCTCTGGCTATGAAATCTTCCCTCTGTGAATAGGCCTTACAGTTAATCACTGCTAACTCTTTAGGTAATTGCAAAGCTTGTAATAATTCATGTATAATCTGAGCATTAACCACTTGTCCTTCCATTAGATGTCAAAAAACCTCTGAAGCCATAAGGAACTAGCCACATGACAGATTCCAAAAGCATACTTAGAATCTGTGTAAATATTTGCTTTTCTGTCTTCAACAATCTTACATGCATGTTTCATAGCTATTAATTCGGCTGCTTGAGCACTCAGGATCTTGGGTAGTGAGGCAAACCACAGAATCTCAAATTCGCTAACTACAGCTGCTCCAGTAAATCTTATTCTTTCACTCATAAATAATGAACCATCCATGAACAAGATTAAGTCAGGGTTGGTCAGGGGTGTATCTGAGAGATTTTCCTGAAGTTTTTCTGTTAATTGCACCACAGCCTTACAGCTATCTAAAGGCTCTCCTTGTGTTGGTAAATCAGGCAACAAAGTGGCTGGGTTCAAGGTATTACATCTTTTAAGCATTATGTGTTCACCCCCCAATAACACTATCTCATACTTTGTTAAGCTCTGATCAGAGAATGCCTGTGTTCTATGTTTTAGCATGAGTGTCTTGACTTCATATGGGCAAAAAACTGTGAGCGGACATCCCAGCACCAGGTCTGCAGCCTTGGTAACTAGCAATGTTGTTTTTGCAACACCCCTTAAGTGTGGCGGAGCACCTGCCCCTATGGGATCTAATTGGCCATAATAATAGGCTATAGGTTGGTGATGTGGTCCCAAACTCTGTATCAAAACGCCCAAAGCTACGCCCTTACACTCGTGCACATAGAGCATGAATGGCTTTGAATAGTCAAGGATACCTAGAGCAGGGGCTTATAAAATTGCCTCCTTTAGTTTTGCAATCAGTTGCAAATGCTTTTAATTTCAGTGGTTCTTTTTCACTATCCCTTGTTAAAAGCATCAGTGGTTTAGTAATTTCTTCATATCCAGGAATTCACTGACTGCAAAATTCCATGATACCTAAGATTGCTTGTTGTTGTTTGGTCTTAGGGGCACTCAACTTCTCTATGTCTGCTATCTTCTTTTAGGAAATGTATCTGGACCCCTCAGATAATACAAACCCATGATATTCAACATGGGGCAAATACCATTGTACTTTAGATTTCGATATCTTGTGTCCCCTCTTATATAACTCCAACAACATTTAGAAGGAGTATACATAAGCAGAGAGCAAGGGTGTGAGTTGTATGTCATGGGATGATATAAAAAATTAAATTAAATTAAGGCAAGAGAGAGAGAAATGAATTCAGAGGACAGGGAATGGAAAAGTAGAATGAGGTAAATTATTTTACATAAAAGAGATGCATGAGTGTTTATAATAGAGGGGAAGCGAGGGGAGGTGAGGAGAAGAGCATGTGAACCTTATTCTCATCAGAATTAACTCAATAAGGGAAAAACATACACAATCAATTGGGTCTAGAAAGCTATTTTACCCTACAAGAAAACAGGAGGGGAAGGGAATAAGAGAAAAGGGGCAAGGCTATTAGAAAAGAGGGCAAATTGGGGCAAGTGGAGGTCAGAAACTAAATGGGTAAATAGAATGGAAAATAATACACAGTAATCATAATGGTGCAAAAAATGTTTGCAAGTCTCTAATAAAGACTTCATTTCTCAAATATATAGGGAAATAAGTTGAACATATAAGAATATAAGTCATTCTGCAATTGATAAATGGTCAAAGGATATTAATAGGAAGTTCTCAAAGTAATTAAAGCTCTCTATAGTCATGCTAAAAATGTTTTAAATATCTATTAATTAGAGAAATGCAAATTAAAATAATTCTGAGGTACCACCCCACACCTATCAGATTGGCTATGTAGGAATTAAATTTATGGTTGAACTAAATGTAAGAGAATGTGGTTGCCGGTTTTTAAAAAATTAATACAGCTCAAGTAAAAAAGACTTTTTAGCAGATTTATTTACAAAAAAATAGGGAAAGAGTGAAAGTAGAGAAATGTAAGAGGATAGAGAAGATATCTATCCTATCACACTAGATATTTGGTTGGCCCCTGCCTCAGCCCAGGCAGGGTTCATTAATTCTCAGTGAGAGGACCGGCCTCCTCCAAGCCAAGGAGGCCTCTCCAGAAACTAATCTCTCCAGAAGCTAGGAAAGGAGTCAGCTTTTCACTCATCCAAGCAGTGGCTCCAAAGGGAGAAGATCCAAGAGCAATCTTGCCAGCGTCCCAAGCCCTCCATGCTCCAGATTCATCCTGAAGATCTTGCAAAGACTTTCCCATAGGAAGTTTAGGCCCTTTTTAAAGACCTTTTTTTACATCACTTCCTATCCCTTCCTTCACTTTATGGGGACTAATTGCAGTCTTTAAATTTGCTTAACATTACCCAGGGGGCCAGTCAGTCACATCTGGAGGTGTAAACCACTTTAGTGAGTGGTTTGTGAACCTCCCCTACTTAACATTAAGTAGGGATGTCTTGCTTTTGGTTGATTAAATGTAAAAGTAGGCAAGGGGAGAGTTAATCCTATCTTCACAGCTATTATGACTGAAAAGGAAAATGGCAAAACTTGGAGGGGATATGGAAAAGTTGGGACATGATACATTGCTGGGAGAGTTGTGAACTGATTCAGTCATTCAGGAGAGCAATTTGGACCTATGCCCAAAGGATTATAACACAGTACATAACCTTTGACCCAGAAATACCATTACTAGGTTTGTATCCCAAAGAGATTTTAAAAAAGAGATTGGGGGGAAGGACCAATATATAAAAAAAAATATTTAAAGCAGCTCTTTTATCAGGGACAAAGAATTGGAAAGTTAGGGTGATGCCCCTCAATTGAAGAGAGACTTGAGTAAATTATAGTATGTGATTGTAATGGAATACTATTATGCTCTAAGAAATGATAAACAGGAGGAGCTCAGAAAAACCTGGAAAGACTTTTATGAACTGAAGTAGAGTGAAATAAGTGCAACTAGAACATTGTACACAATGACAGGAATACTTTACAATGAACAACTGTGAATAGCTTAGCAATACAATGATCCAAAAACTATCCCAAAGGACTCATGATAAAAAAAAAAAAGCCAGTTACTTCTAGAGAGAAAGAACTGAGTCTGAAACCAGAACAAAGCAAACTTTTTTATTTTCTTTTTCTTATTATTCTTTTTATTTATATTGTATGTATTATTTATAATAATAAGAATAATGTTCTTATTATTCATTTTCTTATTACTTGTTTCTATTTGAGTTTCTTTCCAGTAAAGAATTAATGTGGGAAAATATTTTACATGATTACACATGTAAAATCTATATGAGAGTGCTTGCCATGTCAAGGAGGGGTGAGGAGTTGGTGGGGACAGAAGGAAGGAGTGAATTTGAGACTCAATATTCTTTATAAAAATTTCAAATCTATTTTTACATGTAATCGAGAAAAAATAAAAATTTAAATTAAAAAATCAACTATTAAAAGAGGCAGCTAAATGGGACAGTAGATAGAGCCAAACCTAGAGTCAGGAGGTCCTGGGTTCAAATCCTCAGACATTTCCTAGTTGTATGATGCTGGGCAAATAGCTAAATCCCATTTGCCTAGTCCTTGCCTTTTCTGTTTCAGAGTTGTTACTAAAACAGAAAGTAAGGTTTGTTTGTTTTTTAACTCTATAAAAATGAGACCTCAGACTTCTGCCCTACCCTTCCATCTTTATTGGGTCCATGCTGCAGTGTTCACCATTCTAATCCATGGCTACATGAGTGATAATCAATGCTCTTCTCCCTCCCCATTCATTTTCTTTACCATTCCATCTCCTGTCCTCATCTCCTCTGTCTCTGTAACCCTTTCTCCATTTGTCTCTGCTTTTGGTGCTGTTTGCCACTATACAGCTGTGTGTTTCCTTCAGCCATCATGATGTTTCCCAGTGAGTACCCAAAGAAGCAGACATACCTACTCTCATTTCATAATTTCATAAATTATCAATTCAGCCTCTATTTCCTCATTAGCTAGGAGGCTCAGTGGACAGAGTGTTAGGCCTAGAGACAGGATGACTTGAGTTCAAACCCAGTCTCAGACACTCACACCCTGCAGGACTCTAGGCAAGTCACTTAACCCTAATTGTGTAATGCACTGAAGCAGGAAATAGCAAACCACAAAGATACTGATCTTTGCCAAGAAAATCCACACACTGGGTCAAAAGAGTTTGACATGCCTGGAACAACTGAACAACAACAAAAGATAAGGAAGTTGGATTAGACAGCTTTTTAGATTCCTATCAGTTCTAAGTCTGAGATTCTAGGAAGTCATTAAAGTTGGGAGAAAATGAGAGTAACTAAGCCTGGGAGAGTTGAGCAAGAGGGGCTTCTATGTAGGTTAATGCTCTCCAAAATACCTCAGAGGAAGTGGTAGTTATATGATTTTGATTGCTGTTGAGAAGTGTGGCACGATGGTCTTTCATTAACTTTAGTCAGGTCAGCAGGTACCAACTGAGGGGAGCCATAGGATGAGAAGAACCCACAAATAAATTCTTCCCTCTACCCCTTTATAATTAAAAGGCCATAATCCTGGCAATGCTCTTAAGGAACAGAAGTTAACACTCTCAAGTGAATCTTGAGAGGATGTGCAGTTCCAGTCAGTTCAATTACACAAGTATTTCCTGAGGGCAAGCTGCTCCCACCACTACTTTTAATTTTTTAATTAAAATTTTTTCACTCAATGAAAATCTGCCTTCCCTTCCTCCTACCTTCTCTCCTGTCTCTGCCGCCATTAAGAGAAAAAGAAAAACAAAACACCTGTTATGAACATGGAATCAAAAACAACCAAATGATGCATAATCAGCAAAACAAATTCCTCTAGTGGTTGTTGTTTAATCATTTTTCAGTCATTTCCAAATCTTTCTAACCCCATTTGGGTTTGTTTGGTTTTTTTTTGGCAAAGATAATGGAGTGTTTGCCATTTCCTTCTCCAACTTATTTTGCAGATGAAGAACTGAGGCAAACAGGGTTAAATGACTTGCACAGGGTCACAAAGCTCATCCATGCCTGAGGCCTGATTTGAACCAGGGTCTTTCTGACTCTGGGCCCAGTACTCTATCCACTGCACCCTCTAGCTGCCCACATCCAAAAAAAAGAATAATAATAATCTCCACCTGCTAGTTCATCACCTTTCTTTCTGGAGATAGGCAGCATGCTTCAACATAATCTTTTTGGAATCAGTTGGTTATTGTGTTGACTAGAGTTCTCAGGCCTTTCAAAGTTATTTGTCTTTAGAGTAATATCACTATATAAATTGCAGTTCAAATAAGCCATCCCAGGTTTCTTAAAAACTGTCCCCCTTAATCATTTCTTATAGCACAATAGGTCCCATGTAGAAGATACTTTTTAGTTCAGAGCTCTTTCCTCTTGACAATTCTGTACCACTGTGACATTTTAGAGATGAAGAAGCAGAGGTCCCCAGAGGTAAAGTGATATTTCCAGTTACATAGACAGCAAATACATATCAGGACTTAAACCCTGGACTTTTGCCTTCAAACTTGGGCCTCTTTCTACAGCACCGAGTTATACCACAGTTTGCATCCCATCAGGATCTGAGGATCTCTTAGCCCAGAGCTGTATATGAGAATTCCAGCACTGTGGAGCAAATTCAACTAGAAAAGAAAGCAGATGGGTGACAAAGATCTTGGGATCCCCAGAGGTCAGCTCTCACTACTATTGCCACTGATCCTGGGCATCCAGAATTCTTAAATGAAATGTCCAAACCCTGTTTTCTGGTCAATTGTTTTATTTACAGATTTCTTGTGGGTTCTTTCTATGTTACATTTTAAAAAATTATTTTTATATTTCTTGTTATATCAATGAATTCTTGAGTTCTGTTGCTTCCAACCTTTGGAGTTTTTTTGTTTGTTTGTTTGTTTCAGGGTATCCGTTGTTTTACTAAGGACAGATCTGGCTTATACCCTTATTAAATATGTGACTATGGATAAGTCACTTAATCCTGTTCACCTCAGTTTGTCATCTGTAAAATGATCTGGAGAGTGAAATGGCAAACCACTCTAATATTTTTGCCAGAAAAATCCTAAATGGGATCACAAAAAATCGGATGTGACTGAAACTACTGAATAACACCAAGAAAAAAATTGCTTTACTGAGGTTTTCCAGTTTCTCTTCTAAGTCAAAGCTTCTCCTTTTCAATTTGTCATTAAAAAGCTCTAATTTCACTTCCTTCTATTTCTATGTCTCTTCTTTCTTTTCTTTTATTAGGCCTTCCAAACAGTATTGGAATTCTCAAAATCTTTGCTTTCTCTTTTCTGGAGTTCTAGTTATAGCTAAGGCTGAATTATTCTATTCTTCAGCAATTTTCACCAGAGATTCTCTTACCCTTTTAGATGTCTTCATTGTATTTAGAATTTTTTTTTTTTGCTTCCTCATTTCCTCATTCTTTCTGCTGTGTCCTGCCTGTTTTTGGTCTATAGGTATTGTTTCCTTTCTCCTTTTTTTTTAAAATTTTTTTTGTTTAATTTAATTGGAATCTAGCTTATCCAGAACTCCTCAGTCATTGGAGTAGAAAGGGCTTGCTACCAAATCAGGAAAACAGAGTAAATAATCTGTGGCCCAAAAAGGGAGTAGTTGTTGCCAATAGCCCTGACAAGAATGCTTCAATAGAAAGACCCCTAGATTTTAAGGAAAAGGCCCTGGTTTTGAACCCATTCCTGCTACTTACTATCTGTGTGACTTTTCACCAATAACCTCATCTTTCTGAATCTCAATTTTTCACATCTTTAAAATGAAGGGGCTGGTGCTCTTTGTGGTTGCAAAAAACTGGAAAGCAAGGGTATGCCCTTCTATTGGGGAATGGCTGAACAAACTGTGGTATCTGTTGGTGATGGAATACTATTGTGCTCAAAGGAATAAAGAATTGGAGGAATTCCACGTGAACTGGAATGACCTCCAGGAATTGATGCAGAGTGAAAGGAGCGGAGCCAGAAGAACATTGTACACAGAGACTGATACACTGTGGTACAATCAAACATAACAGACTTCTCTACTAGCAGCAATGCAAGAATCCAGAGCAGGGCGGGGGGACTTATGAGAAAGAAAACTAGCCACATTCAGAGGAAGAGCTGTGGGAAGAGAAACACCTGTTTGAACACATGGGCTGATGGGGATATGATTGGGGATGTAGACACTAAATGATAACTCTAGCCCAACTATCAATAAAATGGAATTAGGTCTTAATCAATAATACATGTAAAACCCAGTGGAATTATGCATCGGCTAAGGGGGGTTAGGGGAGTTTGAAGAGAGGGAAAGAACATGTAACATGTAAATATGGGGAAATAGTCAAAATAAAAATAAAAATAGGAAAAAAAACAACAATAAAATGAAGGGGCTGAACTGGATTACCGCAGTATGGCTCAGCGAGTTAAGTACTGGGTCTAGAATCAGAAAGACTAGAATTCAGATGTAACTTTGGATATTTTCTAGTTGTGTAACCTAAGACAAATCTTGTTTGCCTCAGTTTCCTTAACTGTAAAATGGAAGAATAACTATCTACCTCTCAGTCTTGTTATGAGGATCAAAGAATAATGTTGTTAAAGAACTCAGCATAGTGTTTGGCACATAATAGGCATTATATAGGACAGCTAAGTGACTCAATGGATAGAGCCCTGGACCTGGAGTCAGGAAAATCTGAATTCAAATCCAGCCTCAGATACTTATTAGCTGGATGACCTTGGGCAAGTCACTTAACTCCTATTTGCCTCAGTTCCTCCTCTATAAAAGGGAGACACAGGGGGCAGCTGGGTGGCTCAGTGGGTTAAGAGTCAGGCCTAGAGATGGGAGGTCCTACATTCAAATGTGGTCTCAGACACTTCCTAGCTGTGTGACCTTGGGCAAGTCCCTTAATCCCCATTGCCTAGCCCTTACCATTCTTCTGCCTTAGAACCAATACACAATATTGATTCTAAGATGGAAGGCAAGGGTTTAAAAAAATAAAATAAAAAATAATAAAATAAAATGGGGACACACTAGAAAAGGAAATGACAAATCACTCCAGTATCTTTGCCATGAAAAACCCACGTTCTTGTCACATAGAGTTAGGTGTGAGTGAAGTCTAAGATTCTTTCATCTGAAGGTTTCCAGCCTTTTTCCCCCTCTGAAGTTGACTGTAGCTAGCTTATAAAAGCAAGACAAGTTATATTTGCAAGCTAGCCCTCGCAGAGCAGATGACTGTGTTGCCAAGAGACTGAACCTGGTGAGACTTCTGTGTGGCAGCGAGGTATGCCTTCCTGGTCGACCTTTCCTTTGCACTGGTGTTTCTATTCCCTTGTATAGTAGAGCAGAAGCAATTAAGATGTTGTCACTAAAACCAGCTTTGTCACACAGGCTAAACTAGTTTTTCTCCCTAAAAGGCAATGAAATCTCCCTTAAGACTTGATTGATCAAGAGGACTAAGGCTTGAGCCAGCCTTCTAGCTTCCTGGCTGCCTAAAAACAAAACCCCAGCTGCTCAGGACTGACCCACACTCTGGCCAAGACACCTAATCTTGGCAAATATGGAGGCTGAGGTGCTGTGCCCACCTGAACAAATATCACACCTTTTTTGAATATTCTTTAAATGCTGTTAGTAAGTAAACTTCTTTTTTTGGTTCACTGTTAGAGGGTCAACCTAGAAGGGTCTCCTTTCAGTCTGATCTTGATTCTAAAACACCAGACCAACCTGAATCAAGACTGGCCTGCTCTTAGGCCAGTGGTGCTGATGTGGGACCCCAGGTTTACCTCGCACCCCCAAATTAGAGAAGTGTTTCAGGCCAAACTGCAAGCAGGAAAATTCCTTTACTTCCTTGCATCCTTGTGACTACTAACTCTAAATGGGCAAACTTTTTAAAGAGGGGCCAAAGGAAAGGAAATGCTCATCTGTCAGTCTGCTTCTAAGGCAACTCTTTCAAAGTTTCATTGTATTGTGTCCTACTCATTGTAGTTGTTAGATTAGGAATAATGTCGCGGGCTGGATAGAGCATTTCAGGGGCCGCATCTGGCCTACAGCTGTAGTTTGCCTATCACTGGACTAAAACATCAAAAACTCCTGATAAGACCCTGCTGCATCAAAGGGAAAGTCCCCTGAGAGGATTATCCTCCTTAGATCATCCTTTAGGTTTTGAGATACACACAGAGAAACACCTCCAGAATATGCCTTGATACAATTGGGTTGTATCTAAGACATCTATCTGTCCCCAAAACTATGAGGCTCACTTCCTATGTCTTCATGCCAACCACCCCAACTTTGTGCCTGAGTGCATGCCCTCCTCAAGTCACATATTGCCTATTATAAAGAGTATCAAGACCCCAGAAGTGATGTCTTCTGGGAGGCAGCTTTCCATCTATACCGTCCTCCCAGCCAAATTCAATATGAGTTCTAAATGAATAAATTTCTCTTTTTATTTCTAAGCTAAATTATGGAGTCTTGCATTCTTGTAAATGGTACCCTTCCTGAACCCAGGGGGTTCACCTCAAGCCCCCCACAAATGAAAAACTAAAAAATGGGGCCATTAATCCATGCATAAATATCCCTGAAGGCTACAAATTCACTTAGTTTTAAACTGTAATATGATCTGTGTGTCACTGTATTTTTGTCAAACTGCAATAAAAATATACTTGGAAAATGTTTAATAAAATAGTTGACTGCTTCCCCATTACACTTTAGGCTGGTTTGGGCCAAATTGGGAGTGCTATTGGCATCATGTTGGGCACCTTTGGTCTGGAGTGTCTGTGTTATGGATGTCCCTGGTGAGCCTTAGACAATGGGCTGTCCTGCATACAGAAAAAAAGGGGGCTGGGGAAGAAATGAATCTGTGCCACAAGGTCAGAGGCAGGAGCATCTTTGGTAACACCTTCCCCTCCAGGCCATGCTTGTGCCAGAGTTTGTGGGACCCTGAAAGAGTTATAACAGTAAAGCACAAGTTGAGTTATTTCTGACTTCGGCCAAGAAAAATAAGCCAACCCTTCACCTGTGAGATCACCTCATGCCTTCCAAAGGCAGGAAATACAAAAAGACAGATTCCAACCCAGAGAAAGAAAAACTTCCCAATAATTACATCTGGGCCTAAGTGGAATGGGCTCCTTGGGAGGTAGTAGGTTTCTCCTCAGTAAAGGTCTTCAGGCAGAAAGGGGATAACCACTTGTCAGGGATTTCTGTTTAACTCATGTTGGATTTAATGGCCCCGGTAGTCCCTTTCAGCTCTGAGATCCTGTCAAGTTTTCAAAGCATGTTACCTAAATCTGTAGTTTTATGTATTCTGCCTAGCTTAAGTCAGGAAAAATAGGAGTAGATGATAATCTCTTAGGTTCCTAGAGTACAAGTTCCAGTGTCTGTTACTAAACACTACTAAGGTATGGGGACAAACCGATGGGGCCCCTCACCAATTTGTCAGCCTGCTTCCAAGTTATCCACAAACCTAGGCAGGTTTTTAAAGTTTTGTTGATGAATTTTGTTATTTATACCACAAACTTTTCCCAACATACCCCTCCCCACAACAATCACAACCATTGTCACAAGGAAAAACAGTTTAGCAGGGGGCAGATAGGTGTCACAGTAGATACAGCTCCAGGCCTGGAGTCAGAAGGAGTCGGGTTCAAATATGGCCTCAGACACTTCCTAGCCGTGTGATTCTGGGCAAGTCATTTATCCTATTTGCCTAGCCCCTCCTCTTCTATCTTAGACTTGTTACTAGGACCAAAAATAAATTTTTTTTTTTAATTAGCAAAATCAACCAAAACCAATTTCATCTTATAGCCTACATAAACTCTGGCATCTATAATTTTCCACTCTAAATCTAGAAGGAGGTTGTTTCATTATCTGTCCTCAGGAACATGGCTTTTAGCTTATCTATGTAGAGGCATCTATTAATATTGTTTTCATTTGAATTATATTATTGTATATATTCTCCTGCTCTAGTTTATAAAAATACAAGCAGTACGGTTGAATCAACATGGCCCCCATGTTTCTCTGAATGATGGTTTCCAGCAGCTGCCATGAATGAAGGCTTTCGGCATTGCCTGGATCACCACAGAATTGGTCAGCTGGGTCGATGCAAACTTACTGGAAGAAATTCAAGGGTAAGCAACTTTAAGGCTAAAACAGAAAGTGAGAAGAAGATAAAAGAGGGAAGAATAAGGGACGGCTACCACATGAGGGGCACACTGGGAACCATGTTCATCCTAATAATAGATGTTGTGGTTATTAATATGTAATACATATATCTAAGTACCTATATCTAAGTGGTGCAGTGCATAGAATGCCTGGCCTGGAGTCCAAAATATTCATCCTGTTGGTCTCAGTTTTCTCAAATGTAAAATGAGCTGGAGAAGGAAATGGCAAACAATTTCAGTATCTTTGCCAAGAAATCCTCATTTGGAGTCATGAAGAATTAGGAATTGTTGTGGGGTGCAGAGGTGAACCCCTGGGGTTCGGGAAGGATACCTTTTGTAAGACTACAAAACTTAGCTTAAAAATAAAAGGGAAATTTATTAATTTAGAAAGTAATGTTAAGAATGGCCAAGAAGATAGCAAGGTGGAACAGCAAGATGAGGAGCTGTTCCTTGAGAGGATAGCATGGATGGAAAAGCTGTCTCCCAGATGACATCAATTCTGGGGATTTTATACTCTTTACAACAGTGGAGACATGACTCTGTGCCACGGTGAAGACGAGACTCTAGTGTCTCAGGCATTTGGTGGGGTGTTTGGTCATCTAACGGGTCTGCCTGAAGACATAGGGGGTGACCCTCATAGTTTAGGGGACAGATGGATGTCTGAGATACAATTTGATGATATCAAGGAGGTGTATCTCTCTGTCCATCTAAAGGACCATCCAAGGAGGATAATTGACTCAGGGTCTTATAGGAGTTTTCAGATGTTTTGAGTTAGGAGTCACAAGGACAGAAGGGAGCAAAGGAATTTCCCTGCTTATAGTTTGCCTGAAACACTTCTATAGTTTTGGGGGTGCAATGTCCATGCCAGAATGACTGGAAAATGGTGGAACAACAACAACATATATATCTAGGTTCTGAGCTTACTCTCTCAACTCAACGTTGGGTCCCAGGGCAAGGCTACTCCTCCTACTCAGGATTTTAGAATAATAAACTAGGAACTTGGGGTTGTCAACTTGCAATCTGGAGACCCCAAATCTGCCCCAGTCCCCTGAGAACTCATGGAGGGAAGTCCCAGACTTACTTACTTCAGATAGAAAAATAGACTTAAAGGTACACCTAATCAGATGTTTTACCCTAATAGTTTCTCCTATGGTAACAAAGTCCTCTCCCTGATAATCCTGTCTTAGCCTTCCCATTTCCTTGTAACAATGGTAATGCCAATCAATCATACTTCCCTGTCCTTACTTCACCAAATGGTATATAAGTTCCCCAAGTTCTATTGTTCTTTGGAGAAATCATCTAGCCGGGTGCATTCTCCCAGGGATATGTCCCCAGAGCCCTGTGGATTACTGGACCTATCCCTTTTCCTGATTAAAGACTTGGTTTTTCTGACTATTTTAGTAGTTCTGTGTTATTTCCAAGTTAACAGGGTATATTTCTAACACTGTCACTCACAAGTCCCCCATCCAGTGTATTCTCCCAAACATCAATAGACAAGCTGCCATCTCTTCAGCAGAATTAATAAGATCAAGCAAAACAATGTCTGTACTTAGAACAGTGCCCATCACATGGTAAGTGCTTAATAAATGCTTGTTTCATGCATCCTAGCTGTGTGACCCTGAGCAAGTCACTTAATCTCAGTTGTCTAGACCTTAATGCTCTCCTGCCCTAGAACAGATACTTAGTATTGATTCTAAGACAGAAGGCTAAATACTTGTTCCTTTCCCTTCCCTTCCCTTCCCCATCTAACAAACTAGTATCTCATTAATATCAATTTGACCAGTGACATAGAGCAAGGGCAGAATACAAAAACATCTCCTTTCCCTGCCACTGAACCACAATCTCTTCTCCACAGTAACCTACCTAGCCCCTGGCTACAACATTATTTCTCTCACCAGTTCACTTTAGATTGTTGCAGAGCTGATACACGAGTCTTTCTCCTACTTAGAGAACTTGGTGACTCAGCTATTGAATCGGTGCAGGTCACTCCTCAGGGCCAACATCTCTGAGCTGTGTCAACTTGGAAATAACACAGAACTACTAAAGTAGTCAGAAAAACCAAGTCTTTAATCAGGAAAGGGATAAGTCCAATATTTGGTCCTTTACTCAGAGTCCGGCACCAAAACTTTTGCAGGGTCTACGTTCTGGGACTTTTGGGACAATATCCCTGGGAGGGACACCACGCTAGACTCTGAAGGACAAAAGAATTTGGGGAACTTATAGACATTCTGGGGAATGGAGGGACAAAGAAAGAAATATGATTGATTGACATTACCATGGCTACAAGGAAATGGGAGTGTCCAAACTACACTGACAGGTTTGGGAAAGAAACCATAGCCAGAGGCTAAGGTGTCAGGGAATGGGCTACTTACAATGGATACTAAAGGGTAGTTCTTGTGTGGGTCTTCTTGGGACAGGGTCTCTGATAAGATGATAATACTGGGATAGAAGGATATTTAGCATTTGATTAAAATCTGTTACTTCACCTAGCCAAGTCCCTAAAAATCTTAAGGTCTATTGTTCAGTCTGAAACTGCTAGTCTGAGATTCCCTTCAGGGTGGATTCTCACAGGAACAGGGACAAACTTGGGTCTCCAGCTTACAAGCTAGCCCTAAAACTTGGAGTTCATCAGATCTTACTAGGCTACAAGTTTGGGAGTTTCTAGATTCCATGTTGACAACTGGATCATGGGTGCTGTCAGCAGAGTCTGCTTTGACCCCCTGTTGCTGGACCTCTATTGGTTCTTCTGACCTTTCTAAGATCACAAAGTCACAATCTGTTCCAATACTCATCCACTTAAGATCAGGAAAGGGGAAAAATAACAGGGGTGGAAAAAACAGATAGTCATGTTCATGGCCCCACAGTGGCCCATGTAGGTGGATTAGGCAGCAGGCATCAGAGCCTACTACCTCGCTCTCTTCCTACCCAGAGGCTTACAGCAGTTCCTGTTCACTCAAAAACCACCAGGGACAGTGAAAACTTAAAGCTATTTGTACCTCTCATATGCCCACTCAGTTCTGATTCAACAGTCAATTAAAATATTGTCTGTCCCAACAAAGTAAGCTGACAGGAAACAGGCAACAGATACCCAGGTGTGCTCTGAATTAAGGGTATAGCCCCTCCATTTATGAGTCATCTGCACATTTCCGGAAGAAAGCTCACCAAACCTAAACTTCATGTGGGTTGATTCCAGGCAATGCATATTGTGGAGGTATGGAGATGTGACCCTCCCCACTGATGGTCCCCACTACTATAGACAGCTTCCTGTTCATGCTAATGATAGGGTTGAGGGCTAATGTGGCAACACTGTAGATCAGTGAGATTATTTCCATTCTTGTTGATGCCACCTCTGGGGATTTGATATGCCAATTCAGCACTTGAGACCTCCTTCTTTATAGGGGTTATTACTGCTACAGGACTCTAAGGAAAGTCCCTCATCCCTTGACAAAAGGCACTGGAACGCTGACATCAAGACACAACATCTCTAATAGTCATCAAGGCAATGATAAATCCTACTCCAACCTCCCACAGATTGAGAGTGTCCATTGTAGGATGACTCAACCAGATATCTTAGACTCAAAACACTAGTTGGGAGCCTGAGAGGAGGAAGCTTTGGGTGTGATTGTGTTTGATGTGGCTTATGCTATTTTTCTTTTGATGCTTTCTTGGCACTGTGATACTTTCTATTTTAAGTTATTCATTCATATTCTTACTTGGATATGAGATATGTAATAGATGAAATTTTCTGGCTTGTCTAAGGTGAGCATTCAGTGGGTGGGGGCTCAAATTATCCTCATCAAAAACAACAACAATAATTAAAAATATCATTCATAGAGTGCCTACTATGTGCCAGGCTAGCACTTTATAAGTACTATCTCCCTTTATTATCACAACTACAGTAGGAGGTAAGTACTGATTTTATTATATTATTACCCCCACTTTATAGATGAGGAAATTGAGACAAACAGAGGTTAAGTGACTTATACGAGGTCACTCGGGTCAAATTTTAATTCAGGTCTTCCTGAGTGATTTATAACTCAAAATTGGGCAAGTCTCTGGGGTAGAACCCTGTCACACAAGTCTTCTATATTTCTCTGAATTCTTTTATTTGCTATTGTTTGTGGTTCAATAACATTATGTTCACATGCCACAATTATTCCTCAGATGAGAGGAACTCTGCTGCTACAAAAAGTGCTACTATTATATTTTGGTATATATGGGATCTTTCTTTTTGCCTTTGACTTCTCTGGTACCACTCAGTAGTTGGATCACTGAAGCAAAAGTTATGAACAGTTCAGTCCTACTTTTCTCCTAGCATTCCAAATTATGTTTCAGAATGGTTGGATCAGTTTACTGGGACTTTTGTGTCCTTAGGTAGAATATTCTTTGCAGGACCTGGGACTGGAGATATCAAACATACAGGTCTCCCAGAGGGTTGTTTCATGAAAGTGGTGAAAGTACCATAAAGCCACACTCAGACAAGAGACAAGTTTGCTTACATGAAAGCTAATTCTAATCATCAGCTACCCCACTTCCCAACAATCTTGACCCACTTAGGCAAATTCTCCAATTCCTTCCCTCTATGAAGAGATTATTGCTGTTGTTTAGTTATTTTTCAGGCACATCAATTCTCCTTGACTGCACTTGGAGTTTTCTTGGCAGAGTTATGGAAGAGGTTTGCCATTTGCTTCTCCAGCTCATTTTACAGATGAGGAAATTGAGGCAAGTAGCATTAAGTGACTTGCCCAAAGTCACACAGCCAGTAAGTATCTGAGGCCCGATTTGAACTTAGGAAACTGACTCTAAGCCTGACACTTTATCTACTGTACCACTTAGTTGCCCCCAACGAGGAGATAAACAGAAATTATTAAGGCTTTTATTGAGAGATAAGACTGTGTTGGTAAATATTTGACAACTGGCTCACTAGGAAAATATATACAACTCCCCCCCACACTTTTTTAAACCTTTACCTTCTCTCTTAGAATTTTAGAATCCATACTAAGTATTGGTTCCAAGGCCAAAGAATAAGAATTAGGCACCTGGGGTTAAGTTGTTTGCGTAGGGTCAAGCAGGTAGGAAGTGACTGAGGTCAGATTCAAACCCAGGCTCTTCTGTCTCCAAGCCTGGCTCTCTATATACCAAGCCACACAACACACTTTTAAGTTGAATCTACATTGTTAACATTTTCTCCATCACTTTCTTAAGTCTAGTCAACCAACAAAACAATAAATCTATCCCTGACATGACTTTTTCTAATTTCTCAGGTGTAAATCTTCACTTTGAATATTTGTCAGTGTTTCTCAGGTTCAGGCTAGCTGGGCCAGGTCCCTCCTCAAAAGTACTTAGACAGGACATGCCTCCCTAGTGTTGTGAGGAAGATTAGGTAGTAATTAATTAAGAATTAAGGTTCATCTAGCAGGAAGGCTGGAGCATTCTAAGATGGAATGAAGGGGCAGGAAGGAGGTGCTTGTGCCCTGAGAGGGACTCCATTAGGGGTTGACAAAAAACTGTTGTTAGCCCTGGGAGATCTCAGAGTAAAGGACACCCTGATTTCCCTGGGATCCTGAGTGGTGGTGATTTCCAACAAGAGGACAAGACCAACAGAGAAGCACCAAGAAGAGTAGAAGTTTGGGATCTGGTAGACAGCATCTCAAGCACACTCTTTCTTCTCGGATATCTTGGACCACCTAGGCTTTTGGCGTCCTGATCATCCTTGGATAACCGTGAGCCCCAAAGCCACCCTCAGCCCTTTAGCTGTGCTCATCAAATCTGGCTGGAACCAGGTTTGATGCAGCCCTCTCTGTGACTCCTGCACTGCTCCTTTGGCCCTGTCTGCTAGATCACTAACATTAGAGTAGAGGAGTCCTCCCCTTGCCCTGTGGTTTTGTCATTAGATTTTAAGTATAGAAATCCCTTTCCCACCTTTTAGTTAAACATAATTAAACCAGTTAAACCCTTTTACCTTGCTTGCTTGTTTCTAGACTCTGGCCTAGGGGAAGCTGGGTGACCAACTGCCATTCCTGTGTTAATTCCAGTAAACTCTGGTCTATCCTGGTCCAGTCTCTCCTACAACCCAGTGTGTGTACCCACAATCATTAGATTTATTGTAACATCCCTGGTGCCCTCCATTACCTATTTTTCACACTAGGAATATCCCAAGGCAGCCACACAAATGCATGACATAGTCTTGGGCCCAAAGTGAGGAAAACTTGGGTTCAAATTCCACTTCATATTCTAGCTATGTGGTGCTGGACAAATTTCTTTAGTTCTCTGCCTCAGATCCTTAATATATAAAATGAAGGCATGAGACTCAATGGCCCTTAGAAATGTTCCTTGGGAAGGGCAGGAGAGGGGGGAGAAGAATAACAAATATTTTCAAAAGGTAGGATCCCCAAACCCTACAGGTAAAGAATTGCTCAGGCTACCCTATCCTGCTTATTTTAGCTTGTGAAATCACCCAGGCACTACTGGTGCTGGTCCTAACAATCTAGCCTAACTGTGTTCATCATGGGATGGGTGGGGAGTGGATGGAACAGCTCCTCACAGTACATCCTCCCAGCTGTTTTGGCAGAATTTCTGTTCTTCCTCAGCTGGACACTTGATACCTTTTCCACTTCCTCAGTCCTGGAATGTTTATTGACAGATCATGTGGGGTTTCCTGGCAGCATGGGCAATCCTTTCCCAGGACATATAGACTTGAGGCAGCTGGGTGGCTCAGTGGATAGAAAGCCAGGCCAAGAGAGATGAAAGATCCTGGGTTCAAATCTGGCCTCAGACACTTCCTAGCTGTGCAACCCTGGGCAAGCCATTTAACCCCTGTTACCTAGCCCTTACTGCTCTTCTGCCTTGGAACCAATACTTAGTATTGATTCTAAGACAGAAAGCAAGGCTTAAAAAAAATAAAAAGGTACCAAGCAACAATTTGAGAATCGTTCACAATCCATCAAACCAATGATCATGATTTAGAGCAAAAAGAGACTTTAGAGGTCACTGAGTCCAACCCAGAACACAGAGATTTGTGTTCATTATTTGTCAAGCATCCATCTGTGCGCCAGCTGCAAAGGGGAGTTTGTCTATGGTCGATGGTGACATCCTTACAGAAGTGACTCCTGACCTGGGATTTCAGATTCCTGTGGCCTTTCCACAACATCTCTTCAGAGTCAGCTTCAACAAACTCATTAGCAACTAGGTACCCCCCAAAAGAGACTGAGAACTCTGCATTTATTAGGTAGTTGCTCTTCAGTTATGTCTGAGTCTGTGACCCCATTTTGTGTTTTCTTAGCAAATATACTGGAGTGGTTTGTCATTTTCTTCTCATTTCCTTCTCCCAGCTCATTTTAGAAATGAGGAACCTGAGGCAAATAGGGTCAAGTACTTGCCCAAGGTCACCTAGCGAATAAGTGTCTGAGCTTAGATTTGAACTCAGAAAGATGAATCTTCCTGACTTCAGGCCTGGTGCTTTATCCACTGTTCTACCTAGATGCCCTTGCCCCCTACCTGCCCTTAACTGCATTTATTAGGTAACAGTCAAAATCTTTGGTTTCATCAGATATAGGAAATCTACAGTGGTACAGTGGGGCAACTTCTCTGTAATATTCAGCTTAGAGCATCATCTTGGGCACTGAAGGTATCAAAGGAAAAAAATAGCATAAACCAAATCAAACACAATAAATCCTTAAATGATTTGGTGATTGTCATTTGGCTAGTATGTGCTGGAGGGAGAATTTGAACTCAGTGCTTCCTCACGCCAAGAAAATCTCTATAGTCACTGTGCAACATGAGACAGTCAACTGCTTTTAGAGACAGGGAACAGGTGTTCAATTCCCAGTTCAGTTATTTACTATCAGTTTGATCTTAGACAAGTCATTTCTCTTCACTAGGTCTCAGTTTCCTCATCTATAAAATAAGAAGGGTGAATTCTATTACTTTTAAGTTTTATTCTATCTTTAAATCTGGAATCCTCTGCTGTGATGCCACTCACAATATTTGTACAATATGTTCTCCAAATCCAGAATTCCCACAGAAAGGAGAAACAAACAACCTTTATATCTAGAAGGGCAGGGTTGTGATCTGCATTTAATTGCTAAGAGAGTGAGGTGAGGGGTGGAGGATATGGGAAAGACGAAGGAATATATATATATATATATATATTCCTTCCTCTTTCTCATATCTCATATATTTCTCATATATATCATTTCTCATATATATATGAGAGAGAGGAGAAGGGAGAGAGAAAAGGGGGGGAAAGGAAGAGAGAGACAGAGAGGAGAGAGAGACAGAGAGAGGGAGGGAGGAAGCAAGCAAGGGAGGGAGGGAAGGAAGGAGGAAGAGAAAGAACAGAAACAGAGGAGGGAGGTAAAGAAGGAGGAAGAGGAAGAAAGTGAGGAAAGAAGGGAGATGACAGATAGAGACAGTGGGAGAGAGAAAGGGATAGAAAGAGAGAGGGAGGGAGGAAGAGAGAGGGAGGGAGGAAGAGGAAGGGGAGAGGGAGGGAGGGAAGGAAGCAAGGAAGGGAGGGAAGGAAAAAAGGAGGAAGAGAAAGAACAGAGACAGAGAGAGAAGGAGGAAGAGGGAAGAAGAGGGAGAAAGAGAGGGAAGAAGGGAGATGACAGGGACTGAGACAGTGGGAGGGGGAAAGGGAGAGTAAAAAGACTGAGAAAAACAAAATCAATTGATTAGACTTTCTGAGACTGCTGTAGCTATGCTTCAGATTGGAAAGCACTAAAGGCCATGCATGTCTCTTTGCCAGAAGAGTAAAACAAACCATAAGTGAATATGCAGTTCTCTCAGTGGGGATATGACTACAAAGTACCCAACACAATGAACAGCAAAGCCTGACAGCCAGGGAGCCTTCCTGTCATATGATTCACAACTCCATCCATAGCTGCTTACTCTTATCAGGCCAGGAAATCTCTACCGGAGCTAGGGATGTAGATGGTTTCATTATCTGCATTGGCCACAATGGCACCAAGCATGGGATGTGCTCTATCCACTGATGTGCCAGAGACGGATATCCCATCTACAGGCTGCATTTGGGGATCTAGGCCACTTGAGCCTTAGCCTTCCTCACATAACCCATCCCAGCAAGAGTTATTGTTGTTATGGTTAGCTATTTCCACTTTTGGCTTTTCTTTGTGGAGATACTGGACTGGTTTGCCATTTTCTTCTCTGGTTCATTTTTATAGCTGAGGAAACTGAGGCAAACTGGATTAAGTGACTTGCCCAGGTTCACATAGCTTGTAAGTGTCATAGGCCACATTTGAACTCAGGTCTTCCTGATACCAGGCTCAGCCCTCTATCCATTATGCTACCTAGCTGCCCAGGCAAGAGCTGCCCCAAGGCGAAAGTAGGCAGTGGATGTTCAGTGCCCCTCATTGCCTACCCAAGCACAGTCCCAAACTCTCATAATTCACACTCCTCTTTATTTATCCAGGGTTATCCAGAGTACCATACCCCACCGACCCAGTTCTACTCCAGCACACTCCTATGACCCCCCTTTAAAACTAGACCCTCCATATACCATGGCCCAGACAACCCACCCTCCCCCCTACATACACTTTCCACTCTGCTAGTCTTATACACTGAATCTATCCCAGTGGATGATAATGAATATGTTTTTTTCCCCAGGCAACTTATTTGCATTTTAACAGAAGCTTAGTCTATTTTTATCCATTAAAAAAAAAAAAAACCCCGTATTGATTGGAGCCTCTGCTAAATGGTCTGAGGCTGGGTTAACCATGCTTGAGCGAAGCCTGGAGAGTCAGCCTACCCTGTCATAACCCAAAGCACCATTCTTCCCTGACTGAGTGAGAGCCATCCAAATTACTAGCATAGTACCTTGGAGGAACCCAGCTTCCACAAGGTTAGTTTTGGGAGCATAAACCAGCAAAGTGACAGCAGAAATCACAAGGAAGGTATTAGAGATTTCTTCCTTTTAAAGGCCTGTCTTGTGCCTCCACATGGTAGACCTGGTTCCACTCCTCACTCTCTAGATTTCTGTACGTCTTTTCCCCTCCCCTTCTAGCTCCCTTTTCTATAGACTCCAGAGGGTAGATTTCAGGGGCTCTATAAACTTTGAAGGGAACTAAAATCTACTTATAATTTAGCATTTACTTCAATTATTTAAATATATCATTCTGATAGGGTCCATGGCCTTCCCCAAATTGGCAACAGGGTACATGCTTCAAAAAAACCCAAACAGTTAAGAACCCCTACCTTTTATATATTTTCTTCCTCTATTAGCACATATGCTCCTTGAGGGCAAGGATTGTCTTTTGGGCTTGTTTTTGTATCCCTACCACTTAACACAGTGCCTGGCACATAGTAATAAATCCTCTCTGTCTATCTTATCTATCTGCCTACCTACTCACCTCTCTCTGTCTCTGTTTCTCTGTCTGTCTCTCACTCTCACTTTCAGTCTCTCGTAGTCTCTCTCCCTCCCTCTCCTCCTTCTCCCTTTCCCTCTCCTCTCCTTTCTCTCCCTCTCCTATCTCTCTCTCTCTCTCTCTCTCTCTCTCTCTCTCTCTTTCTCTCTCTCTCTCTCTCTCTCTTTCTCTCCCCTTTCTCACTAGTTATGTAAAGAACCAGCTCATACATATAATTCTCATGTGGCTTTGAATCACCTGTGGAGGGAAGCTAGAAGCTGGAAAGCAATGGGTTAGAACTCGAGGCCAGAGAGAATGAGACACAAAAGGATCCGAGAAACAAGAAACACAGAGACAAGACATTAGTGTGGTGTCATCAGGTCAGCCTGTCAGCTTCTCCTCTGAGAGAGAAAGAGAGAGAGAGAGAGAGAGAGAGAGAGAGAGAGAGAGAGAGAGAGAGAGAGAAGTGAGCGGAACTGCCTTTATTAAGGAAAGTAGCAATGGGGGTTGTGGGATGTCAATCAAACAGGTGGCATGGCAGAAATATTAGCATAATATTGGCAATCAATTACAAGATAAAGGAATGGATACCAACACAATGGTATAGCCAGTGCCCAACAAAGAAGCTCATTTGAAAGTCCTTCTTCCTCCAGAGCACTGGGACCATCTCAGTCAGATATAAAGTGTATGTCTTTGACATTACAAAGAAGCTATTGAAATTGCTTGCCAGCTTTCCAGACTGCAGATCACAAGAAAGGCTTGATTTCTAAGTTCCACAAAATTTAAGACCCAACCAATTTAAGGATTCAGAAATCCATCATGTGAAATATTAGAAATATATCCATGTCTGGTCCATGAACACTTTGCTCCGAAGAGTCAGCTTTTGAATACATCTTTAATACCTTCATAATTCGTTAAAACGGAAACCCTATAAGTTATCTGGAGGAACACAAGCCCTGATATATTCTACCAAGATGGAATGGCTTTAAGTATGGGGCTGGGGCTGGCAACCCCTATGCTCTGAGAGGATCAACCAATGCCAAGTAAAGAATCAACAAAAGGCTGGCCACCAGGTGATAAATGATTTTGTCCACAGGAAGTCATGAATACTATCTACTATGGTGCAAAAAAGTTTGTAACATACAATGCATGCATATAGATTATTTACTATTATATATGTTAAATCATGTGATGAAGACACTAATTAGACTTATACTTCTTAATGCATCGATCATACTTTATTAATCAAAACATAAAAATGATAACTTCTAAAGAACATTAAATATTATGAGAATTTGTTTTTATATATTGTATTAATTCCTATCTATATTAGGGAGAATTACTATCTATTCTTGTATTTTGGATCTGGGTTAAAGATTCTATCTAGTCTACTGCTTTTTGCATTTTCTTTGTCCTTGGGAGTCCCAAGGAATGTTTTCCTTTTTAACAGAATTTAATTAATAAATGAAGTGGACCAGGATTCTTTAACTGTATAGTTACCTATTCACCTGTGGGGATGGGGAAGGGTAGATAGGTTTATTGACCATCTCTTAATTAGCTCTCACCAACTGAAGCTGTCTTGGGATGGCCATGGGAGGGGCTGAATAATGAGCTCCTAAAAATCTATTTATTAAGCAGCCTGACCCAGCTCAAGTCGTTCCTAGTTGCAAGAGAGCCATGGAGACCTATATCACTTTATTAGTTATGATGCTGGCCTAATCTATAAATCTGATATAGTCAATACACTTATTTTCTTACCCATAAATCAGTCTCTGAAGATAACTTTAATCTTGATGCTAATAGAGAGGTTCTGATGTGCTGCTTTTGTATGGAACTAGACAACATTGTTCTCTCTCTGACACACACACCCCCCTCAGAGGTGGTCCCCTGGCAAGTCTCCAAAATTGTCATCAACCAATTAGGACAGCCTTCTAGCCAACCTGGACTTACTCTAGTCTCAAGCCCAGGGAAAGGAAAAGCCAGTGTTATTCATGACCTACGATAAGATATAGATGGCTAGGGTCTCAAGTGGCTTTTTTGTACTTTTAGCCATGGGTGTTCCTAGGTTGTTTAACACATGATTTGATTAGTAGTTCAAAATTGCTGACATTTTTAATATTTTCATTGGTGAGACCTTTTATCAAATGGTTCACATATGTTTATCAGTTGTTTAAGAACACATACATTAGGGGCAGCTGGATAGCTCAGTGGATTGAGAGCCAGGTCTAGAGACAGGAGGTCCTAGGTTCAAAACCAGCCTTGGACACTTCCCAGCTGTGTGACCCTGGGCAAGTCACTTGACCCCCATTGCCCACCCTTACCATTCTTCCACCTATGAGCCAATACACAGAAGTTAAAGGTTTAAAAAAATTAAAAAAAAAAAGAACACATACGTTATACTACAATATACCACTCAAGTACTTATATTATTACTAAAAATTAATTTACTTAAAACAACTCAGTCACAAGATGGAGACTTAAAACAAAATGCAATCAGTTATGCTATTGACTGACTTACCAAGTAAGAAAACTGTTATCACTACATCATCAGATATACTGTTGAAAAATTTATTCCTACTATCTTGTTGATGCACTAAAACTTATTCTCTGAGGTAGGTGGTTCAATGGATAGGGCCCTGAGTTTGGAGTGTGGAATGTCTGAGTTCAAATCCAGCCCTACACACTGACTAGCTGTATGAGTGGGGAAAGTCACTTAAGTTCTATTTGCTTTAATCCATTAGAGAAGGAAATGGCAAACCATTTCAGTGTCTTTACCAAAAAAAAATCTCATATGGGAACTATGCTCAAAGGGCTATAAAAGATTGCCTGCCCTTTGATCCAGCCATACCACTGTTGGGTTTGTACCCCAAAGAGATCATAGATAAACAGACTTGAATGAAAATATTTATACCTGCGCTTTTTGTGGTGGCAAAAAAACTGGAAAATGAGGGAATGCCCTTCTATTGGGGAATGGCTGACCAAATTGTGGTATATGCTGGTGATGGAATACTACTGTGCTCAAAGGAATAATAAACTGGAGGAATTCCATGTGAACTGGAAAGACCTCCAGGAATTGGTGCAGAGTGAAAGGAGCAGAGCCAGAAGAACATTGTACACAGAGACCAATACACTGTGGTAAAATAGAATGTAATGGACTTCTGTACTAGCAGCAATGCAATGACCCAGGACAATTCTGAGGGATTTATGGAAAAGAACGCTACCCACATTCAGAGGAAGAACTACAGGAGAGGAAACACAGAAGAAAAGCAACTGCTTGAACACATGGGTTGAGGCAGACATGATTGGGGATGTAGACTTGAAACTACCACACCAATGCAACTATCAACAATTTGGAAATAAGTCTTGATCGATGACACATGTTAAAACCAGTGGAAATGCGTATCGGCTGCGGGGTGGGGGGAGGAGGCAGGGGAGGTGAAGGGGAAAATAAGAGCATGAATCATGTAACCATGATAACTTTTCTAAAAACTAAAAATTATTTAAAAAAAAAAAAGAAAGATAAAACAAATGAAAAAAAGAAAACCTCATACAGCACTAATTCATTGTTGGTGAAGTTGTGAACTGATCCAACTATTCTAGTGAGCAATTTGGAACTCTGGTCAAAGGGCCATAAAACTGTATATACCTTTGATCCAGCAATACCACTACTGGGTCTGTATCCCAAAGAGATCAAAGAAAGAGTAAAAGGACCCTTTTATGATGGCAAAGAATTGGAAACTGAAGGGATGCACACCAATTGGGGAATGGCTGAACAAGTAATGATAAATGATTATGACGGAATACTATTGTGCTATAATAAACAAGAGGAGTTCAGAAAAACCTGGAAAGACTTATATGAACTGCTACAAAGTAAAGTGAGCAAAATCAGGAGAACACTGTACACAGTAACAGCAAAATTGTACAATGATCAACTGTGAATAACTTGACTATTGTCAGCAATATAGTCATCCAAGAAAACCTGATATGGAGTTAGGAAAAGTTGAAAACAACTGAATGACTAAACAACAACAAAACTTATTTTCACCACAAAGTTATAACATGCACAATGGGAGGAGTACTCACATGGAGAAAATTCCAAAATTATAAAATCTCAGAATAGGAAGAGACCTTAGATGTTAGCTGAATTAGGGACAAGATTAGACGTTTTCCTTCTGAAAGGGAGGGACCTACTCATGAGTATATGAAGCACCCAGAAGGACAGTGAAAGTCAGAATGAATTCTGAAAGGGGAAGCCATGGTTCCAAAGATAAATATCATAGCTGTGTTTTTGTTCTACCAGGTTCAGGCAACCCTCTTTTTGCGATCATGTCCCCTTCTTCTCTCCAGTGTTATGGCAGGGAAATGTTTCTTTTACCATTATGTCTCCGCACAGTCCTTACCTCACAGGAAGTGTTCAAGGATTGTAGCTAACTAAATAATTTTATTCTTTCTGTAAGGGGAATAAAGATAGGATTTATGTTTTCCATGACTTGATGCTAAAAATCAGGACAGAGCTGGGGTAATGGGCAGGATGCAAATCCTGAATCTTGTTCACAGGGCAGAGAATTTCTTTGGGGGGGGGGGGAAGTTTCCCAAAACCACTCACTGTTTCTTCTTTCTCTACTCCAATACTTGAAATTATTTTACTGTTCATTCATATTCCATTGTCCAGACTCTCACCAAACTTTTTTGATTATATACCTCCTATCAGTTAAAAAAAAAAGCAGTTATCTCCAATATGTGTATAGTTACCTATTTATGAATTATATCCAGGTACTACTATAGTAATAATTCCGTAAAACTAAAACATCAAGTCCATTTGAAGAAGACTCTCTTTGTTGGTAGAATTTGATTACTCAATGTTCCATCTTTGTACAAGGGGGAGAATTATTGAGAACTTGGGAAAGGAGAAATCTTTTTTTTTTCTGGCTTGAAACTTCAAGAAAAAAAATATATATATATATATAATTACAGATTACTTTTAGAGAAAGGTTTCTGAAGAGAGAGAAGGACTCTGGGAAGAACCTGACATGTAGAGGAGCTGGCACTTCAATCATATCTCTATACCCAGCTTAACCACACTAGAGACTGGGGAATTTCCCTTGAATGAGATCTAAGTCTTTCTATTTTGGTTGAATTGAGATATCTTGCTCCCTCTAGGAAATATCATCACTATGTGCTTTGTTTGTGTATTCTCATCTGTATAACTCCTCTGATTTCCATTTGCTTTATGCTTGAATAAATGGTTTATTTGCTATTCATTATGTGTCATCTTTTTGTAACTGGTATTTTGTGGGAATAGAATTGTCTTGGAAAGATAGCTTGGAGTACTCCTCCTTCCCCACTAAAGGAAAGTGATCAGAAGAAAAGTTTGAGCCAAAAAAATTTTGCCTGGACTAACAATACTTAGGAAGGCATATAGACATAATTCTAGCTCAGTATCCCACCCTTGCTGAGAAGAGGAGAATGGCCAGTCTTGTGGCTCCATTCACTTACTGTCCTGGTAGGAATCAAAGTTTCCCCTGAAGAAGGATAGGTGAAGATGCTATCTATTCAAACTTCCCAGGGAGCTATATTCAGACAGTTCTATGTGGACACACATGGTATACATGGACAACACACATATACCCCATATACAGACATTTGAAAATGTATACAAAATGGAAAAATTTTTAATTGTGAGATAAAGATAAAATAACATTTGTTCCTAAAGTCATTAAAAAGCCCCAGAATTTTGTTGCATAGGGGAATGGCATGATCAGACCTTCACAAAATCATTTGGCAGAGGCGTGGCAGACAGATTGAAGAAGGAAGACTTGAGACAGGATGACCAATTAAGAAGCCATTCTAAGAGAACAGAGGAGAGATGATGAAGTCTTGAAATAGGATGGTGACTGTGTGAGAAATGTGGAGAACCCACAGGATTTGGCTACTGGTTGGAAATGGGTAATGAGGAAAAGTAAAGAGTCAAAGATGACACTGAGGTTGTTAAAATCTGGATGACTGAAAGGATGGTAGTGCCCTTGATAGTAATAGGGAACTTTAGAAGATGGGTGAATTTGGAAGGAACAATAAAGTAATTTGATCTTCAAAGCAGATCACACTCCAATCATGCTTGCATATCCTTGGTGACTCACTCAAAACTATCCAAAATAAAAAAGGAGGAGGTGGGACTCTTACTCACCATTTACTGTCATAAGCATAGAGCCCACCCTCCAAAGGCACCAAATCTGACACCACTCTGAAAAGAAGGAAATTTGTATAGCAGACAGAGAGTTAGGAAACAAAGATAGAAGTGGTTGCATTGGAAATAAGTTTCTATTATTATTTAGGGGAAGGAGGGATGTGAAACTGTTCTTCCTTCAATTGGTTAATTAAAAACCCCTTGGAGCCATGCCAGGGACCCACCAGGATACTCTACTATGGTGACCTTTGATCTATAAAGCTTCTCTTTTTTTGTTGGTATGTGTGGCTGATAAAAGATGAAATGACTTAGGAAACAAAGCTTCAGCTTCCAAGCATTTCAATTTATTAAGCAATACATGAAAACCTTTGACCCAGCAATACCACTACTAGATCTGTATCCTATATCAAAACTAGGGGGAGAAAGACTTATTGTACAAAGATTATAACAGCTCTTTTTGTGGTGGCAAAGTATTGAAAAATGGAGAAATATCCATTAATTGGGGAATGTGGTATATGATTATATTGGAATACTATTATGCAATAAGAAATGACAAATGGAACAATCGCAAAACAAACAAAAAAAACCTATACTTATATGAAGTGATAAAAAGTGAAGTGAGTAGAACCAGAAGAATGCTGCAACAATGAACAATGATCACCTGTGAATGATTTAATTATCATCAGCAATTCAAGACAACTCTAAGGGACTTATAACAAAAAAGCCTATTTACTACCATAGATTGAACTGATAGGGTTCAAATGCAGAATAAAGCTTGCCATTTTCCCCTTGATTTCCTTCATGAATTTTTTTCCTAGTATAAATGATGTCTTCTTTCACAACACAATCAACATAGAAATATGTATTGCATGATAACACATGTAAAATCTATATCATATTACCTACTATCTTGGGGAGGGGATAAGGAAAGGAGAGAACATGACAAATTAATTATTTTGCAGAAAATAATTACTAAAAATTGTATCTACATGTAACTAGAAAAAATATCAGACAGATAGACAGACAGAGATGGATAGATAGATAGATAGATAGATAGATAGAAAATTGCCTATCAAATCAGACCCCTTCCTCAGCTTTAGACTGGGCCCCAAATATAGGAGTAAAATACAATTTTTAAAAATTAATCAAATAAGATTAATTAATTAAAATAAAATAATTAACCAGGACACAAAATTAGATAATATGATTTCTAATTGGTAGAAAGATTAGGGACTTATTATTTTATTTTTAAATTTTATTAACAATTTTTAACTTTATTAACAAATCAACAAAGGTGAAATTGCTTTTTCATTTTTGATGCTGATAATTTGATTCTCTTCTTTCCTTTTTCAATCAAATTAACAAATGCTCTATTTTGTTTTTTCATAGAACCAGCTCCTAGTCTTATTTATTAGTTCAATAGTTCTTTGACTTTTGACTTTATTAATTTCTTCTTTGATTTTTGGGATTTTCAATTTATTCTTTAATTGGGGATTTCTAATTTGTACCTTTTCTAGTTTTTTAAGTGAATGTCCAATTCATTGATCTACTTTTTCTCTGTTTTATTGATATAAGCATTCAGAGATATACATTTTCCTCCAAGTACTGCTTTGGCTCTATCTCATAAATTTTGATATGTTGTCTTCTTATTGTCATTCTCTTCAGTGAAATCAGTGACTGTTTCTATGACTTGTTCTTTTACTCATCTATTTTGAAGACTTAGATTATTTAACTTCCAGTTAATTTTTTTTTACATTTTTTTTTAAATTTTAAACCCTTAACTTCTGTGTATTGACTTATAGGTGGAAGATTGGTAAGGGTAGGCAATGGGGGTCAAATGACTTCCCCAGGGTCACATAGCTGGGAAGTGTCTGAGGCCGGATTTGAACCTAGGACCTCCTGTCCAATTAATTTTTAATTTGCCTTTCCATGAATTCTTATTGATTATAATATTTATTGCATTATGATCCAAAAAAGGTTAATTTATTATTTTTGCTTTTCTGCACTTGGTTGTAAAGTTTTTATTCCCTAGGACATGGTCAATCTTCGAAAATGTACCGTGTGTTGCTGAGTTAAAGTTCTCTAAGTAACAGGTGGAGGTGGTCCAGTTTCCCAGCCACATAGGACTAGGTTCAAATAATGCAGTAAGATTTTCTCCCAGTTCCCAAAACTGGATAAAGTTTTCTCACAAGACAGGAATTGGATCAGACCCATAACTGAATAGAAGAGAACTGAGTTATTTGTCAGAATTGAATCATAAGATGGAGTCAGTGTGGTTCATTCAATTATCTCGATTCCCACACCAGTTGCTATTCCAATTTCCTCAGTTCCCTCATATATCTACCAGCATCATTATCTATAATAGCTAAGTGGCCAAGTGGAAAGAGGACAAATGTCAAAGTCTGTAAAACCTGAATTCAAATCTTGCTTCAAACAGTTACTAGCTGTATGAATCTGGGTAAGTCAACTTCTCTCAGTCTCAATAAAAATCTATAAAATGGGGATAATAGAAACCACTTCATAAGATTTTTGTAAATAAAATTAAATAACATGTGTAGATTACTTTAAAAAACTTAGAGAATTATATAAATATTAGTTTTTATTCTCATAATTGTTATTATTATTAATAATTGTTTAGATTATAAGCATCTATTTGTAATGAATAGGAGTCATATCTTGTACAATGCCTATCATAGCACCAAGAATATATCATTGGACCACAATATTTCAGAGCTGGAAAGGGCTTCAAAGGAAAATCAGTGCAGTGATAATTCAGTAGTCAAAAGAGTGACAGAGTGTGAACAGACATTTACTCTGAAGAATGAAGAACTAGGTTCAAATGCCACCTCTGGTATTCCTTGACTGTGTGACCTTGGCAAAGTTACTTTATCTTTCTTGGTCTCAGATCCCTATATCAGGCTCTTGAGATAATTTTAAACATAACAGGATCACAGTATTTCAGAGTTGGAAAGGACCTCAGTCCAATGGTAATCCAGTAGACAGAACATGGTGACAGAGTGTGGGAAAGCATATCTCCCATAGCCATGTCTTTGCATAAACTATCTCTCTAAAATGAGGGTAATCAACTAAGTGGACTGGGGCTTCTCCTAGCTCTAAATCAATTATCTTTTTTTAAACCTTACTTCTGTCTTAGAATGGATACCATGCATCAGCTCCAAGACAGATGAATGATCAAAGTTATAGAATTGGGGTTAAGTGGCTTGCCCAGGATCACACAGCTAGAATCAATGATCTTCTCATCCTGAGGGCCTTGAGTTCCTTCAATTCATCCCAATTCATGTTCTAGGCCAGGGGTCGGCAAACTTTTTGGCCGTGAGAGCCATAAATGCCACATTTTTTAAAATGTAATTTCGTGAGAGCCATACAGTGCTCACAGTGCACGCTCCTGTAACAGTGCCTGAAAAAAAATTGACTTTATGGCTCCTGCAGAAAGAGCCATATCTAGCCCTCAAAAGAGCCAGATATGGCTTGAGAGCCATACATAGCCGACCCCTGTTCTAGGCACTGTGATATATTTTGGAAATATTTGAAAGAGAGAGAGAGGAAGAAAGAAAGAAAGAAAGAAAGAAAGAAAGAAAGAAAGAAACAAACAAACAAACAAACAAACAAACAAACAAACAAACAAACAAAAAATAAAGAGTCCCTGCCCTCAAGAAACTTCCATTCTATTAGAGTTGATGTCACATTTACAGATAAGTACAAAGTAATTTCTGGGAATAGAACACTAAAAGCCAGAGGGGATCAGGGAAGATCTATGAAAGAGATAACCCTTAAAGGAAATTAGGGATATCAAGGGGCAAAGACAAAAGAGAATATTTTGGACTGGGAAGACAGCTCATGCAAAAATATGACTATGGGAGATAAGTTTTCTCACACCCAATCACCATGTTCAGGCCTCCTTTTGCTTTTATTTATTCATTCATTCACGCACAGTGAATAGAGGGCCAGGCCTGGAGTCAGAAGGACTTAAGTTCGAATCCAACCTCAGACACTTACCGTGTGATTCTGGGCAAGTCACTTAACCAGTTGGCCTCAGTTTCATCATCTGTAAAATAAGTTAGAAAAGGAAATGTATCCAGTATCTTTGCCAAGAAAACCCCAAATGTGGTCACTAACAGTTGCACACAACTGAAACAACTCATCAACAACAAAGGAAAAAGTGGCTGGATTTCAATTCAAAGGAAATAATTTCAAATCCTAGCACTACTACTCATGTAATTTTTAAATTCTGGGTAAGTTACATCATCTTTCTGTACCTTGCTTTGTTAAATAATGGTGTTGGGCTAGAGGACCTCCAAGACCCTTTCCAAATCTATATCTGTGATGTTCTCTATAGATCCCGTTCCATCTCATATCCAAAACGTATTCACTGACTGATTTGTGTCTTAGAAAAAGGAGGCCTGAGTAAAATTGCTTGTCAACTCCAGGAAGGGGGAATGAAGAGGGGAAGGAGACAACAAGAATCATGTAACCATGGGTAAAATTTAAAAAAACAAACAAATAAATGAATGAATAAATAAATGAATAAATAAAAGAAAAAGGAGGCCTGGACTAGACTGATCTTGGATTTGGTCCTGAGAAGATCCTGGCATCTGGAAAAGCAGAATCTTCTCACCAATCTACTGAAAACTATAAACCAAAAATATCAAACTCTGGCTCCAGCAAATCTCTAGAGAAGGCCAACCAGATTCAAATGTAATTAGAGGGGCAGCTAGGTAGCACAGTGGATTCAGTATGATACCTGGAGTAGGGAGGACTTGGGTTCAAATATGACTTGAGACACTCCCTAGCTGTGTGACCCTGGGCACATCACTTAACCCCAATTGCCTAGCTCTCACCACTCTTTTACCATGGAACCAATACACAGTATTGATTCTAAGACAGAAGGTATGGGTTAAAAAAATAAAAAGACTTCATGCAGAAGGAGATCGTGTTTTGAGAGAATAGAGGGACCAAGAGTCTGAGAAATGGAAGGAGTGCCATCTGAGCTGTGGAAAAGAACAGAAATGAGCTATGGAATGTCTTAATATCATTCCAAGACAGAAGGTAAAGGCTTAAAAAAAATAAAATAAATTGTAATTAATGCTATTTGTGGTTTTCCAAGTCAATGTGCTGCCTGCACTTCCTATTTGAGTTTGACACCATTGGTCTAGATGCCAGCTGAGCTGTGGAGGAAGTCACAGAGTCTCAGAGGAGCTGATCACTGCTAAAAGGTTTTATCAGTTGATTTAGTCTTTCAAATCATTGCAGGACTTTGTTTAAAAATTGCTGCATTTTGTGAATTAATTTGTATAAATACCCAGCACAGAGTTAATCAATAGGAATCATCTACACTGTGGGCTGGGCTGGCCTGTTCACAGACTTGCTTTGGGAACTCTGAAGAGCTTGTGGGCTGATTTGTTTGTTTGTTTGAATAGCAGGGGGTATGAATTAGGGTTTGCTTGACAATATTTATTCCTGTTTCATTTGCACTTAACAAGAACAAAAAGCTCTGACTAATGATCTCCTCACTCCATCTGAACCACTATAACCACAGCTGAGTCATTTGGCTTTCCAGCTTATTACCATTCCCTATGAATCATGGCAGATGTCCTTGAACCTTTTTTAGCTGAAGCATCTCCCAGGAGAGTTTTCTTTATCATTCTTCAACATTCAGCTTCATTTCTGCGTCATCTCACTCCTAGCTCTGAGGCTTCAAGGATGTCCACCCATCCTACACAGCCATCAGAAGCCCCCACAATTAAGCCATGGCCTTACGAAAGGCAAAGACTCTATGTTAGCTCTGAGGTTGGGTAAGAGCTCAGGTACCAAGTACTACATGATGATGAAATAAAGGGAAAACCAAGAGAATCAGAGAAGGGATTCCAAGTAAGTTTGTTTTGTCTTGTTTTGTTTGCTTTATTTTATTTTTTAAATTTTGTTTAATTTAGTTTGTTTTTATTTAGTATATTTATTTTGTTTGTCTTATTACTGATAGTCTTAGAAAATAAGCATCAAAACGAGTTTCTCTTGATGAGCCATCTCATTTGCCCATGTCCTGCCAAGATCTGCAGTTTGCCCTTCCCCTGACAGACTGTCACTGTACAATTTTTTGTTAAGAGTAATTATTCTAGGGGGCAGCCTCATGGCTCAGTGGTTTGAAAGCCACACATAGAAACAAGAGGTCCTGGTTTCCATTTTGGCCTCAGACTCTTCCTAGCTATGTGACCTTGGACAATTCACTTAACCCCCATTGCTTAGCCCTAACTGCTCTTTTGCCTTAGAACCAATACATAGTAGTGACTCTAAGATGGAAGGTAAGGGTTATTTAAATAAAATAAAAAGAAAAGTGGTTCTGGCATATCATTTAAGTGATGAAGGAAGGGTTTCTTTTTCATTTCTGTCAGATGGAAGGAACATAAATAGCTTAGAAGAAACAATGCACATACTTTCTTTTTAAAATACAGAAAGGCAGTATGGCATAATGGATACACTACTCTAGCTGGTCTTAGAGCCACGAAGACCTCAATTTCAGTGTCACCTCTGATACATACTAGCTAAATAAATTGTATCACCTAAATGTAAAATTTATTGCTCCTTAAGAAATTATAAATATGAAAAATTCAGAGAGTCATGGAAAGGTTTGTATGAACCTAATACTGGATGAAATAAGTAGAACTAGGGAAACACTGCATACAATAACTACAAAAAAATTAAATGTAAAAAAGAAAATGGAAGGAGATATAATAATAGTGACTAAGTTTGGCCCTGGAGAAGAGTTGAAAAATAATACTTTTCTCTTCATAGAATTAGGAGGGGACTGACGAGCATATATTGGCACACATTTGATATAGTGATTGGTTTTGTTGACCTTTTTTCTCTTTATAATTTTTTGATAAGAAATTATCAAATTATGGGTTGGGGGGGCAGCTAGGTGGCTTAGTGGATTGAGTGTCAGGTCCAGAGATGGAAGGTTCTGGGTTCAAATCTGACCTCAGACACTTCCTAGCTATGCGACCCTGGGCAAGTCACTTAACCCCCATTGCCTAGCCATTACTGCTCTTCTGTCTTGGAACCAATATGCAATATTGATTCCAAGACAGAAGGTAATGGTTTAAAAACAAAAAACAAAAAACATCAAAAAAGAATAATGGTTGGGGGAAGGGGGAAGGTAACTCAGCAGATTGAGAACCAGTACTAGAGACAGGAGATCCTGGGTTCACAGATGACCTCAGATACTTCTTAGCTGTAAAATACTGGGCAAGACACTTAATCCTTATTGCCAAGCCCTTACTGCTCTTCTGCCTTAGAACCAATATGTACTATAGGTTAGAACCAATATGTAGTATTGATTCTAAAGTGGAAGGTAAGGGTTTAAAAAAATGTTAAATAAAAAAGAAGTTAAAAATCTGACTTGCATTTTAGAAAATTTAAATATGATAGTGCTCTGGCAATTACAGTCAGAGGAAATAAATAAAATTATTATAAATGACATTGTCCATTTATATGCCAATAAAACTGATAGATAAAATAGAGGGATATTTAGAAGAATATAAAAAAGCAAAATTAAAATGTTTATATACATATATTTATGTAACACTTGGCATAGTGCCTGGCATATAGTAGTCGCTTAATAAATATTTGTTTTCTTCTTCTTCCCTTCTTTTCCTACCTCAGTGCCAGATGGATTTACAAGTGAATTATATCAAACATTAAAAAAATAATTAATTCTAATATTATAAAACCTTTGTATTTGTAAAAATTAGAAAAGAAGGAATTAACAAATTTCTCCTATGAAACAAATATTGTCTCAATACATAAACCAAGGAGAGACAAAGTAGAGAAAGAAAGCTATAGAAAAATGTCCCCAGTGGATGTTGGTACAAATATATTGAATAAAATATGAGCTAAGAGACTGCAGTCATCTATTAGAAAGGTATTAACTAATATGATGTTGGATGTATACCAGGAATGTAGGATCAGTTAAATATTAGGAAAACTATAAATAGAATGAACCATATTAGCTTTTTAAAAATCATATGATTACATGAATAAATATAAAAAAATCTTTTTACAAGACATCACCCTCGTGGTTTTTTTAAAATAACACTTTTTAAAAATATGGGAATAAATAGGTCATTTCCTAATATGGTATCATCTTTATAAAATCAAATACTAGCAAACTAATAGAGAATGCTAGAAATATTTTCAAGAATTCAGCAGTAAAGCCACAAATGTCTATGGTTACCACTATTTTATTGTCTATAAGCATAGACAAGGAAAGGAAACACTTTGCAAATGACATGATGATTTACTCAGACAACCCTAGAGATTCAACTAAAAATTAATCCAAACAATTCATAACTTCATTAAAGTTTTTGTTCAATCATTCTGTCATGTCTAACTTTTTTGGGGCCCTGTGGACCATGATGTCTTTGGAGTTTTCTTGGCTAAGATATTAGAGTGGTTTGTCATTTCTTCTCCAGTAGATTAAGGCAAACAGAAATTAAGTGACTGAGCCACCAAGCTTCCTTTCATTAAAGTACCAGAATATAAAATAAACTGACAAAAAGCAATTACCTTTCTATATATTACCAACAAAACCCAAAAGGAAAAGAATGAAGAAGAAATTTCATTTAATTAAATACAAAATGTAAAAAACATTTGGGAGTACACCTAAAAAACATATGGAAATTATACAAATGCAAGTACAAAGGTGTAGAAATAGACAAGTAATTGAAGAGTTCCTAATTGCTACTGATTAGGCTCTGAAAATAGAATAAAAATTGTAATGCTATCTTAATTAATTTACAGATCCACTGCCATAATAGTTAATTACTAAAAGCCTGTTTTAAAGAGCAAGAAAGAATAATAGCAAAATTAATCTGGAGGAAAAAAAGTAAAAATATTTCAAGGGAAATAGTGAAAAAAGTACATGGGAAAGGAGCTCAGAAGTACACAGATCTCAAACTGTATTATAAAGAAAGAATCATCAAAACTATTTGGTACTGGTTAAAAAGTTTAAAAGTCAATCAGCAGAACATAGAAAGGTTACATGAAGAAGAAAATAAAAATACTTACATAATATTCAATCAACCAAAAGACTCCAACTCCTGGAATAAGAAGTGACTATTTAATAAAAACTGCTTGGATAATGGGAAAACTGTCTGGCAGAAATTAGGTTTAGACCAACAGTTCACCACGTAGTACGATAAGTTCCAAACAAATATATGACTTAAAAGGTTATTTAGTAAACAATTTAGAGGATCGAAGAAGGACGCACACCTCACTACTATGGACAGGGGAAAGAGTTCTTGACTAAAGAACGGTCAGAGAGGATCACAGAAGATAAAAAAGACAATTTTGATTCCATAATGGAAAGCTTTTACAAAAACAACTTCAATGTTGTTAAAATTAGAAGAACAAGTAATTATAGGGAAATCTTTGTAGGAAATTTCTCCAGTGAAGGCCAGATATATAAGATATAACAGATTGCTTCAAGTACATAAGAACAAGAACCGTTTTTTATTTAGACAAATAGTCAAAGGATTTAAAATGCCAGTTCTCTTTTAAAAAAAGGAAAAGAAGATAAATGAATACATAAAAATGTTCCACTGCACTAATAATTAGAGAAATAAGAATATTAAAATAATTCTGAGGTTTCAGTTCATATCCATTAGACTAGCAAAGATAACAAACATGGAAAATGACAATTGTTGGAGGGAGGGGCTAAGAAAAAAGAGGTACACTAATGCATTATTTGAAGACCTGTAAATTGATCCAGCTATTCTGGAAGACAACTTGGAACTATTCCCTAAAAATCACTGACCTGTATATAATCTGACCCAGCAATATCACACTAAGCCTGTATTCCAAAGAGATCAAAGAATGAAGAAATGTATCCATGTGTACAAAAAAAACCTCATAGCAGCACTTTTTATTGTAAAAAATATCTGGAAAAGTAAGTGCCTATTAATTGAGAAATGGCTGACCAAATTATAGTATATGAATATAAGGGATTATTATTGTACCACAAGAAATGATGAAAGGAATGTATTGAAAAAAGCCTATAACAATTAATATGAACTAAAGAAGAATTACATAAGCAGAACCAAAAGAATAATTTTCCATGACTACAACATGTAAGAAAAAAGCAGCTTGAAAGACTTGAGAACCCTGATTGATGCAATGGTCATTCATGAATCTAGGAAATTGACTACAGAGCATCTCTTGAAAGAGAAATAATGGATTAGAGGGTCCAAATGAGATGTATATATTCAAATATAGAGTGTGGACTTGTTTTGCTTGGAGATGATTTTTTTTTTTTACATTTATTAATATTCATTTTTAACATGGTTACATGATTCATGCTCCTCCTTTCCCCTTCAACCACCCCCCCGCACCCCCCCTACCCATGCGCATTTCCACTAGTTTTGTCATGTGTCCTTGATCAAGACCAATTTCCAAATTGTTGGTAGTTGCATTGGTGTGGTAGTTTCGAGTCTACACCCTCAATCATGTCCACCCCGACCCATGCGTTCAAGCAGTTGTTTTTCCTATATGTTTCCTCTCCTGCAGTCCCTCCTCTGAATGTGGGTAGCATCTTTACCATAAATCCCTCAGAATTGTCCTGGGTCATTGCATTGCTGCTGGTTCAGAGGTCCATTACATTCGATTTTACCACAGAATGTCAGTCTCTGTGTATAGAGTTCTTCTGGCTCTGCTCCTTTCGCTCTGCATCAGTTCCCGGAGGTCTCTCCAGTTCGCCTGGAACTTCTCCAGTTTATTATTCCTTTTAGCACAATAGTATTCCATCACCCGCATATACCACAGTTTGTTCAGCCATTCCCCAATTGAAGGACATACCCTCCTTTTCCAATTTGTTGCCACCACAAAAAGCGCAGCTATGAATATTTTCGTACAAGTCTGTTTATCTATGATCTCTTTGGGGTACAAACCCAGCAATGGTATGGCTGGATCAAAGGGCAGGCATTCTTTTATAGCCCTTTGAGCATGATTCCAAATTGCCAGCCAGAATGGCTGGATCAGTTCACAGCTCCACCAGCAATGCATTAATGTCCCAATTTTGCCACATCCCCTCCAACATTCATTACTCTCCCCTTCTTTCATTTTAGCCAATCTGATAGGTGTGAGGTGGTACCTCAGAGTTGTTTTGATTTGCA
>NC_058130.1:338857911-338883260 GCF_016433145.1 Gracilinanus agilis | reverse complement strand
TCGGCTATAATCTTTTGGTATTCCTTTTCAATCTTGTCATTTCTGGTGTTCAATTTGCTTATCAGTTCATTTGATTTCTGAGCCTCACTTTCCAATTGCAAGATTCTACCTTTTAAACTGTTATTTTCTTGCCAGATCTCTTCCATTTTCCTCAGAATCTCAGTTTTGAACTCTTCCATAGCTTGTGAGGAGTTTTCCTTATTTGAGGAGGGTCCGGATGCTTGTTTGTTCTCCTCCTCTGTTTGCTCGGTTGTCTGGATTTTCTCTGTGTAAAAGCTGTCGAGTGTTAAAGACTTCTTCTTTTTGTTATTATTCTTTCTCTTCTGAACCTCCTGATGCTGAGTAGCCATCATTAGCCCAGCAGCTTCTCAGCTTCTCAGCTTTATCCTTGGGCTCAGTGTCTGTTCCCAATCTATTGGCTCCTGAGGTCTGAATTCTGGTTTTTTCCAAGGTCAAGCCCCCTGGTGGGCCCTCTTGCTTGATCCTCTGCTGGAGGTTTCTTTACAAGTCTCAGGGCGCTGTTTCCACAGTCGTATACCCGTCTGCACTGGTTCCCCACTTAGGCTTAGTTCTGCCTCCACCCACGCCTCTACTCAGCCGGCTCTCTGCGCCCAGCGTCCTGCTCCGGCGCGCGCGCTCAGATTTCGCGTGCTTTTTTTGACTTAATGGGGTCCTAAGTCTTGCTGCTGTCAGGAACAGGTCCCGGAGCTGCTGATGACTCGATGGGTGCCCCAAACTTGCTCTATTTCTTTTTAGCTGGGTTCGGAGCTATAGGTGAGTGTGGAGGGGGTGGGGGTGGGGCGGTTGCTCAGCTCGCGATTGCGATTGAGTGAGTGAGAGCCCTTTTTAGCTTGGAAATGTCTCGATTCCACATACCTTCCACGCTGTGCCCTGTTGTGGGGTTCCTCCGTTTGTCTGGACTTGTTTTTATGTCCCCTTGAGGAGTTTTGTATGTTTCGGTCAGGAGAGGTTAAGAGCTGCTTCTTACTCTGCCGCCATCTTAACCCGGAAGCCTGGAGATGATTTTTTGAAGGATAGGATATACTGTGGGGTGAATAGGTGGGGAAGGGGCACTAATAATAACAGTGCTTTGGCCAATTAACACGTTGAGTTCTATCTCAGAAGGCAATGGAAAAATGGATCCATTCATGCTCAGAAGTCCTTCTTCATGAAGGATTACAGCAAGCCAAGCATTCTTTGTATAAGCATAAAGGTTAGGCTCTCATTGTCAAGCCCACCATAACCCAAAAAAAAAGAAGGAAAGGAAAGGAAAAAAAGTTAAATTTAAAAGAAAGCAGTGGCTTGTTGGGTTGGGTATGGAGTTGAAGAGAGAAATACTTAATAATGAAGGTGTTGTAAAGACAAAATATATCAAAATAACAACAACGATGATGATGATGATAGCTATCATTTGTATAGTGCTTTAAAATTCACAAAACACTTTTTAATATTATCTCATTTTATCCTAATAATGAAACTGAGAGTTAAGTGCTAACATTCCCCCCCAAAAGAATGTTAGCTCTAGGAGGAATTTTAAAGGTCATTAGACTAGGCATGTCATACTCAGAAACCAGGGCCAAACAACTATACATAAGAATCCCTGCTGATTGTGTATTGTCTCAGAAAATCATATATTAACATCATTTATATTCTATTGTATTTGGGGGCTTTTTTATTAAATATTTCTCAGTTGCACTTTAATCTGATTTAGATAGCACTTGCAGACAGCATGGCAAAATTATTCATCCTATATTACAGTCTGAAACCTCTGATCTCAACTAGACTCCTCATTCTATTGATGAGGAAACTAAGGAAAATGGCTTCCCAGAGTAGTCCATTTGAAAGTCCCATGTAGACATAGTCACAGCTGATTATATTCATAACCAATTTCATCATCTTACCCTTCAAAACATCTTCTTCCTGAAGTCTTTATTTTTATCCATGGCTTAATCATTCATTTAATCCAATCCAGCCCAATATAGTAAGCATTTATAGCCAGGCACTGAGCTACACAATGGGAATCCAGAAATTTTATAAAATAAATTAATTAAATTAAAAGAAATAAAATAGTACCTGCTTTCAAGAAATTTACATTCCACTGGGAAGGTACAACATATATAAATAGGTAAGCAAATATAAGGTAATTACAGGAGGGAAGAAGCACTAAGGTAAAGATTCTGAGAGACAAAAATGAAAAGGGAATATGGTTCATGTAATTAAATAGATCTGTTTGACCAGAATGTATAGTTCTTAAAGACCAATATCATGAAATAAGATTCTAAAGGAACCAAATTGTAAAGGGTCTTAAATGTCAGAATAACAGTTGGTATTTTGTCTTAGACAAAATAGGTAGCTGATGAAGGTTTCAAGCAAAGGAATGACAGTGAAAACTGCAGATTATGCTGGCAACCCTGTGTAGAGTGCACTGAAGAAGGAAGATATTGGAATCATCAGCTAGAATTCTATTACGGTAGTTCAGGACTCATGGAATGAAAGCATTACAGTGAATTAGGGTAATGTCTGTGTAAGTGGAAAAGAAGAGAAAAGAGGCCAAAAATGGTATGAAAATTAAATCAACAAGACTTGGTGAGAAAGAAAGGAGGGATGGATTTTGGGTGTGAAGAAAAGGGAAAAATCAAAGGTGATTCTGGGTTAATAAACTTAGAGAGTGGTAGGATGACAATGCTCTGAACAAAAATAGGGAAGTTTGGAGAAGAACCAGGTTTGGGAGGCAATGGTAGTCTGGGCAAACTACAGTTTGTAGATGTCACTGGGATATCCAGGAGGTAGTTGGCAATGCAGGGCTGAAATTTGTAAGATATGTTAGGTCTTGTGTAGATGTTGGAGTCTTCTGTTTAGAGATGATGAAATTATACATATGAATTGATAAGATCACCAAGGGAGAGATTACATGCAGAGGAGAGGAGAGAAGAGAGGAGGGAGAAGAGAGGGGAGTGGAAGGGAGAAAAGGAGGGGGGAGAAAAAGGAAAGAGGGGAGAAATGGAAGGGACAAGAGGGGAGGATGTCTATTTTTGCTTTAAGAGAGCATCTAGGATTAGTCTTATAGATAATGTAGCATATGTGAGACTCATCTTCCTGAATTCAAATCCGAGCTCAGACATTTATTAGCTATGTGACCTTGGGGAAGTCATTTCACCCCATTAGCCTCAGTTTCCTCACCTGTAAAATGAGCTGGAGAAGGAAATGGCAAACCACTCCAGAATCTCTGCCCCCCAAAACCCCAAATGGGTTTGGAGAGTTAGACATGACTAAACAACAACATTATTATTATACTGCACTGTAGGCTGCCTGTCTTTGTTGTAGAGCAGAATGGGAATGAATCAAAGCAGTTGAAAGAAAGAATCAAATCTAGTCAACAAGCATTTATTAAACCTTTACCCAGTGCTAGGCACTGTGCTAAGAGCAAAGGGACAGGGTATCTTAGGTTCTTAGACTTGAAGTGATGTTGATTTCCTTGCTACACCCAAACCTTTGCCAAAGATTCCCTGATTCTCAAATTGCTCCTTCCAATTTCAACACAGACCATTAAGCGACAAAGCCCCAAGTGGTACAAGGTTGGCTACCAACCAAGGACTAATAGAGGCTTCCAAAGAGCAGCAGGCCCTCCTACAGCTCTTGGATGAGCTGACCCTGTGATGACAGAGATGGGGTTGATACATAAAGCTCATCCTGCTGAACCCTGTAGCTGTAGGCCTAGATGTGTTTTGTCTGTCTCTTGATGCCACCAGCATATCCCTGAACCCCAAAGAATTCTGAATGACCTCTCTTTCTCTCTAGACCAGGTGTAAATGGTGAAACTGGGGCATTCTTAAGGGAGATAACTCTGATGATGGGGCAGTAAGTATAGCACTCAGTTTGGAGTCAGGAAGACCTGAGTCTTCCTGCTGCCTGCCCCCATTTTCTCATCTGCAAAATGAGGAAAATAATAGCAACTATCTCCTGGGCTTGTTGAGAAGATTAAATGATATATTTGGAAAGCCATGGTACCTGGAACAATGTAGTAACTGCTACTATGTATTGGTTCTGAGGCAAAAGAGAGGTAAAGGCTAGGCAATGTGGGTTAAGTGACTTGCCCAGGGTCTCACAACTAGGAAGTATCTGAGGTCAGATTTGAACCCAGGATCTCTTATCTCTCTAGACCTAGCTCTCAATCCACTAAGCCACCTAGCTGCTGCTGCTGCTGCTGCTGCTGCTGCTGCTGCTGCTGCTGCTGCTGCTGCTGCTGATGATGATGATGATGATGATGATGATGATGATGATGATGATGATGATGATGTTGGTGTGCCACAGAGACACTGTTTTAAACATGGTCTTGACTTTTTTCAACACTTTTCTCAAAGGCATGGATGAAGATGTTATATCAGATTTTTTCCCCTTATGACTTAAAGCTGAGAGGAATGGCTACTATGATAAATAAAAGTATCAAAATTTAAAAAATTTTTAAACAGATGGAATTCTTGGAAAGGATAGCCTGATGAAACTTAAGAGGGGTAAAAGTAAAGAACCCCATTTAGGTTTTTAAAAAATCAATTGCATTGGAGCAGGATGGAGAGATCTGGCTTGAAAATAATTTATGTGAAAAAAGTATAAATTTTAATTAACTATATGAGGAACAAACAGTATGAAGTGACCTATTAGATGATTAACAATCTAAGGTTCCATTAGCAGAAACACTAAGTCGTACTATATTATCCATTTAGGCAAAGAATTGGACATGAAGAGGACACTCCTCAATTGGGACTGACTAAACAAGTTGTGGTATAATGATTATGATGGAATATTACTGTGCTATAACCAATGATAAGGAGAATAGTTCCAGAAAATCTGGGAAGACTTATTTGAACTGATGCAAAATGAAATGAGCAGAACCAGGGGAACATTGTACATAGTAACAATATTTTAAGAATGATTATTTGTGAGACTTAGCTACCTTGATCAAGATTATGATCCAAGACAATTTCAAAGATTCCATGATGCAAAAAGTTATCCATTGCTTTCATAAAAACTTGGAAAAAGTTAAATGAACTGATGCACAGTGAAGTGAGTCAAACTGAGAAAACATTTTTCACACAACAATTTTTACAAAGATCAACGGTGAATGACTTAGTTATTATCAGCAAAACAGTGATCTGAGACAATTCCAAAGATTCATGACAAAAAATGTTCTCCACCTCCAGAAAGAATTGATGCAGATTGAAGCAACATTTTTTAAACTTTATTTTTTTGGTTTTGGGTTTTGTTCTGTGTGTTCCTTAGTGGTATGATTAACATGGAAATATGCTTTGCATGACTGCACATGTGTAACATATCAAATTGTTGGCCTTCTCAATGAGGGGGGAGGGGAAAGAGGGGGAAAAGAGGATTTAAAATGCAAAAAAAAATTTCAACTTTATATGTAAATGGAAAAAAAATTAAAAAGAAAAGAAAAAATAAATATTAAAGCATCTAAAAAGAAAAAAGAAAAATGCCATCCACCTCCAGAGCAAGAATGATGAATTATAAATGCAGATTGAAATATAAAAATATAATAAAATAATTTTATTTTATTTTGCTTGTATTTTCTTTTGCATCATGGTCAATATGGAAATATATTTTGCATGATCTTACATGTATAATTGAAATCAAATTGCTTGCCTTCTCAAGGAGAGTAGAGGATTGTGAGGGAGAGTGAGAGAGAATTTGGAACTCAATATTTTTAAAAATTATTGTTAAGTGGCATGTAGGTAGCACAGTAGATAGAGCACTAAGCCTGGAGTCAGGAAAACTTGGTTCAAATATGGCCTCAGATCATTCCTTGCTTTGTGACTCTCAATCAGTCATTTTACCCTGATTGATTTGCTTTTACTTTAAGATAGAAGTAAGTGTTTAAAATAATCATAATAATTAAAACATTTTTGTGCAATTGGGAAATATCTAATGAAATAAATTTTTAAAATTAAAAAAAGAAATGCTACTCAGTCCATTCAAGAGACATGGACCGAGATGTATGGCATTAGAGAAAAAAATGGCAGATCATTTTGCATTCTATGTACTGAGATGATAGTAAGCAGAACATGAAATATAGACATTTTGAAACTAATCATTACTAGCTCTTGAAAAAAATTGAGGATGAAAGGAAGGAATACATTTCCAGGCAGCTACACCTTTATAAGAGCCAATCTAATTCCATTCTTAAATTTGTAAAAGGCTCTACAAATTTAACATCTGCAAGTGTGAGCATTGCTCACTCCATAGCTCAGCATGGAAAAGCACTCAGTGAGGGAGAATTTATTAAAGAAACTCTCCTAAGATGGTGATGGCAAACCTATGATATACGTGTCAGCACTGACACAGGTAACCATTTTCGATGACACACAGCCATATGCGGCTGCATACAAAGAAGTATGGAGCCGTATGCCAAAGATGAAACATTTGCTGTAGTGTAGTGTAGACACTCTGTGCACTATAGATGACAATTCTGCCTATATTAATTTACCTTTTTTTTTTTAACCCCTTACCTTCTGTCTTGGAATCAATACTGCGTATTGATTCCAAGGCAGAACAGTGGTAAGGGTAGGCAATGAGGGTCAAATGACTTGCCCAGGGTCACACAGCTGGGAAGTGTCTGAGGTCAGATTTGAACCTAGGATCTCCCATCTGTAGGCCTGGCTCTCAATCTACTGAGCTACCCAGCTGCCCCCATTTTGGTTTATTAAATATAGTTATATATTACAATTATACATTTTTGTTATTTAACCTATAAATTTCGTGAAATTGTGCTGTTTTTCCTTGAAGTGATACACCACCTGAGTTATGCTCATTTTTTGGGGAAATTTTTACACACCAAGCTCAAAAGGTTGCCCATCACTGTCCTAAGATGTGCACCAGTTCTGTTTCACAAAATGCAGAATAAAGATGCAATTATTAAGAGAATATCTGAGTTACCACTCAGTAGAAATATCATAAAAGGCCAAAAAATGAGACTGAACACAAACTTACAACATCAATTAAAGAGAAACATAAGTAATTGTAAATATTTTTCGATCTCTCTTGATGAAACTATTGATATCACATCACATGCTCAGTTGGCCATTATTGGTCGATATTCTGATGGTCTCATAATAAGAAAAGAATTGATAAAGTTAGTATCAGTGCCAACAGGTACATCAGGAAGTGAAATATGTAAGTTTGTTATACAAACATTCCATGACCTGAGCATTGATATCTCTAAAGTTGGGTCAGTGATGACAGATGGGGCACCAAACATGGTGGGGAAAAAAAGGTCAGATTTGTCAAATTGTTTACAGATGCTATTGGACATCCGATTGTGCCTTTTCATTATATTATCCATCAGGAGGCTTTATATGCCAAAACAGGATTCACCAACTTAAATGACTTAATGTCAGTTGTTACAAAAATAGTTAATTTAATAGCTGCTCGCCCCCTTCACAAGCAAGAATTTTCTGCTCTTTTACTGGAGGTTGATTCCACCTACAGTGGACTGCTCATGTACAAGAATGTAAGATGGCTGAGCCGAGTAAAGTTCTTGAGTGCTTTGTGAAGAAATTAAGATATTTTGTGAGAATAAGGATCTGGGAAACTTTCCTCAGTTCAATGATGATAATAAGTGGGTCAACACCTTGATGTTTTTTACAGATCTCTTTGTTCATATTAATGAACCGAATTTAAAGTTACAAGGTTTTGGCAAAAGTATTGATGTTATGTTTGGATACATAAAAGCTTTTGAAAGTAAACTTAAAATTTTCAAGTGAGATGTAGAAACTAAAACTTATAAGTATCTTCCTCAAGTAACAAAGTATTTTGAAAGGCCAGTGCAGCTGTACAAGATGAAATGGAACTCTTGCATATAAAGTACCAGCATGTTTTAGACTCATTACTTAACCAGTTCAATGATAGATTTAATCAATTTAGAAGCCTAGAACAGACCATGAAAATAATTAAGTACCCTGATGTAGTAGTCTGCAGTAGTTTAGAATTAAATGGTTTCCAATGGATGCAAATTGATGATTTGGAGATGCAACTTGCAGGATTTCAAGACAGTATCTGGGCTCAGGTGTTTGTCAACTTAGGGTGAAAGCTTGAGAATCTAGAAAGGTGCTGCTTGGAGAATCAAGAGGAGTGCCACTACAAACAGGAAATTTGGAGTGCCTGGAACCAATTACTAGACATTTTTAGTATCCTGAAAAATATAGCAATGGTTTTACTCACAATTTTTTCCTTCTATGTACTTTTGTGAGACCTTATTTTCAGCGTTAAATAATTTCAAAACCAACAAAAGAAACAGATTGACAGATGAAGTTAGTAGTGCTTGCTTGGGCTTGGAGTGTACAAAATACCAACCTTCAATTGAAGATTTAGTGGCTAAGTGAATTTTCATTAGCCAATGAAATTCAGCAACAAAAGTCACTAATAGGCAGGTTAGTTAAAGAATTCCCCCTCCCCCTCACTTATCTTAGTTTATGGCACCCCACACAAGTTAAATAATATCAAGACCAACAAAAGAAACTGACTGGCAGAGAAACAAAAAAGTCTCTAAGCAGGTAAGTTAAGTAATTAGTTTTTGGTTTATTAAATACAGTTATATATTGTAATTATACATTTTTGTTATTTAAACTATAAATATTGCAAAATTATGGTTTTTTTCTCAAAGTGACACACCATCCAAGTTATGCTCGTTTTTTTGGCGAATTTTGACACACCAAGCTCAAAAGGTTGCCCATCACTGGTATAGGAGAATAACAAAAATATACCAACAAAGGAACCCCAAATGAGATTCTGTGGTGCCTAGAGAAAGAAATCCTTTTTCTCCTCCTTCCCAGTTCAGATCACATATACCCCCCAAAGGTCTTATCTTTTATAGTTATGGGGATTTTAAAATTCACTTCAGATTATTATTTTCTCTCTTTACATTATTTCCTATAAATCAGCTTGAGATACATCAGAGACAGTGGAGCAAGGGAATATGTTTGAGGAATTCTACAGTAACCTCATTGTTTTTATCAGCAAACATATTCATAGGCCTCAGGGAATGCAATTCTGCATTTTGCCACAATCCCTCTGAGAATGGATACCCAGCATCTTTCAACATGGAGCCAGGATGGAGAATTCCATACAACTTTTGAACCTGCTATATATTCCCCTTTTTCTAACATCTTTCTCTTGGAATTCTCTGTAAAAACTTTCTCTACAATCCCACATCGAACAGGACAGTGGCTGAAGGATGCTCCATGGTATATCTATGACAACAATAAGAAATACCTTTCTGTCTAGAAAAAAAAAATTTACATCACAGGGAACTCCTGGCGAAGAATCTCCTTTTTCTGCTATAAATCTGTAATTATTCTACAATTTATCATCTTATAGAGTTTTCTAGGACACTGAGAGGTTAAATGAATTACCCCAGATGATACATCTAATGGGCTGTTAGGTGGCACAGTGGATAGAGTGCCAGAACAGAAATTAGGAAGACTTGAATTCAAATTTGCTTTCAGACACTTACTAGTTATATGACCCCGGACAAGTCACTTGACCTTGTTTGTCTCCGTTTGTAAAATGAGCTACAGAAGGAAATGTCAAACCAGTCCAGCATCTCTACCAAGAAAACTTCAAATGGGTCACAAAGAGGTGTACTGAAATAATTCAATTGCGAAGTTCAAAGTTAACTCTTTCAATTTTCAATTCAATTAAGCAAAACCATACAAGATCTTGAAATGAACTGAATATTCAGAATAACTAACTCCTAGAAGTCACTTCTAGCTTAATAATAATAATAATAACATAATAACTAACATGTATTTAGCACTTATTACAAGCCAGGTACTATGCTAAGCCCTTTACAATCATTATCTCATTTGATCCTCACAACGACCCTGGGAGGCAGGTGCTATTGTAATCCTCATTTTGCAAGTAAAGAAATTGAGGCAAACAAAGGTTAAGTGACTTGCTCAGGGTCATATAGCCAGGAAGGGTATGAGACTGGATTTGAATTCAGATGTCCCTTACTCCAGATCCAGCACTCTGTCCCCTGTGCCATAAGATTCTAAGCTCTTATGATTCTACACAGAAGGATTGCCAAGGCTCTCAGAAGGTACTTTTAAAGTGTCAAGCTTCCCACTGTCACAGGCTTCTTTTTAAAGAAAGTTCCCAAGTCAGCTGTTTATCTTCATTCCTTTCTGGGTTCCACTCCTGACTCCTTAGACTTTTTTTTAAACTGTGTCACAGCAGCTTCCTTACCCTGGATATCCACTTCCCTGGACTAGGCTACCCTGCCCCTGAAGTCCCTTTCTCTGATTGGTTGTTTCCTCCTAGAGTTTCCATTTTAAGTGCTCAGGCCCTTCATCTCTTCATTCCTTCTGGAAATCTGTTTCTGATTCTTTGAACTGCCCATCAGAGCACCCCACCCCACTGCTTCTTGGTTTCCTTTTGTTTTCTCCCATGAGAATGTAAGCTCCTTGAAGACAGGAATTATGAAGAAGTCAGGGAAACATAAGAATATTTGTAGGAATTGAGGAAAAATACAATAAACAAAAACAGCAGAATGATATTATGTGATCATAACACTGTAAATAAAAAGATCACTCAAAGAAAGTTTAACTCTTAATAACAGAGAAGCCCTGTTACAGGATAGAAAAGTTGATAACATCTTCCCTCACAGCAGAGAAGTGGAACACTGTTAGGACAGAATGATGCTTGTATTCGTTTTCAGACAATATCTACATCGTATTTTTGTGCAGTTGTTTTCTCTGTCACACTGGAATAGGGGGGAAATGGTTGAGATGAAAAGAAAAAAAGCACCAATAAAATGTATTTTAAGATGTGTGTGTGTTAATCAACAGGCTCAAACCCTTTGGTGAATTCGATGTCCACCTGAAGCATGAGAAGACATCCCCCAGGAAAATGGGTGGAAGAAAATAGTTTGTTCCAAAGTCCATGAAGGCAGCAGAAGTAGGTTCTGTGGAGCACATAAGAATATGTCAATGTTGCCAAAGTCATGCCCTGCATCCTGAGCCATCACCAGTCATACTGACTTTAGTCTTGTCCCTGGACTTTGATGACTCTGGAAGAAAGAGTGAGGCTGACGATTTTGCAGGACTCTGCCTCACATAAACCCAATTCATGTTCAAGACATTGGTAATGTCATTGGTCTTCTTTGAAAATAAGGATAAACAACAACTACACACACACACACACACTGTGTGTGTGTATGTATATATATATGTGTGTGTATATATATATATATATTTCATTATACTTTGCTGAAATAATTGTAAGGCATTAGAGTAATAATATTACCCAAAGGAGTCTAGTATCAGAGAAAGAGAGAGAGAGAGCAGATAAACAGACCTAACCAAAACTCACATAGTTCTTTTATACCATCTTGAGGTTACTCCTTTAAGAGGCACTCATACTTATAGGTTGGGCCTCCAGAGGGGAGCTACTACCTTAGGTGTGTGGGTGCTGCTCTTCCTACCACTACCATTGCCTAGCCCTTACCACTCTTCTGCCTTGGAACCAATACACAGTAATGATTCTAAGACAGAAGGTAAGGGTTTAAAAAACAATTCAGTCACTAGTGTTTGATCCTGGTAGACCAATGAACCACACCAGTGCCTAGCACAGTACCTGCTACATAGTAAACACTTAAATGCTAGCTGACTGTCTGACTGACTGATAGCTCCCTCTGGCAGGACAAGAGATGCTGCCCCATCCCCAACCCTTTCCATTATTCCTAAAGGCAAAGTGTTAAAGATAAAACCCCTAACATCTTGGAAATATTTTGATTTGATACTACCTAGTTCCTCTACTACCTCCCAAAATATGTAGTTTCTAATATGAACTGCTCTGAGCCCTTTCCCATAAACCAAAAGCAGCTTAAGATTAAGAAGAGTTTATTCATTCAAAGGCAAACTTTGCCACCCACTAAGGAATAATCCTCCAGCTGTGATGAAATAATAAACGAGAAGAAGAGATCTCTAAGTCCACCTCCTCTTTTAAAATATTTACTAATCAGGGCTGCCACATCCACTTCCCTATAAAAGAGAGTGTCAGGCCTCATTGAGCATCTGTACAGAGGCCACTGCCATTGACCAGCCCTTTATTAATAGATTGTATGCCCTTATTAATAAATAATTTTATACTCAGAAAAAAAAATTTGAAAAGCAAGAACTTCTTCCACTGGAAATGAGATTTTGAAATCTCAAGCTAGAAGTGTCTTTGAGCAAACATCTAATTCAATATCTCTCTATTCCCTATATCAAGCGAAACTACAGTAAAATCAGCCCTGACAGATGATTCTTTATCCTGTTTCAAGATCTTCTATAAGTTTGCCACCCCACCCCGAAAAAAAGTTTTACTTTCTAATCTATAAACTAAATAGGTATCAATTAAACCTAAAACATTTTTTTTAAAACTGACCTTCTGTCTTAGAATCAATACTGTGTGTGTTCCAAGGCAGAAGAGCAATAAGGGTTAGTCTATGGGGGTTAAGCAACTTGCCCAGGGTCACAGAGGGAGGAACTGACTGAAGTCACATTTGAACCCAGGACCTCCCATCTCCAGGTCTGGCTTTTGATCCACTGAGCCACCTACCTGCTCCCAACTTAAAGGAATTTTAAAAATCAAATCAAATCATCATAGCATTCATAGCAATATCCTTGATGAAATTGTGAGAAAAGAACAAGCTAACTTCTGGAACTGATTTTTTACAGCAAACTTCATCTTTGTAGTCACCCTGAAATGGAAAGAGAATGCAAAATCTTGCTGTGTTTGCTCACTGATTGCAAAATAACATTTGATTTTGTAGGGTAAAATTTGCCTAATAAGGCTCTCTTCCAAGGTGGAAGAGATGGGGCATGGTTTAACCAAGAACATGCAACTGTTTATAAGGACAGACCGAATGAGATCCTGAGATCTCTTTTCACTCCAAGACATATTCATTCCTCTATATACAGAGTAAAATATATAAATAGGTCATAGCTAAAGGAGCCCTGGACTTGGAATCAGAAGACCTTACTGAGTCTTTTTTCTTACACACCACTTGCTATCCCTAAGTATCAATTTCCCCATCTATAAAATAGGAATTAAAATATTTGCACTTCTACCACTGAAGGCTATTAAGAAACATATTTAGTAAAACCTAAAATCTCTGGAAATATGATTAAATATTAAATAAATTAAATTAAATACAATCAGGAACCTCTGGGCTATGTAGCACTGTGAATAATCTCACTCCCCAGGCAAATGGGGTACTGCCTAGATGAGATTTTTAAAAAGATTGTATGATCAGGATAGGACAGAGAAGTAGTATAGTGATAGAGTGCACAATCTGAAAGAATTTCTTTTTTTAACTAAAATGTTTTTCCTTTCCCCTCTCCCCACAATCTCATATAGGTTTTATATATATAATCATGTAAAACATTTTTCCTAATTAATCCTTTTGTGGAAGGAAACTCTAACAAAAAATAAGAAGAAGAAAGTGAAAAAAGTTTGCTTTGGTTTGGATTCAGACTCTATTGGTTCTTTCTCTGGAAACAAATGGCATTTTTTTTATGACAGTCCTTTGTGATTATTTTAGATCATTTTATTGCTGAGAATAGCTAAATTATTCACAGTTGTTTGTTGTACAGTATTCCTGTCGCTGTGTACAATGTTCTCCTAGTTCCACTTATTTCACTCTACTTCAGTTCATATAAGTCTTTCCAGGTTTTTCTGAGTTCCTCCTGCTTGTCATTTCTTACAGCACAATAGTATTCCCTTATAATCACATACCATAACTTAACTCAACCATTCAATTGAAGAGTATCACTTTTGCTTTCCAATTCTTTGCCCCCACAAAAAGAACTGCTTTAAACATTTTTGTACATGTAGGTCCTTCCCCTTTTTGTTTTTTATCTCTTTGGGATACAGATCTAGTAATGGTATACTGGGCCAAAGAGTACATAGTTTTGTAACCCTTTTGGCATATGTCCAAATTGCTCTTCATAATGGTTGACTCAGTTCATGACTCCCCCAAAAGTACATTAGTGTCTCAATTTTCTCATATCCCCTCCAAGTTTTGTCATTTTCCCTTTTCTGTTATAATAGTCAATCTGATAGATGTGGGGTAGTACCTCAGAGTTGTTTTAATTTGCATTTTTCCATAATTAGAGTGACTTCTTTATAATTAATAGTGACTGAACATTTTTTACATGACTATAGAGAGCTTTAATTACTTTGCCTGAGAATTGTTTGTGCATATCCTTTGACCAATTGGGTAATGATTTATATTCTTACATATTTGACTTTTTTTCTCTATGTATTTGAGAAATGAGGCCTTTATTATAAAAAGACTTGCTGTAAAAATGTTTTGCATCATTATGATTATTGTGTATTACTCTCCAATGTACTTGCCCTTGTTTAGTTTCTGACCACAACATCCTCCAATTTGCCATTTTTTCAATGAGACCCACTCCCCTTCTCTTATCTATTTTTCCTGCTACTTTCCTGTAGGTTAAGATAAATTTCTATATCCAAATGATTATGTATGATCTTTCTTCATTGAACCAATTTCAATGAGAATAAGGTTCACATGCTCCCTTCCTTACTTCCCCCATCTTCCCCTCCATTGTAAAAATCTCTTTCATGTCTTCTTTATGAGCAATAATTATTCCATTTATCTATGTTATCATGCATTCCTTTTTCTCATGCTTTAATTTTGTTTTATTTTTTAGATATCATTCCATCATATTTAACTCACATCCCATCATATTTAACCCTTGCCCTTTATTTATTTATACTCCTTCTGACTGCCCTAATAATGATAAAGTTCTTAGGAATGATAAGAATCATATTCCCATGTTAGTATGTATACATTTTAACCTTATCGAATGTCTTTTGATTTCTCTTTCCTGTTTACCTTTTAATTCTTTTAAATCTCATATTTGAGAGTCAGATTTTTTCTATCGAGCACTGGTCTTTTCATCAGAAATGATTGAAAGTCCTCTATTTCATTGAATACCAATTTTTCCCTTGAAGGGAAAAAATTTGTGCTCAGTTTTACTAGGTACATTATTATTGCTTAAGTTCTTTGCCCTTTGAAATATCGTATTTCAAGCCCTCTGCTTCTTTAATGTAGAAACTGCTAAGTCTTATGTCATCCTGACTATGGCTCCATATTTGAATTGTTTCTTTTTGGCTACTTGAAGTATTTCTCCTTGACCTGGGAGTTCTGAAATTGGCTATAATATTCTTAGGAGTTATCTTTTGGGGATGTCTTTCCAAAGATGATTGATGGATTCTTTCTATTTCAATTTTACTTTCTGATTCCAGACCATTGGGGTACTTTTCCATGATAATTTCTTGAAAGATGATGTCTAAGCTCTTTTTTTTTAATCATGGTTTTCATGTAATCTAATAATTTTTATACTCTCTCTCCTGATTTATTTTCCAGGTTTGTTGTTTCTCTAATGATATATTTCACATGTTCTTGTATTTTTTTCTTTCTTTTAATTTTATTTGATTGGTTTTTTTTTAAACCATTAACTTCTGTGTATTGGCTCCTTGGTGGAAGAGTGGTAAGGGTGGGCAATGGGGGTCAAGTGACTTGCCCAGGGTCACACAGCTGGGAAGTGTCTGAGGCCGGATTTTAACCTAGGACCTCCCGTCTCTAGGCCTGGCTCTCAATCCACTGAGCTACCCAGCTGCCCCCTATGTGATTGTTTCTTGATGTCTCATGGAGTCATTAGCTTCCACTTACTCAACTCTAATTGTTAAGGCATGACATTCTTGAGTGTGCTTTTGTAACTCTTTGTTTCCATTTGGTCAATTAAACTTTTTAAAGAGTTCTTTTCATCAGTGTATTTTTGTACCTTTTTTCCCATATAGTTAATCTTGACTTTTAAGAAGTTCTTCTCTTCAGTGTATTTTTGTATATATTTTCCCATTTAGCCAATTCTACTTCTTAGAAAGTTCCTTTCTTCAGTGGATTTTTGTGCTTCTTTTACCAATTGACCTATTCAGTTTTTAAAATTTATCTAATTAATTAATTTAGAACATTTCCCCATGGTTACATGAGTCATGTTCTTTCCCTTCCCTCCTTTCTCCCCACTCCCAGAGCTGATGAGCAATTCCACTGGGTTTTACATGAATCGTTGTTCAAAACCTATCATTACTATTTGCAATAGAGTGATCATTTAAAGTCAATATCCCCACTCATATCCCCATTGAACCATGTGAACAATCATATGTTTTTCTTCAGTGTTTCTACTCCCACAGTTCTTTCTCTGGATGTGGATAAAGTTCTTTCTCATAAGTCCCTCAGAATTGTCCTAAATCATTGCATTGCTGCTAGTAGAAAAGTCCATTGCATTCAATTGTGCCATAGTGTATCAGTCTTTGTGTACAATGTTTTCCTGGTTCTGCTCCTTTTGCTCTGCATCAGTTCCTGGAGGTCATTCTATTTCACATGGAATCCTTCCAATTCATTATTCCTTTCAGCAAAATAGTGTTCTATTACCATCAGATACCACAATTTGTTCAGCCATTCTCCAATTGATGAATACCCCCTCATTTTCCAATTTTTTGCCGCCACAAAAAGCACAGCTACAAATATTTTTGTACTAGTATTTTTCCTTATTATCTCTTTGGGTTACCAACCCATCAGTGGTATGCCTGGATCAAAGGACAGGCAGTTTTTTAAAGCCCTTTGTGTCCTATTTGGCTTTTAAAGTATTAATTTCTTCATTCTTTGTGCCTCCTTTACCAAGCTGTTGAGTCTTTTTTCATGATTTTCCTGTATAACTCTCATTTCTCTTCCCAATTTTTCTTCTACCTTTCTTATTTGATTTTTAAAAATCCTTTCTGAACTCCATTAATTCTCTTTCAGTCTTGAGAGCAATTCTTTTTTTTTTTTTGGAGGCTTTGGATGCAGCAATATTGACTTTGTTGTCTTATGAGTTTGTGTTTTGGTCTATCCTGTCCTCAAAATAACTTTCTATGTTGCATTTGTTTTGTTGTTTATTTTGTTGCTCATTTTCCAGCCTTTTTCTTTGCTTTCAACTTAAAAAACTGTTAAAGTTGGGCTTTGTAACTGTGGTGAAGTGACCACTGTTTCAAACTTCAGGAGCACTATACCAAAGATCTCTCTGATGATCTATTTGCTTTGTTCTTCCAAGGTGGTATGATCTAAAGAGATGTATGTTTAATTCTATCCCAGCCTATGCTCTGGTCTGTGAGCAACCACAAGCACTCTTTTCCACCTTAGAACTGTGACCAGAATCCCTTGCTACCCTGTGGCTGCAAGTGCTGGTGTATACTGGCGTTCCTCCTCACTCTGAAACTGTGCCCCAAAACCGCTACATAGATTTGTGTTTGGGCAGTGGAAGAAGAATCTTACATCCAAAGCCAACAAATGGACCCCTGCAATCTCCTTCTGAGCAGTTGTGCAACACCCCCACTGCCTTACCATCTATGGCTGAGAGCTCCAGAAGGCTTTGCAGTTGACTCAGCTGCCTCCAAGGTCTATTGTTGAAGGGTCCACCTTGGTATGCTGCCCACCCCAGTGTAATAAATAAATCTTTCATGCCAGCCTTCTAAGTTGTTTTGGGTTGAAAAATTATTTCAACCCATCTTTTTGTAGGTTATTCTGCTCCAGTATTCATTTTGAGGTGTTATATCATAGTTTTTTGGAGGACAAATTAGTAGAGATCAAATGGGTCTGAGTACCTTCTCTGAAATCTTGACTCTACCCCCAGGAAGACTCTCCTTACTAAGTTCAAATTTGGCCTCAGACATTTACTAGCTGTGTAACTCTGGGCAAGTCACTTAACCCTGTTTGCCTCCATTTCTTCAATTATAAAATGAGCTGAAGAAAGAAATGGCAAACCATTCTAACATTTTTGCCCTAAATGGAATTACAAAGAATTGGATATTACTGAAATGACTAAATAATAATGAACATGAGCAGGATAATCTGTGTATTTCTATGTTAAATGATTGCTTACGATTCATTATGTAGATTTAACTTGTCTATAAAGACATAGCAGTTTTTAAAATATTGAACAAATGCCATGATTAGCATCCTTATCTTGTGATTTTAACTCTTCATTGAAAATTGGCACCAGTGTTGTATGTTACATTTTTTTCAAGATGTTGATCAAGTTTGTTATTTTTTACTCTCTACTTTCTTTTTTTCTTAACAAAAAGTTTAATAAATGATGGCTTTTTGGGGAAGGAGTAAGAAGAGACAGGGGGAAATCTAGGTCATATAAAAACAAAAGATACCAATAAAAATCTATTTAAAAGAAATAAAGAAAGAAGCTGACACTAACCAATTGACTCCAGCCCAAACAAAAACTTGATCTCGGTCAAGGAAAATCAATTCATAAAATGAAATAAGAAGGCCTAAGGAACTTAAGTTTCTTCCCCGAATGTCCAGCTCATCAGAGAAAGCTTCTTTTGACCTTCTCTCTTATCCAAATGAGTCACAGTAAGGGACCTCTCCTATCTTGTCCCTAGTGAAGAAAAAGAAAGAGTTATCTGGCATTCTAGAGAGAACTATAAGTGTAAATTTGAACCTATTCCCTGGGAAGTCAGCTGGAGGCATGTGTAGCAAAAGCTACATTAGCAGCAATAATTTCCTGGGTCTACTCCTAATTCCTAACTATTCAATAGTGATTCAAGTGATATGCCAAGTTAGAAATTTTTATTCTTCTGGTGTACTTGAGGAGCAGGGGAAAAGGAGATAGCAGAGACTGTGTATTGCAGGGCTGGTGATATGAAGAAGATTCAGCACAGAGGCAATACAAATTGATCCTGGATGGAAGCAAGGAGAAGGGATCTTAGAAAGGAATTCTAAGACTGATTTGTTTTTAATGACCTGTAGAACAGTTATCATACAGTTATTTTTTACTTTTAGCATGTGTTACCTTATGAAAGAGATTCAGTATGAAATACATCACACTGGAGTAATATAGACCTGAGTTCAAAAGTTATGGTATGTGCTTGTGATACAATACTATTGTGCTGTATGAATGGGAAGAAGGTTTCAGAAAAACCTGGGAAGACTTCAATGAATTGATACAAAATGAAGTAGGCAGGACTAGGAGAACACTGTATACAGTATCAGCAATATTGAAACAATGATCAAATGTGAAAGATTAAGCTACTCTGATCAATACTGTGATACACAACAATTTCAAAAGACTCATGATGAAAAATCTTCTCCATTTCCAGAAAGAGAACTAAGGAATTCTGAGTGGAGATTGAAGCATATTTTTTTCTTTCTTGATTTTTGTTTTTTTCTTAAATGACATGATTAATATTGAAATATATTTTGCATGATTTCACATGTATAATGGGCATCATATTGCTTGCCTTCTCAAGGGATAGGAGATGGGCTCAAACCACCCAGCTGCTGCCAAAACTTGGAACTCAACATTTTAGAAAATGAATGTTTGGGGCAGCTGGGTAGTAGCTCAGTGGATTGAGAGCCAGGCCTAGAGACGGGAGGTCCTAGGTTCAAATCCGACCTCAGCCACTTCCCAGCTGTGTGACCCTGGGCAAGTCACTTGACCCCCATTGCCCACCCTTACCAATCATCCACCTATGATATAATACACCGAAGTACAAGGGTTTAAAAAAAAAATTTAAAAAAAAAAAAAGAAAATGAATGTTAAAAAATAAAGTGTCACAAGTTTCAAATGGGGAAAAAAATTCTCATTTATCATGATTCTACCTCCCCTCCCCCCAAAAGGGAACAAAAACACCTGTATTTCATACCACCATCTAGCACAAAATGGTTATATGACTCTTTGCAAGTCACTTAATCTTTTAATGCCCCCAGATAACTCTCTGTGACTTTAAATTGCAAAGAAAATGTTAGTCTATATTGGTAGAGTTTTCCTTGCTGGGAAATCCCTAAGCCAATAAAATCTGGTAAAACAAAACAAAACAAAACATTCTGTGAAGCAAGCCAAGGAGCAAGACATACACATGCACACAAAATAAATAAAAGGGAAAATGTGGTCAATTCAATTTATTTATTTTTAAACTCTTGCCTTCTATCTTAGAATCAATACTGTGTATTGGTACCAAAGGGTAAGGGCTAGGCAAAGGGAGTTAAGTGACTTGCTCAGAGTCACACAGCTAGGAACTGTCAGAGACCAGATTTAAACCTAATACCTCTAGACTCTAGGACTGGCTCTCAATCCACTGAGCCACCTAGCTGCTGCCAGTCAATTCAATTTAAAATACCTTTACTTGGAATCTGTGCCAGATACTGTGCCAAAGACTGGGGACAAAAATGAAAAGTGTTTGTCCTCAAGAAACTCACTCTACTGGATGGAGTAAAAAGTCTTGAAGATTAAAAGGAAATATGAATTTGAGACAAAAAGTTTACAATAATAGAGATTTCTAGGAGAAAAATAGCAACATCTGGTATCTAGGAATCACCCTCAAAATGTGGATTCCACTCAAATTCGTCTTCATTTTTTTATTTTTATTTTTTTTTTTAAACCCTTGTACTTCAGTGTATTGTCTCATAGGTGGAAGATTGGTAAGGGTGGGCAATGGGGGTCAAGTGACTTGCCCAGGGTCACACAGCTGGGAAGTGGCTGAGGCCGGGTTTGAACCTAGGACCTCCTATCTCTAGGCCTGACTCTCACTCCACTGAGCTACCCAGCTGCCCCTCGTCTTCATTTTTGTTTTGTTCTGATGGCCACATTGAGTTTCACCAAGATGGATGTCTGTAGGTCTCTGAGACCTGGCTATAGACACTCTCCATTTTGTCCCACTCTCTAATAAGAGAAATACTTTTTTTTGCACAATGAATCTAGTTTCCTCCTGAGGAGACCTTTCATCTGGTTAGTGGTTCTAGAATAGGTATTAATCCCTGACTGCTGTTGCAAAGGTAATTTGGGCTACTAACCAGTTAAAGGCATCCTAACCTGCTGAAGAGTACTAACAGAGCCATTGCTAAACATGACCACTCCAGAGCATTCTTCCCCTTTTGGAACTAGTGCTTGGCAAAGGGTAAATTATTAAAGAATTGGCACTTGCCCTCTACTTTCTAGATGGCTGACTTTTGAGGTGTGTGTGTGTGTGTGTGTGTGTGTGTGTGTGTGTGTGTGTTCAAAGTTCCATTCTAAGGTCTGGATTTGTTTGTTTGCTATCTATACATTGACATCTGTACACTATGAAGACTTAGCTTATGACAGAGATAGAGGTGACTGGCACTGTAAACTTGAATATATTCTTGCTAAGCTATTTGTGAATGATTACCAGTAAATGATTGGCACAATGGAAAGACTCAAAGGTTCTAGATTTGAAGAGTCTAAGATAAAGCTGTTGTTAAAAGCAGCTACCTGTATAACCAAGCAAGAGTTAGAGAAAATTACAAAATGTAAAATAAATGATTTTGATTATATCAAAGTAAAAGGCTTTTGTACAAACAAAAACAATGTAGCCAAAATCAGAAGGGAAACAACAAATTGGGAAAAAATCTTTATAACAAAAAACTTTGACAGGGGTCTAATTACTCAAATATACAAGGTGTTAAACCAATTGTATAAAAAATCAAGCTATTCCCCAATTGATAAATGGGCAAGAGACATGAATAGGCAATTTTCAGATAAAGAAATCAAAAGTATCAATAAGCACATGAGAAAGTGTTCTAAATCTCTAATAATTAGAGAAATGCAAATCAAAACAACTCTGAGGTACCACCTCACACCTAGCAGATTGGCTAAAATGAAAGAAGGGGAGAGTAATGAATGTTGGAGGGGATGTGGCAAAACTGGGACATTAATACATTGCTGGTGGAGTTGTGAACTGATCAAACCATTCTGGATGGCAATTTGGAACTATGCTCAAAGGGCTATAAAAGAATGCCTGCCCTTCGATCCAGCCATACCATTGTTGGGTTTGTACCTCAAAGAGATCATAGATAAACAGACTTGTATGAAAATATTTATAGCTGCACTTTTTGTGGTGGCAAAAAACTGGAAAGGGAGGGTATGTCCTTCAATTGGGGAATGGCTGAACAAATTGTGGTATATGCTGGTGATGGAATACTATTGTGCTCAAAGGAATAATAAACTGGAGGAATTCCATGTGAACTGGAAAGACCTCCAGGAATTGATGCAGAGTGAAAGGAGCAGAGCCAGAACATTGTACACAGAGACCAATACACTATGGTAAAATAGAATATAATAGACTTCTGTACTAGCAGCAATGCAATGACCCAGGACAATTCTGAGGGACTTATGGAAAAGAATGCTACCCACATTCAGAGGGAGAACTGCAGGAGTGGAAACACAAAAGTAAAACAACTGCTTGGACGCATGGATTGAGGCCGACATGATTGGGGATGTAGACTCGAAACTACCACACCAATGCATCAACAATTTGGAAATAGGTCTTGATCAATGACACATGTTAAAACCAGTGGAAATATGCATCAGCCATGGTGGGGGAGGGGAGCTTGGGGGGTGAAGGGGAAAGTAAGAGCATGAATTATGTAACCATGTTAACTTTTCTAAAAAATAAATATTAATAAATGTTTTTTTAAAAAAAGCAGCTACCTGGGGCCAAAAGGTCTGACTGGTCCAAAGATCCTCCTCCTCCCCTCACTATTTCTGAAATTTCTTATTATCTTTAAAAGACATTTCATGTTGTGGTTCAGTAATAATGCTATCCTTTTTGAACGTGCAAATACTCCATTGAGGGGCATTAAATCAGGGGACTTCCCCTGATTTGTTATACTAGGGGATATTCCATGGAGCTGGTCCCCAGCTGATGGACACATTCTTAGTTGGGATGATGTAACATCTTCCTATTGTTCACCAATGAAGGGTCAGAGTTGGGGGAGTGAGGTACGATTCCAACAATACCACCATGTGTTAGATATTCTTGCCCTTTTGGACTTAACAAGTTATTGTCAGGGTTAAAATCGTTCCATTCTCAAGACTATTGGTCACTGGTCTGTGCTCAGGGAAAATAACAAGAAGGCTTGTCTAGGCAAACACATGTTTTTGCCACATTGCTGCTTGGAGGGGTGAAGGAGAGAGAAATAACCTCTCTCCCTACTTTCTTGCTAGAAATTCAAGGGAAAGTGCTGTAAAAGCTTCAAAAGCAAAAGGGCTATTTCTTCTTAGTGTTGCCCTAGTTACCATTGTTGTTAAAATACTCATCAGATAATTATTTAACACCTTGGAATGTTGAGAGCAAAGACTGTATGTGTCCAAGCAGATAGCCAAGTATCCCTGGATGGAAAGTTAAGTAAGATGATCTCTGAGGTCCCTGCCATCCCTTCAGATTCTATAATTAAGTGTAAAAATACACTTAAATAAATAGAGTACTCCCTTTTTCATCTATATCTGTATATACTGTGGAATTCTTATCCATGTTTTGCCATAGTTCCTAATACAGAAAAATCTATCTAACATGAGGGAAACTTTCTTCAAGGCCTGAGGTTCTTAGGGATGCCCAAGTGTTGTAGTGGATAGATTGCTGGGTCTGGAATCAGGAAGACTCAAATTCCTGACTTTAAATCCAGGTTCAGATACTTAGTAGCAGTGTGACCCTGGACAAGTCATTTAACCCCTTTTGCTTCAGTTCTTTAAATGGTCTGGAGAAGATAATGGCAACTCACTCCAGTATCTTTGCCAAAAACAAAAAAAGTCAACTCCAAATGGAGTCACCAAAAGTTGGACACAACTGAAAATGACTTAACAACAAAAGAAGTCCTAAATCTTTCTTGTGTCACAAATTCTTCTGGTGGAGTGTTGAAGCCTATGGACCTATTTTAGAGTAATGTTTTTAAATACACTGGATTACCAAGGAAACCAACTATTAAAATCAAAATATGGTTATCAAAATTTTTTTTAAAGTTCACTGACCAAGCAAGAGATAGAGAGTAGTTAAATTTAAAAGAGTTTGAACAAACAAAATCAATGCAATCAAGATTAGAAAGAAAACAGAAAACTGGTGGGAAGGGGGACAGGGGAGGAGTTACTGAGTCAAATTTATAAGATTGTAAGTCATCCCCAATTTGACACTGGTCTAAGGATATGAGGCAACTTTTTGATGAAGAAATCTATAATCATTTGAAAAAGTACTCCAAATTACTTTTGATTAGAGATGCAAATTAAAACAAACTATTATGACAGAAAAGAAGAGTGATAAATATTGTAGGAGATGTGGGGAGAAAAATAAAATATTAATGAACAAAAATTTTCCAAAAAGTTCACTAGACCCCAGGTTAGAAACCCCAGGTCAAAGCATTGATCAATTTCGAAAGGCACATGGACTGTCCATCTACTATCTTTCATCTATCTGTTCATCTATCATACCTATCATGTATAGTTAGGTCCCTAATCTATTAAGATAATCCATCAGTATACACATCTGGAAAAATCACTCAACTGGACAATAGGCTGAGACCAGAACTGGATAAGGTAGAAGAGAGCAGGCTAGTTTACACTTGGGAAATTGTGGAATTTTTGTTTTGAAATAAGTTTTTGTTGATATCTTTTGTTTTTACATTGCTTATATTTCCCATATCCTTCTCTTTACCTCTTTCCAGAGAGCCAACCCATAGAATAAAGAATTTTTTTAAAGAATACAAGAATCAATTAATACAGATAAAATCTCATAGGTAATGTTCTACATCCATATAGCCCTCACTTCTATAAAGGAACTAGAGAAGGTGTTTTCTCATATCTCCTTTTGGGATCGATTGTTCTTTGTAATTTAGCAGTATTCATTTTCAACTGCTTTGTGGTTATTTTTTCCATTTACATTGTAGTAGTCATTGAGTATATTATTTTGTTGGCTCTTTGAAGTCTCTAACAACTCTAAACTGTCTCCCCACAGAATTATTTTTTTTCCCATAGACTTTTATTTTTTATTTTTTTTACATGATTCATGTTTTTACTTTCCCCTTCACCCCCCCCCTTAACCCCTCCTATGTGCAACGCACATTTCCTGGTTTTAACACGTGTGATCAGTCAAGACTTATTTACATATTATTGATAGTTGCATTGGTGTGGTCATTTAGTGTCTACATCCCCAACCATGTCCGCATCAATCCATGTGTTCAAGCAGTTGTTTTACTTTTGTGTTTCCACTCCTGCAGTTCTTCCTCTGAATGGGTAGCATTCCTTTCCATAAATCCTTCAGAATTGTCCTGGGTCATTGCATTGTTGCCAGTACAGAAGTCCATTACATTCCATTTTACCACAGTGAATCAGTCTCTGTGTACAATGTTCTTCTGGCTCTGCTCCTGTCACTCTGCATCAATTCCTGGAGGTCTTTCCAGTTCACATGGAATTCCTCCAGTTTATTATTCCTTT